>NC_032011.1:24711108-24779179 GCF_001865875.1 Lupinus angustifolius | reverse complement strand
TTCCACCAATCATTGTCAAATTCAGGACCAACTCTCCTTGAAGATGATTGGTGTAGCTGAGCTAAGGAAAGGATTATATTTGCTAAATGAACCGAGCAAGACTCATGCTAAACCTCACATTGTAAATGTTTACACTTCATATGATGACAATTTATGGCATGCTAGACTAGGACACCCTTCACACAAGAAACTGCAACAATTGCAGGCTGTTTTTCCTTTTATAAAGTGTACCAAAACTCATAATCCTTGTGAAGTTTGCCACTTAGCAAAACAGAAAAGGTTGCCTTATTCCTATAGCTCTACTAGATCTAACTCAGCTTTCAATATTGTTCATATAGATATATGGGGACCTATTTCTACCCCATCTACTTTTGGTCATAAGTACTTTCTTACTATTGTTGATGACAAAACCAGATTCACATGGCTCTTCTTTATGAAGCAGAAAAATGAAACTGATCTAGTTATAAAGAATTTTGTTACCTATGTTGAAACTCAATTTAACACTAAAATTAAAACAATTAGAAGTGATAATGGGAAAGAGTTTCTCATGAAGGCTTATTTCCTTCAAAGAGGTATGGATCATCAAACCTCTTGTGTTGAAACACCTCAACAAAATGGAGTTGTTGAGAGAAAGCATCAACACATTCTTGGTGTGACTAGGGCCCTAATGTTTCAATCTAATATGCCTGACTATTATTGGAATTATGCTGCTGCTTATGCTATTCATTTAATCAATAGACTTCCTACTGTTTTTTTGTCAAACAAATCCCCTTTTGAAGAACTGCACCATATCTTGCCTGACTTAACTGATTTGAGAGTATTTGGTAGCCTATGTTATGCATCTACCTTAGTTGGACATAGACACAAACTTGAACCAAGATCTAGACAGAGTGTGTTCCTAGGCTTCAAACAAAGGACAAAAGGGTTCATACTTTTGGATCTAAAAACCAATGAGATCTTTCTATCTAGGAATGTAGCTTGTTATGAACATATCTTCCCTTTCTGCAATATGGATGCTGCAAAATCCAAACATCCTAGAACTTACAATTCCCCTTTTGATCAAAACCAAGACCTTAGAGATGATAATAATCACAGCAATATCAGTTCAGTAGACCTGACTAGAATGAATCCTGTGCATAACAGAATCATTAACCATCCTAGGATAACTAGACCTGATCCTAACCCTGAAAATACCACTAGGTCAGGAGATGACACTGATAACACCACCCCTGATCCTGAATCTTTCATGGATTGCACCTCTCATCAAGAATCTGAGCCTGATAGCAGTCAATCCCAAGCTACTCAGGAACTCAATGTTTCTGAGTCTAACAACACTACCATTCCCACTAGACAATCCAATAGGATAAAAGGACCTCCTACCTACCTAAAAGATTACCACTGTAGCCTAATACATCAAAGTACACAGCCTAATGATCATATCAAGTATCCCATTACCAAGCACCTTAGCTATGACAACTTGTCTTCAAGGCACAGAATTTTCTCCATTGCTATAAGCATACATGATACTCCAAAGAGTTATACAGAGGCTATCAAATTTCCTCACTGGCAAGAAGCCATCAACTCAAAATTACAAGCCCTGAACAAAAGCAACACATGGACCCTGACTGAATTACCAGATGACAAAAAGGCAATAGGATGCAAGTGGGTTTTTAAAGTAAAATATCATGCTGATGGAACAATTGAGAGACATAAAGCAAGATTAGTGGCAAAAGGATTCAATCAAACAGAAGGAGTTGACTATATGGACACTTTTAGTCCAGTAGTGAAAATGACAACTATAAGAACACTTCTGTGTTTGGCATCAATCTACAATTGGCACTTGCATCAATTGGACATCAACACAGCCTTCCTCCATGGTGACCTGAAGGAAACTGTCTACATGAAGGCACCACAAGGACTTCAAATATCCAACTCCAGAATTGTTTGCAAATTGGAGAAATCCATATATGGATTGAAGCAAGCTAGTAGACAATGGCATGACAAGCTCACCAATGCTCTCCTAAAAATTGGTTATACTAAATCCTTTGCTGATCACTCTTTATTCATTAAGAACACTAACAATGGCTTTACAGCCATTCTTGCTTATGTTGATGACTTGGTTTTGACAGGTAATGACATTGAAGACATCATGAACACCAAGACCATTTTGCATGATCAATTCAGCATAAAGGATCTAGGAGAACTGAAGTTCTTTCTTGGTATGGAGGTTGCAAGATCCAAGAAAGGGATCATTTTGTATCAAAGGAAATACACACTGGATCTTTTGGAAGAAACCGGTTTCCTTGGTGCTAAACCAGCCTCTACTCCCATGGAATACAACACCAATTTGCATTCTCAATCTGGAATTCCCCTGTCAGATGACTCATCCTACAGAAGATTGATAGGGAAGCTTCTATATTTGACAAATACTCGTCCAGACATATCCTATGCAGTAGGAGCATTGAGTCAATTCCTCTGTTCACCATCTGATCTTCACTACAAAGCTGCCACCAGAATCCTTCGCTACCTTAAACACTCCCCTGGTAAAGGTGTCTTCTTTCCAGCAGAGAACACAACAACAATTCAAGGCTATTCAGATTCAGATTGGGCTAAGTGCATTGACACTAGGAAATCAATCACTGGTTGGTGTTTCTTCTTGGGTAATGCCTTAATTTCATGGAAGAGCAAGAAACAGAACACTGTTTCTAGATCTTCATCAGAGGCAGAATATAGAGCTCTAGCTATGGCTGTTTGTGAAGCTCAATGCCTGCTCTTCCTATACAGAGACCTTGGCATACAACACAACAAACCAGTGAGCATCTTTTGTGACAATAATTGTTGAAGTCAATGAACATCTCACTAACCAGTTTGCCATTAAAGATGATCAAAATGATGTTGTTTGTAGTTTATGATGAACTTTCCTTTTTTAGTAGGTTTTTGAATTTCAGTTAAATCCGTTTTTAGGTTAGTTTCCGTTTTTGGCAAGTTTCTGTTTTGTTTGTTCTATATATATTGCTTTGGGTTCTCTTCTAATTCAATCATCAAGACTTTAAGATCATTAATAAAAGGTTCATTCTTGATCATCATCTTTTCTTTCTTTCTTGATAAATTGATTCTCAATATCTCTTCTTTGAATCATCTTCTTCATTTTCATTCACCATGGTGAAGCAATTTTCACAGTTAAAAACACCAAACTTCAAGGCAAAAATACTTTTTAAAATTTATTTTTCTTAAACAATGCTATGAAGGCACTTATTATCATTTGATATCATTATTTAGCACATGTCTCTATTTCTATTTATTTTTCCCCATAGGCGTTTGGCCCTCTGTATAAAAAATGAAAAGTTCAAAGTAGTGGCAACAATGAGTGAGATTGATCGAGTTGAAGGAATGGGATTCGAGATAAATGGAACAAGTAGCTTACAACTAATAAGCATGCTTAATTTCAACTTTGCCTACTCATAGAAAAATAATGAACCTTTTTTGCACTTTCAACATTTTAAGAACAAGAAGTGTTTTTAAAAAAAGAAGGTTTGTGTGTTTATTCGCAGGACTCGCAATTATTGTTGTTAACTAGAGGATTTGAACTTACAACACTTTTGGACTATAAACAATTCTCTACGTGCTGAACCAACATTAATTATTAGAACAAAGAAGTTTTTTTTAATCATTGTGGACATGTACATATATGTGCATTAATATGAAGCACATTTGCTATATCATAAAAAGGACTAAAGGAGTCACAACAAGTTAAATATATTTTTTTATCCATCAGAATAAATATAACTTCAAGGACAATTTTTCTGGAATCAACTACAAAAATAATATATTTTCATATTCAATCTTCATTCCCACAAAAAATTGGTATATGTCACAAATAATAGTTGGTTTATTAATGATTAATTTATAAGTAATATATAAGTTTTTTTGGAGGTATAAAAATTTAATATATCAGCAATTTATTGTGAAATATAACTTTATTGTGACATATATTAACTGAAATGTTTCATTCTATTTGCTCAGTTGTCTTGCTGACTGACACCTTTCAACTTATTTTTTTAACATATCTAAATTCTTGATGAAAATCTCTTTTATGTACCATATTACTTTTTTTATTAATAATAATTTTTGAATTAATAAAACCGTGAACTATAGTAAATATCACAAGAAATTAAAATATTTGTAGTGTGGAATGCTGAAAACGGCGCCGTGAGTAAACAGATCACGCTGTCCCTATACTTTAATTTTACTTTATCCAGAATTGCTTTGTCGTGAATTGCACGCGTGATTAACGGTCAAACATCATAGCATACCAAATTTCGAAGCATTTTTATCCGAGAAAAATAAAATATGGATATAAAATAAGAGAGTTTGTGAAAATTTTCATCATTCATGAACTTAGGTTGATTAAAAAATATGTCCGGGGAAGAACTTATGTGAAACGAATATAAGGACACTGTTTAATGGTATAGACTATAAACTAAAGTTTAGTTGCATTTTTAAGTGACAAGGAAGCAAATTTGGTTATACTAAAAATACATAACATCGAATGTATCATTTTTTAAATAAGAATATTTTCTTGTTTTCCTTAAATGACACCTTGTACTTTTCATAAGAATAGACTCTTTTTGGCAAAAGCAAAAATGCTATTAAGTGTTAAGAAAAATAATAAATGGTATACTTATTATAATTAAAATCGAATAGCTGTAAAACGACTTATACATCCAGTAACCAAGTCAAATAACAGATTACCAAAAATATATATATATATATAGTTACGGTGTATAATTTTATATACTGATATTTTATCTGTTTATATTTAATTATCATTGACTTTTTAAGAATAATACAAATAAATGATGTTAGCCCATATTATTAAAGAATTCTACTATTTAAAGAATAACACTATTAAATAGAATAATAGCCAAAAATACACGTGTTATATTTAAAGAATTCTTCCACCACTTTGAATTTCTTCTATTTAATAGTATTTTTGGCTATCATTTTTTGCAACGTGTACGTTGAATGAGAATGGTTGGAATTGGTGAACAAAGATCTGCCTATGTAAAATGGACAGAGAGACAAATACAAGGATATACCGATGTTTACTCAAAGGTTTTGAAGTCTTCTTTATTAAATTATATTTTGTCCTAGTTGAGAGTTTAAATATTCATTATTCAGTTTGTATTTCTATAATTAAAATAGGTGTAAAATAAATTAGTTAGTGAGTAGTTTAGTTAAGTAAAGTTAAGTTTATTATATTACTATATAATAAATTATTAATTTGTTTGTAATTCAATATATTCCATTTTATTCATTCAATTGATTCAATGAATGGACCTACATTATCTTTTGTCGCTTGTTCATTTCTAATAAATTCCAATCACATCCAAGTCTTCTGTCACCTTTTTCCTGATAGAGTGTTTCTGTAGCGTACAGTTTTCTCACATTTTAATTTTAATATTTATATTCAAGACTTCAACTTACATAATTATTTATTGAGTCAAACATAATTTGTTTTCCAAATAAAATAGCTATTCCTGAAATTTTAAATGATTGTTATATAGTATAAATTTTAATGTCCGCAATATTTATATGAACACCAAATAGGTTTATAAGAAGATTAATGTGAATTATATTTGAAAATTTCGAGGAAGACTAATTTGGTGATCACCATTGACTAATGTATTTTGGAGTAAATTCCCGTTTCAATGTTCTTAATTTTATAATATTGTAGTCTAAAAGAACTTCAACGGCATGAGGCATGTATAGAAAGAATATGGATAATGTTTTTTTTGTTAACGAAGAAACGAATATTTGATTTTATTTATATTTTTAATAATAAAATTGTTATTTCATTATATATAAAAGAAAGACGATCCTTATTCAGGAGGAAAGGAAAGTGGTTGTTATTTTGGTGCTTGATGCAAAGGAAGAGAGAAGATGGGGTTTGATATAGGTTATTCTTGTGCTATAGAAATGAGAAAGAGAATGTGTAGAAGTGTTTTTTGTTTGATGGAAAAGGTTGTATTCTTTTGAAGGAAAGGAAAAAAAGTACACTTTAACTCAATAATAATGATAGTAACACAAGTACACAACACAAAACGACAAGAGAGTTCGCGTGCTTTGTTACAAACTCATGGGGTTGTGCTTAGCCCCCACCCTAGCTAGTTCTGAACACACCCTTTTTGCAGTGTTTTTGTACTGTGTGTGTTCTGCTTTTTACCTTTGTTCTCATTCTTTTTTGATCTCTCCAATGAGATGAGATTCTCATACTATGGACCCCATGTAATGTATAACTAAAGACAAGAAAATGGGATAACACTAAAATGCTCAATGAGGGTTGAGAGAAAGGAGAATAAGAATAGGATGGTTTCTATAGAAGAAGGTGGAGGAGAAGTTGTTGGGGTTCAAACTTTAGCTGCAGATATAAAGCTTCTCAAAGAAATGAAGGAACAACATGGTGTTTTACCCTTTTTTTCCCACTTTCTAATTGTTATATAATATAGTTATGGTCTTATGTTTGTAGCTATGATTGAAAGTTCAAAACTTTCAATGCAAAATGTGTTTGTTAAATGTTACAAACTATGTTACTAATTGGTTACAATGCAAATTTCAGTGGTGGGTAAGAGTTTCAATACGGAGCTATGGCATGCTTGTGCAGGGCCTCTTGTATCGTTGCCTCAGGTTGGGAGTCTAGCTTATTACTTTCCTCAGGGACATAGTGAGCAGGTTTGTGTTTCTCTTTGTTTTCTATTTTTCATGTACCTTTCTCAACATTTGTGTGAAAGAATAAAGTATCTCCTGGTAAAGGAGATAACTTATCTCCTCCCTCCGATAAAATCATGACATATGTCATATTTAATCATTTTCTAAAAAAATGTTTCTAAAACTAAACAAAACAATACATGCGTCGTACTTTTATTGGCCGGATGAGATAAGTTATCTCATGGTATGAGAAGATACTTTATTCTTTTTGTGAAATCTATCGGGTTTCATGAGAAGTGTTCAGATAATAATGCACTTGGTACTATTAACATTAAGAAAATGTCAAGTACCTAGAATATGATACCTGCCTTGTACACACTATTCTTGTATATCATTTGTCAAGTTGGGATATGCACATATGAGTGAAGTGTGGTATTCTAAAGGGTTCAAATAACAGATTTCTTAGTATTATGGATTGTCTGAAACTGAAGTATGTGACCCTATTTTCTAAATCCATCAGTTAGCAGCTTCAACTAGAAGGACAGCAGCGACGTCGCAGGTTCCGAACTATCCGAATCTTCCATCTCAGTTGCTATGCCAAGTCCAAAATGTCACACTTCATGTGAGTGTTATGAGCTACTTGACCCCCCTTCTAGCAACATTATTATTCTATAGATAAACATCTTTTGTACTATAATGTGTGTCACAACTTCATGCCATGCATTTTGATTAATCAAGAAACATTATCTCTTATCTTCTTTAATTTTTAACTATTGGATGTTTTAACACATGCAAAACTTTACCTATTTCGTGTCTCTTATAGGCAGACCAAGAAACAGATGAAATATATGCTCAAATGAGCCTCCAACCACTAAATTCAGTAAGCTAGGACAATGCTTCATAAGTTTCGGTTATCGAATTACTTAACAGTTAAAAATCACGTGACTTATGGAATTCTTCTCCTGTAACAGGAAAATGATGTCTTTTCTATATCTGAGTTTGGGGTGAAGTCAAGTAAACATCCCAGTGAGTTTTTCTGCAAAACTTTAACTGCTAGCGATACTAGCACACATGGTGGATTTTCGGTACCACGTCGGGCTGCAGAAAAACTCTTTCCTCCTCTGGTATGGTTAAACACAAGCTAGTTATAAATTCTGTTGTATATGAATTCCCTTCCCTTTTGACTAATAATATTATTTTCATTTCAGGATTACGCAATGCAACCACCAACCCAAGAACTTGTTGTCCAGGATTTACATAACAATACATGGAAGTTTCGACATATATACCGCGGTAGGATACTATTTGGCACTCGATTCCATTGCTTTAGTAGAAAATAAGAGTGTCTTAGATCATGGATTTAATTACATTACGAGTCTGCATGTTTGTGTTTCTCTCATTTGCAGCTTTCTATTGATAATATTGAATGGCTTTTGTTGAAAAGGCTGGTTTTGGTTAAACTCACCTTTGCATTCTTTGCACTTTTTATTTAGGTCAGCCAAAGAGACACCTTCTCACAACTGGATGGAGTTTGTTTGTAGGCGTAAAAAGGCTTAAAGCAGGCGATTCTGTTATTTTTATCAGGTATTACTATTGGTACACAAGCTGCATTCACTTCTGTAATATACGCGCTGCAAACTAAATATGAATGATGGAAGCTACTAAATTTTTTACTGTGGGAAATGAAGTATTCAAATTTCTTGAAACAAGTATTGTCTATTCTGCATGGTGTCTCAGCAATAATATTGAATCAAAGCTTTACCAAAATAATGTGATCCTAGTTGATAACTTATAACTTTCGATTACAACTTACGAGTAAGATCTGTTTCATAACTTGTTTCTATAAAATTGACATGTAAACTTGTTACAAGGGATGAGAAATCGCAGTTACTAGTTGGTATCAGGCACGCTAATCGTCAACAGACTACATTGCCATCATCAGTCCTTTCTGCTGATAGTATGCACATTGGTGTCCTTGCTGCTGCAGCTCATGCTGCCGCTAATCGAAGTCCATTCACTATTTTCTACAATCCAAGGTATATTTCATATGATCTTACGCATTACACCTACTTAACTAAAATTAATATTAACATTATAACAAGTAGAGATTCGGCAGATATTTGTTAAAGTGTAATATCTCTTTCTGTTTATTTGTAGAGCATGCCCTTCAGAATTCGTTATTCCACTGGCTAAATACAGAAAAGCTGTATATGGGAGCCAAGTCTCAGTTGGTTTGAGATTTGGTATGATGTTTGAGACGGAAGAATCGAATAAGCGCCGGTAATTATATGAAATGCTTGAATTATGTATGCTATGGCATGTAGTATTTTCTTAGCTATCACTGGATTGAATTAGTAAAGCAAGAATGCCCACTTTCTAGTAATGATGTGTAAAAAGCCCTAACGATGCACGAAGAAGTTGACGTATACTTTATAATATTTCTGCAGATATATGGGAACTATAGTTGGCATCTGTGACTTGGATCCTTTAAGGTGGCCTAGTTCTAAGTGGCGAAATATTCAGGTGGATTAAGTTTCTTGTCACTCATAAAAAACATGCTATTTAATCATTGATGGTTGATATTTTCAATCATTCATGATTTGCAGTATTGTCTAGTCTAATATTTACTTGTCTATTGAAGCTTGTGGCACAAAATAATGTGACATATGAGCTAATATTTTTTCATAAACAGGTGGAGTGGGATGAGCCAGGGTGTAGTGAAAAGCAGAAAAGAGTTAGTTCGTGGGACATAGAGACTCCTGAAAATTTCTTCATGTTTCCTTCTTTGACTTCAACTCTTAAACGACCATTGCAATCTGGATTGTTGGGTTAGTTTCTTACTTCTCTCATTCCTATTTTGTGGATGTGTCTTCTATTTGATCACTAACTATGCTGATAAGTGCAGAAAATGACTGGAACACTCTGGTAAGAAGACCTTTTATGCGTGTTCCCGTGAATGGAACCACAGAGTTCTCGAGCACTATACCAAATCTGTACCAAGAACAAATGATGAAATTTCTTTTGAAGCCTCAACTTGTTAACAATACTGGAACCTGTTCATGGGTCCCTCAACAAGAGTTTGCTGCTAAGAGAGGGCCATCAGAAGAGTTCAAGTCGACATTGACAACAGATAACGAAAGAATTCTTGCAAGTTCAGTGGGCATGCCACAAAAAAATCTACATTATTTTCAAACTGAACAAGACCAATCTAATGCCTTGAATCCTCCAACCAAAGTTGATAATCCTTCATCTTCTGGAACAGTTACTGATTATTTAAAATTAGAACCCGAGTTGTTAAGTAATCATATGTTTAACTTTCCTTCCATGGAAGGCTGCAATGGTGAAAAAATGTCCACAAATTCTTTTAACCCCGAAAGCGTTGCTGGCCAATCGACATTCCTTAATCAAAACCAGAATCCAATAGGGGTTGATGTTCCTTCATCAGATTCCGCAATCGTGGATAGCCTACTTACTCAACTAGATAGTGATGAATGGATGATGTATTCTTCTTGCCAAAACGGGTTAACTGGACCTTTATCAGCTTTGCAAGAACATTCTGCACTTCCCTCTCAAGCAGTTGATATCCCCGTACCTTCAGTAAGCCAAGACATGTGTGATTCATATATCAAAAATTCAAAGTTCTTAACTCATGCCGAGATTTATGGCCTCAATTGCATATCTAGTTCAATAAACTTGAGGGGTCTCTCAGTTGAGAGCAACAATCAAAGTGAAATTTACAATAGCAACAATGTTATTGATGTTAGTAACAGTGCAAGTATCAGCATTGTTGATCCGCCTACTTCAAATGCCATTTTGGATGAGTTTTGCACATTGAAGGGCAAAGATTTTCTGAATCCATCAGATTGCATGGTGAGCAACATAAGTATGAACCAGGATGTTCAGTCTCAGATAACATCCACAAGTTTAGCCGAGTCACGCGCCTTTTCTGTGCAAGACATCCATGACAACTCAGGTGGTGCATCGTCCAGTCTTGTTGATTTTGATGAAAGCAGTTTTCTGCCAAACAATTCATGGTCACAACAAGTATCTGCACAGGTTGCACGCAGGCGTACCTATACGAAGGTTTGTACTAGAAAACCCTTCCCAAAATTGCGTTCATACTAATGATATCTTAAAATCGACATAATTGCTAGGCTGTCATAGGCTTACATGTTGTAAGATTTTTTTGGCTTAACATTGATATATCATGGTTTTGGTTTTCTGGTCCTGCAGGTTCAGAAGGCAGGTTCTGTAGGAAGATCGATTGATGTCACTAATTTCAAGAACTACGAGGAACTAATCAATGCAATTGAATGCATGTTTGGACTTGAGGGTCTGCTGAATGACACTAAAGGTTCAGGATGGAAGTTGGTATATGTAGATTATGAGCATGATGTTCTGCTAGTTGGGGATGATCCTTGGAAGTAAGTGTCTCACTCCTGCTCTAATGAACGACGAATTAAAGTCGCATTTCTGTAAACAACTTAATTAAGCGCTTATTCAATAATTTCTTCTTCTTTTTCCCCTTACCTATCCTCTTGAGTATATAGCCGCAATTTAAACGGAGCAAAATATTCATAAAGCTGAGGCTATATAACATTATAACCATTTGAAGTGTCAATAATGTGACCCTATATCTTGTGAGGCACTGATATATCAATTTGTACACATGCTCTCTGCAGGGAATTTGTGGGTTGTGTCCGCTGCATAAGAATTCTATCACCGACCGAAGTTGAGCAAATGAGTGAAGAAGGGATGGCACTTCTTAATAGTGGTGCATTACAAGGGATGAATGGTTGCATATCAGGTGGCTAGATCCCATATTATTAAACCATTTTTATGTAGATTTTCTTTTAACCCTAGTCAAAGGCATGTATTAGGTTGATTAACAGTTGGCATATAATGAAAATGTATTAATTAAATGAAGTTCATTTGCCTACGTTAGAGTATTATAATATGGACCAAAAGTTTGAAGGTTATAAGATGTTCAAGTTAAGGTTTACACCTGCTAAAAATAGACATACCCATGAATTAACACAACTTCCCTCTCTATTACTGGAGCGTGAGTCATGCAAAAGCTACACAAACATATATGCTGTAATGAGAATTGAAAATTCAAAGAGAGCCTCAGCTTACTATAAATTTTTTAAGCATTCATATTTTCTGCTTTTACATTAGCAATGCAACAGATTGGGCTTATTGAAGAGTACCCATATATGAGACTCCATATTTTAAACTAAAACCTTGAGATAATGATTCATTCGTTTTTTCTGCTTATGAAAATTTTCAGACTTAATATACCAACACAAATGAAAAACATGCAATTCTTGAATTTTATGAAAAACATTAATCGTATGCAGTTCTAGTGTTCAATATCTTCATCCACGTGAATATCCACATCAAATGAAAACAAGCTTTCTCATCTACCTTCCCTAACAAATTGAAAAATGTATTCACCAATATATCTCATTTAGCTTCACCTTTCTTGGTGTTTAGTGTTTTGAAGCATAAGAAGGTTTAAACAGTCTAAATTGGATAGAAATTTTGATTAGTAAGTAAAAAAATTGGAATTGCTGAGCATTGTACAGTATCTCATGTACCGAATTTTCTTAGCATAACCATCTCTTAAAAGGGACTACCAAAACTTTGTAGGCATAAACTAGAACAAAACAAATCAAAGCATGTCAAGATTACAGTTCCAGAATTCTGCAATACATAGAAATCAATTATCATGTGAGTCATAACTCATAAGTACTTATGTAATTGATAATTCAATCCTAGAATAAAGCAAGGTATGCAGCATCCATCATATGACTATTCTTCTATAAAAAACAAATTACAGAAAATGTGTCACAGAAAACACAAAAATAAAAATAAAATTTTAAAAGAAAAATACATGTTACTGAAAATAGTTAATAAAAGTCCTACTTAACATGAAACTATATTCAATGATTGACACAAAAATTGTAAAACCAAGCAGATACCTTAATGTTATAAGAGCATACATAAAGACAACACAAACAAAAAATTCTATCAAACAACTATGCAGCAAATGTGTTTACTGTATGAGACATTAAATTTATCTAAAGCTTATCACTTCTCTTCCTTCTTACGAGACTTACATGTGCATAGAAATTAAAATACATACAAAGAGTGTAATATTTATACATTATTGATATAAAGGTTTACACATAGTAAAAGTTTATACACATTATATCATTTATCATTGATATGTATTAGTCATATGAACAATGCAATAACAATGCATATTCTGTGCTCGGAAGAAATATACATATTTTGAAAGCCACATCTGCTATTCATATTTTTCTCATCAAATAAAAAGATCATATTTTCTGAAATACATATATATTTAGTCCTGCAACACACGATAGCATAGTGTTGTTAAGTTACGCAAAAGAGTAAGGCACCTAATTATCTCTCCTACCCATTTGTCCTAAAAAGTTCCTATTTCTATGTGCTAAAAAGTTCTCGTTTCCATATCCCAAACCAATTACATTCTAACAAGTAATATACAAAAAATATTTTATGTTTTTATGATTATTTTTTTTAATTATATGACAATCTTTAATTGAATTGAGATACCATTAGAACACCTAAAATTACACGAGCTATCTCCATTGGCAATATGAATGGTTCTGCACTTTTGCATATGAATGGTTCTCACTTCTGCATATGAATGGTTAACGTTTTTAATCTTTACATTGGATTGTACCAAAAAATCTGCACGTTGCCTATAAATGAAGTTACATTTTATCACTTTCTATGACTAAAATTCAAATCTATTCAGTGATGGCACCCACCACAATCTCTTCACTTATCCTCTTTCTCTTGCTTGGTAATCAAAAACTAAGATACCACACATAACAGAGTTTTCATTGTTTTAATTTACCGCACAATTTACAACATTTTCTTCCATTTTTATTTTATGTTCCTTTTGAAATTAACATTCTTTTTTTTTTGCAGGTATGTAGCGAAAGCAACGGTTTTCACCTTCCTAAACAGTTGCAACCCAACAATCTGGCTCGGAACTGTTTCCGGAAATGGCGCCACCCTTCTCAACGGCGGCGAGCTTTCCATACCGCTTGGATCGACAATTGATCTAACCGCTCCGGCAGGCTGGTCAGGTAGCTTGTGGGCCAGAACCGGATGCAATTTCGACAACTTTGGAAACGGAAAATGCGCCATCGGAGATTGCGCTGGCGGACTCAAGTGTACCAGCGGTGGTGTTCCGCCGGTGACGGTGGCAAATTTCACAATCGGAACCGCGAGCAATAACAAGGACTTCTACTCCGTGAGCGTCGCGGACGGTTATAATGTTGCCATAGGAGTGACGGCACACACGGTGGAAGTGGTGATTGCGAGTACGCCGGTTGTATTGAGGACTTGAACATGTACTGCCCGAAAGAGTTAACGGTTCCGTTGTGGCGTGTAAGAGCGCGTGTGCGGTGTTTAAGACGGCGGAGTTTTGCTGCACCGGTGATCACTCGACGGCGAAGAGTTGCAATCCCACAAAATACTCGAAATTGTTCAAGAGCTCGTGCCCCTATGCTTATAGTTATGCTTACGATAACAATTCAACAACTTATAGTTGTTTCAACTCTAATTACACTATCGAATTTTGTCCATTCATAGGAGGGTAATTGTAATGATTTATCAATGAGAATAAAAGTATCTAAATTAAGAGGATCATACATGACATAAATTAATATTTAATAGTTTTGATTTTAAATAATTTTTTAATGTGATAAATTTAGAAATTAAGGGAAAGATTTTTGTATTCTATCATAATACTGAAGAGAAAATAAGTTATCTTTTCTAATTATTAAAATTATGACAATTATCCTTTTAATATATTTTCTAAAAAATAATAAAAATAGTAGACACATTTTTAATGGAAGTATTTTATTCTCTGCACCAATCTAATATAATCTTATGTACTGTGCATTGCAAAGTGTTCTTTGGTTCACTGTTTTTAACTATATATGTACTGGACAATGGTGCCAATAAAGTTTACTACTTAGAAACTAATCACACACAAAAATAGGTTTTTTGGGTAAGAAATTAATCATGGGTTCGTGACTGTCTCTCTCAACAAGTATTATTTCAAGGAATCGAACCCTTGATCTTAGACATCTAGTAAAGTCTTGCACTACTAGATTAACACCTTGTTGATACACAAAAACCTTATAGCTCCAAGTAAATTATGTGAAAATTTTAACACATCCAATTTTAGTAACTTTTATCTTCAAGTCATTATCTACCTAGCAACAAGACACAAACTATTAAAAAAATAGCATCTCTCTGCTTATATACATTGCCAAAAGTTATTAATTCCTTAAAAAGGATAAGTAGATATTGGGAAATTAAATTCATTAATTATTTTGCTATTTTAAAACTTAATTTTCCAATATAAAACTATTTTTTTATTCACATAAAAGAAGTTGTTTTTTAACTCATTTTATTCAATAAGGTTTAACTTAATCATTGTATTTTAAATAATATTAACATGAAAACATATTAAAATGCACAAAATGCAAAAACTATGTCTACAAAATGGAAAAAAAAAAATTGAATGAATCATCACAAATAAAACACAAGAAAAACAATTTCTGTATATTCTCCATCAAGCAAAGAAAACTAAGTGCAGCCTTCTGTTCAATAAATGATATATGTAAGAATAGAAACACATAAGGCTCTGTAAACAAAGATTAGGAGCTAAGTATTCAATTAACTGCTAATCTCACTATCCATTTTCATTCTCTTTGAACTTTGCATCCTTGGCACAGCACCACCCCGTGGCTGGAACGATGCATCATGTTGGTATGCACAATTAGTTCCATTCCGACATCCTCTAGAACTATTAAAGAAGATGCATGGCTTCATTATCTTCGGTTTCGAATCCCTTGATCTATAAATGTGAGTGGTCTCCGGGTTAGTTACTGGTTGATGAATCTGATGATTGCTGGAATATGGAGGTGTTTCTTGTCTATCTCCTCCATGTTGTTGAATCAAGCTCTTATAGTAGTTCGCATCCTTTACGGGTGGGGCTTCGATAGGAGGAGAAACAGTAACTGAACTCATCGACGGCCTCGGAAGCCATTGACTAGCAATAGATTCCACTTCAGCTCCAGTTGAGGGAGGATAAGAAGTAGCTGAAAGACCAAGTGAAGGTATAGTGGTTTCTCCTTGATTATTAGGAGCGTGTGGATGAGAAAAGGCTACTGAAGATGACCCTTGGTTATGTACATATTGCAGGTTGTTAGTTGCCCCATAATCTCGAACCAACGTCTCAATCATTTCTGTGTTGTTGAGAATACTATTAAGCACCTCATGTTCAGTAAAATTTCCATGCTGATTGCTCTTTATTATATTAGTTAAAGCTGCAGATGCGGCAGCTATATCTACACCGCCAGCTAACTGCATCGGATTTCTTGGTATGCCAGGAGGTAACTCGATAGACTGTGAATCAGATACTGCATCAACTGCAGCGTCTTCATCTTCAAGAGGCGTAATTGGTATCAAAGCAGTTTGACCATCATCAATGGCATGGGAATCTTCAACATCCATTGCGATAGCAGGGCTGCATGCGAAAGAAAATATAAATAAAAATACCTTTGAAGACAAAAACATGGAATATAAGAAAAATAATTGTATAAGACGAGAAGAATCAAACTTTGGAGGAATGGAGGATGGGCGAGGATAAATAGCTTCAAGTACTCTCATTTCCCTCTTATGTTGATCCTCTACCTCTTTGCTTTCTTCCCCAGCCACCACTAGCCATGTCTGATCCAGCACAATCTACAAGAATAACAAGTTGATTAAGTATTATACTATGCTGAAACCAAACTCATGCACTTCACCTTTTTTTCTTACTTTCTTCCACCCATTATGTAAAAGCTAGAGAATACTGAACATAATTAAGAATATTTTTTAACAAAGAACTAAGAAACAGAACTACCTTGGGTGGACTAATCCATTGAATCACCGGTATTTGGGACAGATCTATCTCAAACTGACTTGAAGCATGAGTTCCCTCAAAACCAGGAGGTAGCATGTCATCAGAACCTGGTCTGTCATGATGCGAGTGCAATGATCTCTTCGCTTGAAGGTGATCCTGAGAACTTAACCCAACTAGTGAAGGAGAGTCCTCTGATAAGAATAACTTAACCTGTTTAACGAAGAAGTATTAGTCTTCTACCTTCTCTTCTTACACTTAATGATATCCAATATTTCGGCATCATCTTAAGAATGACTGATTATTGATTATGCATAATTATATTCATTAAGTCATGACTCAATGCAAACTCAAGTAGCTGCATAGTGATTATTCATATGCAAAGTCTTGCATAATAGAAAATCATGTTCTCCCTTGAGGGATGTATGTATGTAATTACAGTCACAAGGCTGAAGCTTATTGAGTACAAAAACAATCAAATATGACTCAAATGAAAAATGACCAAAGAGATATTGTGCATGAAATGAATTCACATCCTCAGACTCAATTCACGATTAAGAATATGTCGAACAAAGTCAACAAACAATAAAAAGCATAAGCATTCAGAGTGATCATATATCATATCAAGCCCTTTCTCATTCAAATTTCGATGTGCAAGAGGAGAAACTGTCAGGTAGGTATTAAAGATTCAGAGTGATCATATCAAGCCCTTCTTCATAAGCATATGTTGAACAAAGTCAACAAACAATAAAAAGCATAAGCATTCAGAGTGATCATATATCATATCAAGCCCTTTTTCATTCAATTTTCGATGTGCAAGAGGAGAAATTGTCAAGTAGGTATTAAAGATTCCATTTGACAAGACAACCAAAAATCAGTGTGGCCAATCTAATTTCTAATCCCTAGAAAATGTCTGTTTTTTTAAAAGGGAGTTCATCGTCAAAATGAATAACTTAAAGCAATTCAATTTGAAATTCATAAGTTTAATCTGCTACTGTTAGGTACATTAAGGCTAGGCATCAATATCTTCCATTCCTCAAGGTCTTCTGAGATTTTCAAAGCCAAGTGTAAGAATCAAAGAAAAACTACATCCAAACCCCCCTTAATCTTGTCCCTACTCCTAGGCGAGATACTGATGCCTATGCCTCTCATTAAACCTGGTCACATAATGAAAGATTAGCCTACAAGTGTATCTAGCTTTCTTCAATGCCTGCTTACACAGAAACTTTGGGTAGCGCCAAGGTAAGATCCTTGACCAGAAGTAATAACATATTTTCAAATCCATTCAAAATGTGTCGAATCAGATCTTGCCACCCTCTGTCTCTTCATCAACATCCCAATGTCAGACAACATAGACATCATACAAAGACATCTCTGCATGCACACCTTCAGAAAATTATGACTACGACTTGGCCCTCACATGTTGGAAGTGTCTGAGATCTTGCATATAGCATCCTTTCAAACAGGGAAATAACAAAATTTTAGAAGGAACAACAACAAAGACATCTAAGCTCCAGAACTCTACCGATTCAGCTTGGACACAAAACAACCTTAGTAATTGCATTGAAAAATAAAGGGCACCTGGTGTTTTTTAACTCTTCACATACTCATGGACACACACTTGCAACCACCCTAATAGCACTATAATAAATGAGAGACAAAGTTCATTTCAATGAAACAAGCAAGACATTAGTGTTATGCAAAAGGTATTTAAAAAAACGAGGACACAAAGAAATCTTACAAAAAGAAAAATGCTACTGAAGTTGGACAGGGCCACACAGGAATTTGAAATTATCTATTTTCTCCATGAGAAAATTGCACTCAACTATTTGAAAACCAAAGGTAACAGGAAACACTTAATCCATAATTCCATATATAAGTCATAGAGCTCAGGTAGACTTAACATTCACGAGGATGCAACATTGAAGAAATAGCAATTACATGGAAAGATGGTCCCCTTTGTACCCTTATGTTCAATCAGAAAAGGCTAACAAAATCATTTTAACAAGTTTCAAAGAAACCTTCTCAAATGTAAACTTGAGATAAGGTTAGAATGTGCATTAAAAACTACTTGAAAAAATAAACCACTACAGGGTAACAAAAGCAGTAGCATCTGCAAGGAAAAAGTGTCTACACTAAAACTAAACTTATTTCAATAATTTCCGGAATTGTCATCGGCAAGAACAGTCAAGCATACAATTGAAACCATTAAATCACTGAATATCTAAGCCATTAAGGGAATTTTTTCTTTTCCAAAGCCATCCAAAACATGTGGAAACGAAAAAAGGTATAATTAGATTGCAGAGGATAATAGCAATGTCATGAACTTATGACTTTTAGAACAATCACTAATAAACATCCTTATCTAGGTCTTTAAATAGTCACACATTTAAAAGGGATTTAGTTCTATATGAAAAATAGATGGTAATACACTAATACATCATAAAAAACTGAATTAACAAACTGACAAAAGAGCATCTATTCTTCCATAATACATTCTCTTTCATATCATATGATACAAGTATGGTTTACCTAAGTACTATCATTAAGTTGCAGAAATTTCTTCGCCCTGCATAAAAATCTTCCTTATAACTTTGCTCATCAAATTAAAGACTTAATAGTAGCTAATAAGAGTTGTTTCTAATCATATGGCAATAAACAATTAAACAGCAACTCCAGAAGATAATGCATGTGCTTCTTTAAAATTGAACCAGAACATTAAATCACTACTGTCTATTACACATAAACATTCATAGCTCGTAATTTTAGAGTTCCTTGATTTTTGATGCAAAGTTGATTGATAATTAATTTCTCTTGGATGTCATTATTCTCCTTATAATTTCATTTTTAAACATTTTTTGTTGTTGTTGATTCCTTGATACTATGGATCAACACATGAGTTAGTTTATATTTTGTTAATTTTGATGAACAAAGGCAATTGAAGGCATATTAATCTAGAATCAGTAACCAAATTGATATTTGAATCTATCGATTCTGGAAATGAAAGATGATGATGATTTTAATTTACCTGACAAAGATTTAAAGCAGAGGCCCATGTTACTCGTTTTGATTTTTGCAACCCACGCATGGCTGAGAGAGAGAGAGAGAGAGAGAGAGAGAGAGAGAGAGTAAACCCTAGTCAGACTCAGCGTCACGAATTCTATGTACTTCGTCCCTATTCCATTTCACGTCCCTTCATCTTCCAACTCCTAATACTAACCAACAATTTTAGATGGAAAATATTAATAACTACTTTAAGGAAAATAATCAAATTTTGTTTGGGAAAAAATATTATTTTCTAATTTAGTTTTGCATGTCTGATTTTCTAGTTTTGTATTTATGTAGGAAAATATGTTTAGGGGTTAAACCAACTTCAAATCATATTGCAAATGCCATTAAAAAAAAGCCAAAAAGATATATACACTACCATTGTGAATGATTTTTACACTATTATTATTATTATTATTATTAGTATTTGATGGAAGTGTATGTCAACACGCTTTCCCATCGTTTGTAATGTGTAGTATATATGTTATAAATGTCAAATATAGTATTTTGTGTTAAATATTTGTAATATGTAGTTGAGTTTATTCGATCGTTGTAATGTCTAGTTTTTAAAATTGAACATTGAAATTTTTATAGGTGGAGTGTATCATTATGGTGAAATCATTTAAATAAATTTATCATGATTAAAATGCTATATAAGATCGTCGTGAAATGTTTGTCAACTACATTTTTTTTAAGCTGTCTTATTTTATTGTCTTCACATAATGTTCTTACGGGAAGGTAGTAACAAGCCAATGTGTATCACCACAACCTCTTGAATAATGCATTTGGATGTTGCCATGATATAGAACATGATAGTTTTTTAACCTTTGAAAACCTCACCTATCATTTATTTTTAATCAATATTGACTTTTTAAATAAAAATAATACAATTGTAGTGAATAATGCACTGACTGTCTCATATGCTTTTTTTTTAATTTTTTTTGTCTAAAAATGTTGACAGTTATTTAATCTCTAATTCATTATAAGAAAATATATATTTATGTGTTTTTAATATCAATAATTATATTTTAATTGGGCTCAAAAGTATATTATATTTATTTAGAAAATACTGTTTATTTGTTGATAAAGACTAACATTCTCATGTACTTTTCCTTTTCACCTTCCTGGGATGATAATATAACTCAAACCTATGAGTCTCTAGGAAAACCTCATTTGGTTTGGGTTTAGTGATATTCATCTCACACATCATTTATATATATTAGTGAACTTGTGATTTTATAACATAAATATATAAGTATTTTATAAAATTATCCAACCTTAAGAAATTCGGGTTTCAAGTTCAGGAAGTGTATTGTGCTTATTTGCAGAAAGAAATGTAAAAACGGAAAGGCTTAAATCACTTTCAACATCCCTTCATAATTATAATTTCATATTAGACACCTCATGTTGCAACCATCCATAAAAACCTGATGTAGCCATCTGCAGAAAAATAATAGACTAAAATATGTATTCAATGATAGTATAATATATTTTTATATTTTCAGTTGTATCATCCACAATTTATATTTAATTATTTTGACTTTTAAATATAAGTAATAAAAATGAATGATACATAAGAATATTAAGAGATATCTATGGTTCCAAGAATATTAAGGACAGAGTCTCTACAATTATTTGCGCTTAAGAGATACACATACCATGACTATTCCACAGCTATTTTTCTTTTATGCAACATTTTACATGCTTTTGGTACCATCAAACCATTTCAGCACATTACAAATGACAAGGATGATTATACAGTCATTACTAATATAGAGCCAACATTCTGCAAGATTATGCATTCTAAAACATGGGCAAGGGCATGGCAAAATCATTAGTGTTCCTCCTTGGTTATTTTGAGAATCCATAATTGATCACTAGATGCTGTTGCTATTAATGTATTGCTGCCCAAGAGACAAGTTTTGTCACAAACTACTTTATTGTGATGTATCGATTTGTACCATGTTTGGCCCAATTGTCCTTGAGGTCAACTGGGTTTGACAGATCATGACCTTCTGCAGCTAGCCGACTAAGCAGTTTATTGAAAGCACTTCCACTCATCTTCCGACCACCGACCCGAGCATGCTTCTTGTTGGGCACTGCTGGAAGTGGATACATTGACAGGGTTGTTGTGCAACAAGCAGACTGCCAACCCCCATTACCCCATTTGTAGCACTGCCTCAGAACACCAGTACAAGAGCAAACCGGCGCTGGCATGGTAGACTCATCATATGCTACTTGATTCAGCCCCAAGTCCTGGCCTTTCCAATCAGCCTTTGACACCACTGACTGCTTGTTAAGATCATCACCTCCGTTAAACACTTCCTGACTACTCTTCCACTCATGCGTCTTGCCAAACATCATGCCATTCAAGTCTTCACTCTCCATCTTGACTTTTCTTGCAGTTTTTGAAGCCTTCTTATTCGGTGACTTAGCTTCCTTTGGTCGTTTGGCACGCCTTGATTTACCAGCCTCTGAAGGGATGGGTGCTTCTGGGAGGGCATCAGTTGTGGTCATTTCCTGTGTGCCATAAGAAGCATCACCCATGTTATGTAAGTGGTGTACCTGTTGCTGAGGATGATGCATATGCTTGACACCACGTGAGATTTGGCATCCTGGAGGACATGCTGACATACTACCAGTGGTTAAGGAGTTCTCTCGATACTGAAGAGCTGCAATTGCGTTATCTCGTTCCATGATTGCATTATTTCGTTCTGCAAGTGCAGTATCTCGCTGCAGGAATGCCATGTCACGCTCTGCAAGTGCTGCCTTTTTCTCAGAAAGAGCCAGATTTCTTTCCTGAATGGCTGCATCTCTTTCTGCCATAAGTGCCATAATCTGCTTCATAGAAGGCTGATGTTGCATCAACCACTGCAATGGTAGCATTTAGACAATTACTATCATAGCCAACTCTTTCTCAGGAGGAAGTACATTCTGCATCATCATATAAACTTAAATTGTAATATTTTTATATACCTGTCCTTGAGCAGATTTATATTGATCTGGTTTATGCCTTCCATTTTCACGATGACCAGGATCATCCATCAGAAACACACAAATGGTACTAAAAGCTAAATATTGACTCTAGGTTTCCTCAACCAATACGACACTAGGCTAATCAAACAAGATTTTGCCATAATTCCTGCATATCAAAATAGAAACTCTTCACTGTTTATATGAACAATTTGGCATAATCAGTACTTCTCTTATTCTCTTTCCTCCTCCTTTTTCTTGGGGTGTAGGAACGAGGAAATAGTTCCTCTATCAACAACTCCAACTATAATGAATGGTGCAAGGAATAAAATACTTACCATCCTTATGCATAGGGTATGCTTAGTTGATGCTTGATTATAATTATCCCTATACAAGAATAAGACTTAGTAAGTCTAGAATGAATCCAAGTAGTAGGCAATGACAACTACATAAGAGATTCACATATTAAGTGCCAACGTGTATCTGAAATGAAATTCGGAAATAAAAGCTTTAAGCATGTTGGGTAACACCTGCAAATTGGGGGAGGGGGATCTATGAACTGATCATCATTTAGAATCTAGATCACTTTCATATAAGCAAAAAAAGTTCAAATTTTCCAGAAATCTTAAAAACGAAGATAATGGCATAAATGCTCGGGAAGCTATGCATGTACAATACATATAAGATGTTACAATAGTGTAGTAAGCAAAGTTTCCAGAGAAACAGTGATGGAAATATTTAGAAGTTCATGAACTTATCCTGATTTTATATCAATCATAAATCTTGTTTCAGAACTTTCATGCTAGCATGATAGCACTATGGTAAGCAGTTAGCACAGTAAACAGAAATAGAAACATTTTGAAGTTAACGAAATTATCCCGACATTATATCAATCACTTTTGTTAATTCAGAACTTCAATGGGAACAATAGACAAACATAAAGCAAGAACAAATTAACAACAAAAGCACAGAGAAAAAAGTAAAAGCATATGACATAAAAGGCGAGTATGAAGGATGATCCTTATTTCATTCTAATGCTCTGAACACAAAATGCACCAATAAACATCACCAAAACAATAATGGTACAACCATATATATGACTTTGGTCCTCTTCAATTAGCACTTCCAGGTACCTATAGATAATTGGATATATGACAAATCTACACTTACCTAAACCTTATACCACACCCCTCTTTATATCACAGAGGTCAACAATAATTGAAGTGAGATTGAGATGCATTTGTATACATGAATTACAACAGTTTTTGGATCTCAACTACAGTTCAAGCCTTAGCTTTTCAATGTGGTCAAAGAATCATGTGGGATCTCCAAAATTTCAACCAACAAGACATTCTGAAAAATAAAATCTGAATTTAAAATAGGCACAAAAAACTCGAGTAAATCACTAAATCAGAAGCAATTAATTGATGAAGAGATAGTACTTGTAATTGTTGTTCAAATTAAAAATTGAAACTAGTGAATAATAAAATAAAAATTACACAAAATCGAAGATGGTCAAAGCTGATACGAAATAAAGTCAAAGTAAGTAGAAGGCAAAGAAAGCAAAAAAGTGAAGGTGAATTGAGTGAGGCACAAAGGTAGAAGATATAAAGAGTGATAATAATTGATAAAAAAACATAAGAGAAGTAAAGCTTAGGAGAAGAAAACCCTAATGTTGAATAGGAACAGGAACGGGAACAGGAGCAGAAACAAGTGAGTTGAAAGAGAAACAGAAAATGGTGTGTCCACTTATGTTTGTGTCTGTCCTCACCCACTTACATTACACCTTTGTTAAATAAAAAACAAATTAAATATAATTTCTTTTATTCCCTCTTGTGATTAAGTGAATGTTAGAAACTGGCTTAGTTCTGAGCCCGTGTGACTGTGAAACAAAAGCAACAATAGTTAGTTGACTCGTGTGGCGGTTTTGTTTTTTCATTTTTTTTGTAGACTAAAGTTCCATTATATTTTATTTCATTCAAAAAAAGTTGAACATCATTTTAAATCTTTACGTTTCATTTATTCATCCATGTAAATGAGTGATTTTTTAAGTTTTTTTTATACTATCAAAAATATTTTTTACCTTTTTCGATAAAGAATCAATTGTAGCTCTCCTTCAATAATAAATATCGTTCTAAGAAATCAAATTCTCAAACTTGAGAATTCAGTAAAGTTTTATACTATTTAATCAACACCTTACTTTTTAAGTAGAGGAATGTTGTGGTAAATGAAATAATAAAAATGAGTTGTAATAAAATTCTAGGAATATTCTATATGTGTATAAAAAAGTGTTTGGTTAGCCTATTGACGCTGAGGTTAAGACATTTAGTGGGGGAGAGAGCACATCTAAACTTTGTAATACTTCTTGTACATCTTATTAAAATATAATGTTAAATGATTTTTAATTTATGTTTTACTTTTTTTGGTTAATGAAAAATAAAGGTATATTGAGTGGTATAGTGTATGGAACAAAAGATGTTGTTCCTTGGATGGTCTCACTCCATTGTTTTAGTGGTCCCCATATTTATGCATGGATTAAGCTTGCGTTAGATATGAATTAAGATTTTAGTTTCAATTTATAAACTGTGAGATTATAAAGGTGTGAGATTAGAATTTGTTTACGTTTGAGTATCTTAGTTGAAAACTGACTATAAACCAATTTACTTTGTTTGTGTAAGATATAAATTATTGTTTTTTACATAGTAGATTACAGAAAAACATATGAGGTTATTTGTTTATGTTATGATTAGTTTGGTTACTTTTTATACTATTTTTTAAATATACAACTTTTTAATATTTGTCATCATATATATTTTTACTATATTTTTTAATTTTTAATATTGCATAAAAAGGCTAAAAATATATTAAAATAAAATATCAATATCAATATTAAAAACAACATGACACAAATAAATAGAAGTTGATAAACTTGAATTACACAATCCACAAAATAAATAATACTCAAATGTCAAGTTTTATACAAATTTTTTAATATAGAGTTATGAGAGAGTTATGAAGTTTGGTGGTAAAGTAAAAAGAAAGAGAGAAATAAAATTATAATGTGTTAAAATAGGAAGCGAAAAAATTGAAAAAAAAGCTAACCCAAAAT
Organism: Lupinus angustifolius; assembly: GCF_001865875.1. Lineage (NCBI taxonomy): Eukaryota > Viridiplantae > Streptophyta > Magnoliopsida > Fabales > Fabaceae > Lupinus > Lupinus angustifolius. The sequence continues at coordinate 24,753,365 of NC_032011.1, read as the reverse complement.
AAACCAACCTATAATTAATTTTGGAGCTTCCACTCTTAATTTATTTTAAGAAAAACTAAGTTTATAATATCAAGATTGTCAAACAAATATAAATTATATTTTAAACATATTTTTCAAAAAATAAACAAAAACTCACAATTATAATCCATCCCAAACTTGCGCTAACAAGATTTTACAATAGATAATATAGAGTGAACTTAAAATTGGTCAATACCAGATATCAAAAACAAAGATATACAATTAAACATATAAGAAACATTTAGATTCTCTATGTTCATTACCAACAATTATTGAAACTATAAAGTATAAAGTATAAACTATAAATATTAAATAAACATAGTAAACAAATATCAGAAAAAGAATCATCCCTAATAATACAGAGATAAATTATTTATTTTAATGTATAGTATGAGTGGAAATGTCATCATAATATATATAAAAAAAAGTAAAATATCATATTACTTTCCTCCCATTAATAGAGAGGATCATAATCATGTTCTCACCTTATTTTATATTTAAAAAGAAAATGAGAATGTCCGGTAATAAAGATTTTTTGACTAAGGTTTGAAGTTCAGAAATAGTAGCGAAAATGAAAATATAATCTAAAACTAGTTTAGGATAAGGAGATATATTTTTGATTTAAGGATAGGTACCTATATGCATGATATACGGATAAGGATATATAGACAATAGTAACATAAGTAAGATAACAATTAGTGATATAATGATTAAGTTTCAAACAATAATCTTTCAGGTCATATAAACCGACCTAGCACCATAAATGCTATAAATAATGGATCTTCATACTTTCATTCCTTCATTCTCAAATTCCAATCTTATTTTCTTCTAGTTTCAGCACTTCGTTCAATTTCTTCTTCTTCTTCTTCTGTGGTATCATCATGGCTCGTACAAAGCAAACTGCTCGCAAATCCACTGGTGGCAAGGACCCAAGAAAGTCACTCGCTTTCAAAGTATCAACCACCACACTTCATTACGTTTCTTTCTTTCTATTTTCTTCTAAACTCAAATTTCTATGACTTTCTTATTACATTACTTCATTTTTTGTAGGCTGCAAGAAAAACTACTCCTACAACATGTGGAGTTAAGAAGCCTCATCGTTTTCGCCCAGGAACTGTTGCCCTACGGTAATTCCTATCTTTCCTTTATGTTCCAAACTTCGTATATTTTTTGGGACAGACGATCTCTGAGTTACCGAATTTTAAGGTTAACCCTATTATCGAATTCTTCCTTCTTATACTTTTGTACCTGTATTTGATAATTGTAGTATATGTTATTTTACAGTGAGATACGAAAATACCAGAAGAGTACGGAGCTGCTAATTCGGAAGTTACCATTCCAACGACTTGTTCGTGAAATAGCTCAAGATTACAAAAGTGATTTGAGATTCCAGAGCCATGCAGTGCTTGCTCTTCAAGAAGCTGCTGAAGCTTATTTAGTGGGATTGTTCGAAGACACTAATTTATGTGCTATTCATGCTAAGAGGGTCACTATTATGCCTAAAGATATGCACCTTGCAAGGCGCATTCGTCGTGAACGTGCATAATTAGTTTTTTAGTTCAATGTTGTATCTATGCACTAGTATATATTAAAGAGAATAATGCATGTCTTGATATGAGGAGTGAAGTTATTTTCTCACATTCATTAATAGACACTTGTATTAAATTTCATTAGGTTTTGGTTTTAGTTATACATTGATATAATTTAGGTCATAGTTTTAGCCACTTTAACTTTTCTTGCGTTTTTCCTTGTGTTCATTATGAGTTATTGAGTTTCAAGTTATTTGGACTACTACTCGATCTATTTTATGAAAAAACGAATTTGTTCTTTAATTTTAGCTAACATATATATTATCATGAGTTATTAATCAAAAGATTATATTGATAATTATTTTAAAGTTGTATCTAATCTAATTATCTTAATTTCAGAAATATATTCTTTATGATAATGACCCTCATGATGAATAATATTTTCCCTTTCAATTTGCCATCTACTCCAAATCTTTTGAATTAACTACATATTTTTTTAAGGAATTGCTGTTTACACGCGTCTTTAAGCACGAAGAGGGGTTTTCCTTTAAAGAATTTAGATATTTGAAATAAATTATCATGAACTTTATTCAAATAAAATTTCTAGAATTAGATTCTTTTTGTGACATGCACTATTGAATAAATACAATAAAAGGTTAATTAAATGCAATAGTCGATAATAATCAATAAAATTTTAATTCAAAGCAAAAAATAAATGGGTACCCATTTGAATAACCAAATTAAATGAAACTGAAAAGGCAAGTTTGACTCAAAAAATATGCGTAAATATAATTGAATAATTATTTACAAGGTTGTTAAGTTACAACTAATAATCAAATAAATAAGAATTAGGGAGTCATAAGTTGAAGGGTAGGGTGGAGGGCTTAACTAATGGAGTGATAAGGAGGTTAATGATCAAGTTTCACCCACAACAATAATACTAATATACTAATACTTGTCTACCAAAAAATAAATAAGAATTAAGAAATTAATGTAATTAAGCACTGATTCTAATCCAAATTCCCTTGCTTGGAATTTCTTGATCATTCATTTTTTATATACCAAAAAATGATTTGAAATAAAAATGTATTAATCCATTATTGTTGGTTTAATGTGAATAATATTTCCCTTTCCATTCACCTTGTCCAAATCTTTTTTGAATTAACTACATCTTTTTAAAGAATTAATGTACCAGTACACATGTCTTTAAGCTTGGGAGAGTACTCCTTTAAAGATCTTTGGTATTTGAAATAAATTATCATGAATTATATTCAAATAAAATTTGTAGAAGAGCTTAAAGGTTATAAACAATTATGATTCATTTTTATTATGAGAGGATATACATTTACCCTAGGAGTAGCTTAAAAAAACTTATTCAACATCTTAATCATTAATTCTATGAAAATCTAATAGTTTACATTTATTTATCAATTTAAATAATTAGATTTTCTTAGAATGAATGATAAAATGTGAAATATATTTTTTAAGTTATTCTCGGGATTTACATCTTTTATTATTTATATTTAAGAGTTAAGAATAATTATATTAAATATTTAAGTATTAATGATTATTAGATTTTCTCGGACTTGAACTATTCAATAAATACAATAAATAAAAAGGCTTATAACAGTTATAATTGAATGACCTAAAAAGTCAAAATTGGAAATTAAATGAATAGCCAATAATTTTCAATAAAATTTTACTTGGAATCAAAAAAGGAAGTTAGTATCGGCGTACCCATTTGTATAAACAAATTAATTGAAATGAAAAGGCAAGTTTCATACAAGAAACATGCATAAATAATTAAATATCATTAAAGATTTCTTGATAACGAAAGGTAGCTCATGTAACTATTTAAACTAATAAACGAATAATCAATAAAATTTTACTACGAGCCAAAGAAATAAATCGGCACCCATTTGTAAAAGCAAATTAAAAGAAACTGAAAAAGCAAGTTTCACCAAAGAAATATGCAAATAGAGATCACAGATAATTGCTAGTTAACTAAGTGTAAAAAGTAAAAACATTGAAAATTACTCACGATTAATAACGGGCTACTATCAAATGAAAAAATGGTTGGTAGACATACTCAAGATAGAAGATATCTAAAAAATGAAACATTAACAATATTATCTATTCATTCTAGAAAAAGAATGTGTATAATTAACAAAATTTGTATTCTTTCTTACGTATGTTTTTTCCAATTAAATTTTGGTTTTTGTTCATGATTGTTTTAGTCTTACACACCGACTAAGTAACCCAGGCTATACCTTTATGGTTGCTCTTGTTACTCCACATAATGTTTCTTCGAGGAGAAATTAGTTTTGAAATAACCTTCTTTGGTTTCTTATACAGGGTAAAAATATAATGGTTAGTTTGAGAGTTGAATTTTGGAAGGGAAAATAATGGAAGGAAATAGAAGTTTTTGAATTAATAATAATGCTTTCTACTAAATAATTATACTTTTATTCTTCAAGATCAATCAATAAAGAATAAGAACATACACAATAATGTTAACAATCTTAACTCAATTTGAACATGCATCACAACTAAGGGTGGAAATAGGTCAGACCAGACTTTACCTTAAACAGGCCCAGCCTTTATAGCACATAGGAGACTGTGTCTGGCCTGTTAGCCTGTTTAAAAAAAAATCAAAGCCTAGGTCCGGCTTGTTTAAAAGCATGGTCTGGCCTGTTAGCCTGTTTAAAGACCTATTATACTATATGCTTATGAAATAGACTATCATGTCTACATTTTAATGGGCTTATAGACTTATTTTTAGTTACACCCATCTAATTCTAATAATTAAATTATATTTTTATATACATTTTTATATTAATATTACACATATATAATAATATTGCTTATATTAAAATAGTATAAATTTCAACATTCTTATATAATATAGCTAAATAGGCCGGCCTGTTAGGCTTTAAAGGCCTTTTAGGTGGCCTAAAGCCTAGCCTGTTTAGCTAAATAGGCTTTTTAGAAAGCCTGAGCCTGTTAGTGAAAAAAGCCTGGTCTGGCCTAGCCTGTTATAGGCCAAGTAATAGGCCCCTGATACGCTGTCTGGCCTGTTTCCACACTTAATCACAACTAGTGTGAACAGAAGTCTCAACTAGATGTTTCAAGGAACCCCTAGGAAAAAAAAATAGATACTCAATTATGGTCAGCATGGAAGTGTGAAGATGGTGGCTGAGAACCCAAATTAACATTAATTCTATTAAGCTATTGGTGGGTGACTCAGGATGACAAAAAACTCGTATTCGATGGTACATATAGGTAAAACTTGTATGAGCATAAGTACGAGTCACAAACGAGTACACATAGGTGAGTATCTGTATTATGTTACCCGTACGGGTCACAAACATGTTTTTTAAAATAGTCGTAGTACATATAGGTGAGTATCTGTATAATGTTACCCGTATGGGTACCCGTTATGTATATGATTACTATATTATCTTTAATTAAAATAAAAAGTATACTATCATAACCTTCATTATACTATGTATATTTTTCCTTTTACTTTGTTTATATCTTTTTACCTTATTTACATCTTTTATTGAATTTGATGATAAAATACTCTACAAATATTATTATATGTGTGAAAACACACGCGTCTTACAAAGAAATATATATATATATATATATATATATATATATATATATATTGTTAAGGAAATAAGAATAGTAAATCACAAAAACAGAAAACTTCAATAGATGTAGTATTATTGCCAAATATTCAATCAAAATGCACAAAAGAAATTAAATTTCATCTCATTTGAAACATAATAGAAATAGGGAATTAGAAATTCAATGAAAATATAGGAAACCTGCGGGTACTAGAATTACTTATACGCGAGTACTCATACAAATATGGACGAATATGGATATTGCTCTCCTATTTTGAAATGAGTAGCAGATAGCTACTACTAGTGCCCGTTGTCATCCCGGGCATGATAATATGATGTGTATGGTTAACGGAATTGGAAATGCATGTGCACAATAAGGTCTTCTCCAATACCCTTATTTGTTGGAACATTATGGCAGATAAAGGAGTCCTCGAGGAAGGACTGTATGTATGCATTGACATTGATATTGATATTTTTATACAGTTTATGAAATTAAGAATTAATATACTCTTCTACACCATTTTTTACCCACATGCCCTGATTTTGCCAAATGGTAACTTAGATCTAGTTTGATGATTTAAATTTTCGATTTTATTTGATTTTTGACCTACAGAAAATTGGGCTTAAAGCCAAAAAGCCAAAAATATAGACTTGATAGTTTATGGGTATTTTTTTACAAGCTGACGTGATGTGATATAAAATAGTCTTATCTTTCGTTAAGAGCTTCTTTTCTCAGTTGTTGAAGAAAAACCAAATAATAAAACTTTTGCTTCCGTGACCTTAATAATATTTCAGTCCCTAAACAACGCTTCACTTCCTTAAATCATTTACCTTCATCAGCAAGCACAGAACACAAACATTAATGAAACTGCCAAAGAAATAGTTTTGTTCCTAATGATTCGTCGCCGGAAAGAAATCCATGGTAGTTTCAGAGTAATTTTCATAACTAAAGAAATCTCATGTTATCTCTCCACATGAGAGGATCCAGATCTGGTAAGTGTTATTGCAGTGGAAAGGGCTAAGCTCATGAAATCAATGACTGAGTTGAAATGCTCAAAGATAAATAAAAGAAATAAATAGAATTCTTTTATATAAAAGAGCATGTTCTTACCTTACAGCACGCAGGGTAGTAATGAGATTCAGATTTTAGCACTGCCATTGCAACAAGCATGTTTAGGGATAGGACAAACTTGTCATATTACAAAAAACTTGGGTTGGGAAGTTTTCTACTCTACTGGGCAAAGGAACTTGGAAAAGAAAAAAAGAAACAGAGCTGCACAAATCCACCATTAAAAGCAGTGACATACAAGAGCAGGGTCACTCCTTACCAAAAAACAGAAGTGCATTTAAAATAAGCACCTTCTGTGTTATAGTGGAGACCTCTTGCTTGTGTCTACAATCAACACTAACTGGTTTAGGAATTGTCAGTAATATGATGATGATGATGATGATGATGATTCAGGTACTCCTTCACACGACTTTGATTTGTCTCAAATATGAATGGCAAACCTCTCAACTGCAAAATTAACCATTTACATTTTATTTGGAATAAACTCTATAGCAACTCAACCGAGACTTCACTTTTCTATTTAAGTAATCCAAATGACATCTTATAAGTTTTAACAAAGGCAACCTCCTCCTCAAAGAAAATAGGGAAATACAATTAAGTTCTACTTTGTATGGAGTTTACAAATTCGAATAGTTTATAAGCTAAAACAGACTTGCTACACTTTAAAGCAGGGACGGAAGTGAAATAATGCAATCAGCTACTTTCTTATAATAACGGCTGTGTTTATATATCCCTATTAGATATCCGGTGAAATTGAAGTAGGAAGTACAAAAAACCATGACTTTCTTACTTAATTCCACAAACAAATAGGGAAAATCATTTGCAAGCAAGCATATGAAGTATGGACCCCGTGCAGCATACATCAGAAATACAATTAAATTCTCGGAATCCCAAACATTTGCCTTCGGCTTTAAAAAGTTCAAGATGATGTGATGGCAATTGCATGAACCAATAGGTTAAGCATGATAGAATCATATTTTATAGCTCATTGTTATAACTGGCTAAGATAACACCTTTATATCTTTGAAACATAATGGCACACATACACATCTGATTTACTAGGCATGATAAGAATATTTAGCAGCAACTTGAAAGGATATTGACAACATATGAGCAAGAACATACATAGACACATACAGCAAAACTTTTGCAATAAGGATAATTCATAATGACGCTATTCATGTCAATTGATCAAATTTGAAAGGAGATATAAGTATCATACCTCAATCAGACAATTGGAATGTAGTCTTTGAGACTGACTGTTGTGCACTTCTTTGCTATTTACCAAGATTGAACCCTTGCCGAAGTTTTTAATGTAGAAAAATCCATCGTTATCCATCTTTATAACAGCCTACATGTTGGCAAGGGAAAAACATATGTTGAAATCAACTTGTATTTGGCAGTAGGACAACATCTAACAGTCTGAGATTCCAATTTATAATGTTTCAAACTACACATGAAAAATAATAATAATCTAGTATTCCAACTGTTGAGTTTTTAGCACATTAATATGATTTTTTTAAGTAGAAAGGCAATTGAAAGTGTACATGCAGCAGATGAGACAGCTTGCCCCATGATTAGATAAATAACACTGCATTACAGCATATATAGATCCTTCGTTAACTAGTACAATGCATATTTCTTCACACTTCTTCCTCCACTGGATACTTAACAAGGGATTGATTTCTCAATTAAGCTAAAAGTTTGGAGGAAAATATTGTTTTAGGCATGGCCCACCAAAACCAAGAATCAAGCACTAAAGTACTTCATAAAGCATATTGAGGTGAGTATTAAATCATAGCTATTTGACTGATTTGAAAATGAGAAGCAAATTATGAATGTATTATTAGAATCTACTAAAATGCAGCAAAAAAGTTGCAGCAAAAAAGTTGCAGCTCATGAAACTACAAGTCAAAGTTGGCACAGAAAACTAACCTGGCGCCGAGATATTTTATTAGCATATCCTTCTTTGCCCAAGTCAATGTCTACAGGAACACTTTCCGTTGCCCGTCCAATTACAACCTGCAGCACAAATCAAGCCATCATTAAGCATTCTCAAATTTCTTAGATTTAATTTGCAACATCAGATTCATTTAGATTGTCTCACACATCACAGAAACCCTGACTCTATTAAATATTTTCAAAAAACATTAAAAAATGTATTTCAGTTCAAGGCCTTTCTTAAAGCGCATTTATGCTTAAAAGTGCGTCTGTCTAGCTATTTCTTGGTTGATCAGATGAAGTTCCTCACAATACACTCTTACAATCCTATCACTGACTTAAGTCAGAACACAATCTTAAAAAACAACCAAACATATGGTTCCTTAACTATATATGTCACGCATGTGAGATTTTTTTCATTAGTAAAGTTATTACGAAAACTAACATGACCATGGTTTGCTTCAAATATTCAGAAATAAATCATCAGAAAAGATCTTCTCAGATGACAAGTAAATCAAACAAGGAATTATGTTTTCAAATACCTCGGATTTCTTAATATAATGTTTCGAGCGGCGACCATATAAAATGGCAAATGCTCCATGTGAAGCAATGACCCTTTGCATATGAGAATGAGCACCCTGTTCCAGCCTTGTGATGGTTCGCTTAGTTTCCTCATGTTGATATCTTGACACTTTAATACAATAGAATAAAATATTGTCAAGGAAAATAAAAGTACACCGTAAAAGTAACAATGAAAAAATAACATGATATCATTATAATTTACATGTATTTATCCTAGAATGCAATCAAAATAATATTCAACCGATTAAACAACTATATTTAATTGATAATTTGATATACACTGATCAAGGGGAACACAAAAGACATGCAGATACTATCAAGAAGTTTTTCACATATAAATCAAACAACTTGCTAACAGAATCAACTGACACAAAAAATTAACATAAATGGGTCTAGTTCACATAGCATAAAACAAAGCCCATCCCAGTGGCAAAACAAGACCACCACATGAAAGATATTCACCTTTCAATTGTGACAATAACATAATAGTCTATAAGTTGTACTATAACTAAGCTTTTCAAGTTTCACAATTGGAAAAGCATTAATTTTTCCAAGTTCTTGGAATGCAAAAACGCATAAAAATATCACCAAATCTCTCACCCAAATTTTACATTTTATATAGCAACTTGTGAAGACACCAAGTGAAAAAAGGCAACCATAAGAAAGCCAAATGAGCCCCGAGATATTGTGATCAAATAACTGAACCAAATTCCCATGCCACAAGGCAGCATCACAAAGGCAACAAGAGAGAATAAATGCTATTTAGTTGGACCATTAATTTGTATTAGATTATCACGTATCTCTTATCCAAATAAATAAATAAAAATATGACAAATAACATAAAGCAAGAATCAGCCATCAAAAGTAATGTGTGAGTCTATGTGATACCTTCTTCATTGTAATATAAATCCTGATCATCAGGATCCAAGTCCATATCAAGTATCTGTATGAGGGATGAAAAAGTCAGACAATAGCAGCAGGTATGAAAAAATTAAAGCTCAACTATTAACACAAAGGTCAGCATTGCACGCCTTACCATTGCCTCTATATCAGAAAAATAAGGAACATCGTCATCGCTCTCAAAGTATTGCTCTTCAACATCTAATGTTGGAGGATTTGCCAGCAGCTCTGACTCAAGAGCATTTGAGGATCTCATTTCAGTATGTTGCAATTGATGATCTTGAATTGGCAAGGCAACAGCTAGTTCCTGTTTAATGCTAGAGCCATTAGGTTGAGGATGATTTCTGAAGTCATTAGAACCAAGGACTGGTTTCTCCCTGGTTGTGTTTGCTGAACTATTTACACCCGTGCTACCAGAAACATTAACTGCACTCCTAGCCACTGTGTGTGATATGTGACTATTGGGCAACTCACATTTTACATTAGAAACACCAACTGATATTGGCAAGGGAGGAGATCCCATGTTCAGAGAAGATGTATGATATTCTCTGGGGTTTTTCTGTTCTACCTGCTTCAAAACTTTACCTCTTCCACTAGCTCTTTGGTTACTAAATCTACAATCCATAACAGATGATGAGGTTGGTTTATTGGATTCGTTAGGAGTCCATTTGGAAGCAGAGGAAAAATTCGAAGGGGGCACATCAAAGGGCAGGAAAACATCATCATTGGACGGAACTTCTGGGTCTTCAATGCTTAACATACAGCAAATAACTCCATTGATTAGTTCGGGAAATCGAGGGTCTCTAACTGGGGCAGAAGGTGGTATTTGGGGCTGTAATTTGTGAGCTTGCCCATCACTAGAGTGCGACCCCGTCTTATCATCAGCTTTCGGGTGACATGAAACTGACGGATTTGAAACATGTGGATGGGAGGCTACTAATGACTCTGTTTCAGCCTTTATAGGTATCTGATCAGGAACATCATTGGGAGAATTTAATAAAAGAGAACTCAGGCCATCATAATAAGACTTATCAATCCCATCTTTTCCATCAACATCCATCAGATAGAACTCTTCCTCGTTAGTGAAGTTCAATAGAGAATTCGATAACTCAGCCAGATAATCATCCCTGCAAGGAATAGAATCTTCAAAATCATCACATGGCATATCAGGTTTTTGAAAACTCTTATCTGTTGCCCACATTGGCATTTCCGGAAGTGGAGATAACTGTAAGGCATCAAATGATGTTCCACACTCTAACTCAGGAGAATCAAATATATGATCTCCATCAAACTCGGAACACAAATTTCCAGGGCCAGTGTTGATATCATCAAATGTAGACAAAGGCATTGCCTCTAAATTATCGTCTCCAATCAAGCTATCTATAGCCAATTCCTCAACTGCTCCATTCAAAGATCCATTGTCTCTGAGAATTTTAGGCTTTTCGTTAACTTCATTTGTTTGCTCAACTCCATTGTAAAACGAACAGGAAGTAACTCCATTAAGTGCAATACCACCATCCATTGTATTTTCAGGAAAATCATAGCGCACAAGATCAAGATTTTCAAAATGATTCAAAGTAGCATCTTCAGGCATGCAATTTTCAGGCAAAGGCTCAATTTCATTCATTAAGTAATTGTCATTTTCGGGATCAACTAGAAAACCTAAGTCCATGGGAGTCAGTGTGTTATTGCAGATTCTTTTACGCATAGCATAATAAGAAGTGCGGACACTTTCTGCTTTTCTCTTAACAGAAACAATTTTGCGTTCTTTAGACTGTCCAAACTTATAGAACTTTGATGGAAGAGGTGAAGCAGAAAGCTCAAAGTTTGCCATACCAGCAGCTGCTTCTTCCGAAACAACAGGATCATAGAGTATAGAATACCACCGATCTTTTATTTCTCTAATACTATATCTTCGAGAAAACTGCACTGCACCTTTAGCAAGTGACTCTAATGAAGCACCTGCCTGCAAATTGAAAACCAAACAATTTTAAACATGAACACTGCTTCCAGTTAAATATGCATCTAAAATGCAAACCAGGATAAAAGAAAACATATATATTCAAATCCGACTAACTGTTTCCAAAATCCGAACAAACAACTTAAGATTTCAAAATTTCAAAAACTTAACATGGAATAAAACATGAACTTAGTCCCTGACGTTCATAACATCCATCAATTTGTTCATTGAGATTACAAAAACATCAATTTAGTCCTTGACATTCACACTATTGTATTCGTTTCGAAATTGATCTTTTATTCCTTAAATATTTAACCTAAGTTTGTCACTATTATTAGTGTGTGTTCCATGTTAACACCGAATAATGCAAAAATAATCGTCTTCTGAAGGTAATTTCACATAGACATATAACATATACACACAAGTATTAAAACATTGTGATTCGATTCGTGAGGGTAATATAGATAAAACGTTGAAATTGAAAAGAAAAGGGGTAAAACGGGAAGTGGAAAAGAGAATGGGAAAACTAACCTCAACAGCGTTTTTGAGAAGAAGATCGTCCTCGGAAGACCAAGGAGTGAATGTAGAAAGCGCACCCATTGTATTGAGATTGATCTTTCAACTTTTTTTCTCTTTCAACCAAAAACCCCAATGTGAATCAAAGTGTATGCGGTGCGAGGAACGAAGAAAGGAAAGGGTTTTAGTTTTAGGCTTTTTAATATCAAAACGGAAGGTATTTCTTCTTTTTCTTTTTCACTCTTAGTGATTTTAATAATTAATCAATATTCTACCTATTAAATACCAAACGTGATTTTTTTCAATAACAAGACGGCTAGTAATATAAGGCAGTCCAACTAGATATTCATCATTATCAAAAGATTTGATTTTTATCAATGACATTTGGTGAGAGATGCAGTCACACATTTTGAAAATAATTATTTTTTTGGTAGAAAAATCATTAGTTTTATACCTATCATGTCAGATTCTTTTTTTCTCCTTTTTATTCTAAGATTATTTTTTCTCTCAAGAAGAAAAATAGTGAAACTTTTAAGGATAAATATACATGTCATATAACATATTATCTATATTTATATCTATATCTATACTATATATAAAGGTTATTCTTATCTATTTTATCCTTCAATTTTTTAATTTAAAAAACCATATAATCCTATATAACCACCTCAAACACATTAATTATAAATTGCATATTCTAATAAAGAAAAAATATATAATATAAAGTAAATACAATATAAAAAATACATTTTGATTCTACAAAATGAAATGTATAAAAATTAATTACGTAATGTTTTAAAATAAGAATGTCGCTGAAAAACACTCAATTTCGTGTCTCTCACACACTAATATCCATAAATATAAAATCTTTTTCTTCATCATCATTTATTTTCGTGATTTTTTCTCAAATAAGAAAATTATCACAATCTATCTATTAACAATATAATAAAAAAAAAATCCTCCTTCACGCCACATGTCATATCCTCCTCACATGTTTTTCCTTCATGCCACATGTCACATGTCACATTTTCCTCACAAACAAACTCATTCATGTCACATGTCACATCCTCCTCACATGTTTTCCCTTCGTGCCAAATGTCACATTCTCCTCACATTTTCCCATCTTAAAATGTTATAAGTTATTAAAAAATTAAAAAAAAAACTCATTCAAGCCACATGTTATTACTATGTACCTTCCCACAATATTCTTACTTTTTATATGTTAATAATTTAATACTAATTAGTGATTGATCTATGTTGCTACCCCACCAAAATTGAGTGTTTACCGTACCTATGTTTTGTTATGTTAAAATGTAATAGACATTGAACATTAGATGAGATTGGAATCATTTTTCACATCCAAACTATTCTTTACACTAATCTATGTATATTATTTAACGTTTAATATTAATCTAAGAATAATTGCATTATTACACCTCATCAAAATTTTGTAACATTTTTCCAATTGAATTTTAATATTTCAGATTCTTTGAATTTTAATTTTTCTCTATTATAATTGAAACATCAAATTCCAAATTGAAGTTTTTATAACTTTTAAATATATTTTTCATAAAAAAACTCATTTAGTATAATGATTTGATTTCCATTTTTTCATTAAAAAAATCGTATTTAAAATTGAAAAAATCATTTTATTTTCTATAAATTTTAAAATATTTATTTTAATAAAAATAATATGGTATCATGTTTCACACTTTCACTTTGTTATTTTCATTAGAAAATTCAAATTAAAAATTGTCATTTCTTTTTCTTATGTGATTGAATATGCAAATACACAGGTAAGATGTATATTCTTAATAATATGAATGTATAAGTAACATGTGTGTTTTAACTATGCAAATGCATGAGTAACATGTGTTTTCTTATTAATGTGAATGTACAAATAACATGTGTGTTTTTAGTCATTCGAATGCACGGGTCACATGTGTGTTCTTAACAATACGAATGCACGAATAACATATGTTTCTTAACCATATAAATGTACATGTAATAAATGTTATTAATCTTGCAGTAAAGAAGTATTGCCCCGTGCATCGCTGATGCACGGGTATCTTGCTAGTTTCAAAGATGCCACATGGCAAGATTTCAAGATATAATTTTACACATGTAATCTTAAAAATGAAAAGTAAACATAAAATAATATATTTGATTGCTTAAATTTAAAATCTATGATTAATTATATTAAAAATCTACATTAAAAGGGAAGAATTAATAAAGGACATTAATTGCATTAAAAAGTTTCAAACCATAATATTAATATAAAAATTTAAAATAATAAAAATAACATTAACTACATTAAAATATTTAAAATCATAACATAGCAATAATTGTAAATTGACATTGTAAGGATTAATTGTAAATTGACATTGTAAGGACCCTCAATTAATTATAAATTGCTAGAAATATAATTAATTTTAGTTAAATTGCTATTTTTTTAATTTTAAAAAACTACTAATATTTTTCTACTACACGGAACCATCTCTGATAGATGAGAATGGGCTTTACATTATCACAAATACAAAGCCTACTCCAAGTAAGAGGAAAATTGGATAAATTATTGATGTGCATGCTGAGTAGAAAAAACTTCCACAAATCAATGAAAAAGAATTACATTCATTGGACTTTAGTTGTTAACTTTGTCTTTATTTTATTAACTAATAATGTAACATGTGTTATTTTTCTTAAATAACAAAAACAACATTATAATAATTCTAGAATTTAGTAATGAATCATCGTTCCTTTCTACAACTATCTACTCCCAAATATATATAATCGATCACTTAGCTTCCATTTACATTCTTTTTAAGCTAAACAATTGTTAGATAACAACAATTCACCATTAGCATATAAAAAAGATTCATTGTAGTACTTTATGGATACATATAATGACTTCATCATAAGTTCACATATATTTCAAACATCACATATTACATAGTCATTTATTGGAAAATGATGAATGGGTAATATTTGTGATGGAGCTTAGGTTGGGTACTAAAATAGTAAGGGATAAGTAGTAAGATCAGACCCTGGTGCGCTATGAGGATTAGGATGGCTAGGTTGTAGGGTCAATGCAAACATGCGTGGACCTAAATTTGAGAACCCAATCACTGAATCATAGTCCCCTCCATTGTCCACCAATCCATAACGTGGATCTTCTGCTCTTGCATCCTAAGTATACAATTACCATTTTAGTATATAAAAGCTACACATGAAGCATAGCATTAATTTATGTAAATATATTACCCCCTAAATTTTGCATACAATTTAGATCTTTAACTATAATAGTTTATAATAATAACCTTGAACTCTACTTCATGTACCAAATGGTTTACTATATAAGATGTTAAAATTGAATTCAAAATG
The DNA here is from genome assembly GCF_001865875.1 of Lupinus angustifolius. NCBI lineage: Eukaryota > Viridiplantae > Streptophyta > Magnoliopsida > Fabales > Fabaceae > Lupinus > Lupinus angustifolius. The sequence goes on along the minus strand of NC_032011.1, from coordinate 24,737,837 downwards.
CAATTTTACAAAAGTGCATGGTTTTCTTTTTTCGGGAATAGATATGTTGTCCCACAAAGTGTGTCACTTCATGTATCATTGCTTATAATTGGTTGAAAAAATATATCTAAGTAAAAAATTAACAAATAAGTATTTTTCTGACCAATCACAAACAGTAGCATATGGATTAATACAATAGATGTATGTCCATCCTATTTTTTCATGTATTTTTTGAAATATAAAGAGTAAATGGCACATGATGCAAAGTTTACGAGGAACCTTTTCAATGGTGAAAGATTATATTGTATTGGAATCAAAGGTCACAATCTTTTTTGCACATCTTAAAATTGAGTAATTAATTAGCAAAATTCAGGAGATGTTTTTGGGCTTATCCCTAAACTTATTATAATAAAATAAGCAAAGACATGAAAAAAAATACTTACTAAGTCGCGCAAGAGCCTATTTTGCACTTCTTTCTCGTTATTCATCTACAAAGGAAAATCAGAAATTTCATTAATCACATAAAGTCAACCAACCAGGGAAGGAAAAAGATTGTTAATGAAAGAAGTTATATAGCACTCTTACCTTCTTCCTTTGGGTGTCAATTTGATTTGTTATCACCTTATACTGTTAATCATTGTGATAAAGAATTCGTTAGCATGGACATATACTACTAAGATGATTATGAAGTTTTTCATTTATCTTTATTTCCCTCCAAAACTCAACTTGCAAATAGAACTAAGTAACCACAATCACGGGTGGAAAGAAATTTGACCCTTAAAACCAATTGATAGATGTTGTAATAACTTGTAAAGATATAATAAATAGAACATATATAGTGTACATTATGACCGTGGAACCATGTGGTTTATAAAATCAGGAACCTATAGGCAACATAGACAATGAATCCAAAAGAGTGGAGAGGTCCCCTAGTTTGAGCAAAATCTGATTTCTCCTTGCCATATAAGTGTTGGTCCTTTCAAGAAAGTACATGGTTTTGTTTTGCTCTTATCTAGTTGTAATTAAATTTTGAAAAAAATATGAATCTAATTGGTATACAAATTTCTAAAATAAAAAAAAACGAGCCATAAAACAAAGATGAAGAAAGTTACCCAAGTTTGTTTTCAAATAATATAGGGATTCATCATTCATAGATTGCCTATGAAAATTACATTGGCGAGAAAAGTCTGAAATGGTATCATAGTAGTGTATTTGTAGCTTTATCCATGCAAATTAATGGTGTATATGTACAGTTAAATTGCATTAAACTTAAGCTCCTCTCCTAAACACAAGTAGGCATGTCTAAATTAAACCAAATTTCTATGTATGTAGTGCATTTATAATACCTTTCCTAATTCCTAATTAAGTAAATATATTTTATACAAAGTATATACAGAGGAAGCAAATGTTATCCAACAAGCGGCTGATAATTAAGCCATGGCAAAGCAAAATTGATTATCTACTAGCTAGTGGTACTACTCTGAAATTTTAACAAATGTAAAGAATAGTATTTACTCCTAGAGCATCGGCAACACATTTTTCGTTTTTAAATGAGTTTTACTAATTATTTGATATTTGTTTACATTTTCTAATAGCTTAAGCAACTCAAACCAAAATCATTACAATTGTGCAACTCTATTTCCATTCTTAAATGGACTCCACAAACATACCGCACATTTATATTTTTCTCTTTTGTAATAATTTTCTCAATTTTTTAATATTGACTCACAACTTTAAGAACGGTGCTTATTTAACTTACAGTTACGAAATAAGAACAAGAACGACTCCTCTGTAGTGGTGGACTTAGACGAAAAAACATGCTTATTTTATTACGAATGGTTTTTTTGTTACGTTTGTGGGTGAAAAAGTATTTTCTTGTAATATTAAAATAAGGTGGTCTGATGGTGAAAAGGGTGGTCGTAAGGAATGAAGTGCAGAAGGTTGTGGGTTTGAGTCCCACCATCAACAACAAAAAAAAAAAAAAAAGGCTTAATCCTTCCCTTTAAGCTTAAATTAATCAAGAACAAATTTTATAAATCTCCAAGTTTCTTTGTCCCGTAACCGAATGCTTAAGGTATATATAAGTTCCCGAATTTATTATCAATTTTAAGATACAAAGAAAAATAAGTCTAACTTGTGAAGGAAAACCAAAACCCTAGAATACATGTTTTGGAACAGAATCTAACCTTACGCTCACGAACAACTTTAGCAGCCTTGTCCATATCATCCTCAAGCAGCGTTAGTTCTTCAATGTTCAGATCTTCTAGACACTCCCCTACCCTTTGTCTGTGCCATCACCAACACCCCACATAACTTTTTTATCTTAAACAAAAAAGACATAACAAAAGTGATCTATATTATTAATTAATATAAGTGAAAGTTAATTACCTAATCTCCTTGCGAAGATTCCTATTCACCTCTTTCAAGTCCTTCAAATTCTCTTGCATATTCTGCCCAACAAACCAATCCTCAAAACTCAAAAGCTAACTCATAAAAAATGTTAATGCAACTTTTAACACGTGGAAGAAATAATAGGGAAGGGGAGAAGAACCTCATAGTTGGAACTCCACAGATCAGTTCCAACAGTCATTTGGTACTGATCAAAGAACTGTTTCGTTCTGTACAATAGAAAAGAAAAAAGAAGAAGAGAATAAATAAGTTAAATTTCTGAATAGTTGATATAATACTATAAAATATAAATAAATCTAGGGTTGAAGATTTGGATAAAAAAACGTACGAGTTTGAGGGGCTAATGTACTCATGGAGTTTGCCAGTACTAGAGAACATAATAATAGAAACCTTTGCATCACATAGCACAGTGAGTTCATTGGCCTTCTTGAATAGCCCATTTCTTCGTTTTGAATAAGTTACTTGACGGTTCGTTGTGTTCTCTATTCTCTTGATCTGGATCTTACCTCGAGCCATATGTCTAAACCTGATCTATGATATGAATAGGTTCTATAGAGTTGTAGATATTTCTTTCTTTTCTTGCCTTGTGTGGCTGGGATTTCAGAACAATTGGAATACAATGGAAGAGGTTTGTTTCTTAAAATAGGAGGGTCTTTGCCAAATTGGAGAAAGTTATTGCAGGTTTTGTTATAAACGTTCATGTTGCTTTGGTTTTGAAGTGTGAAGAGTGGGGACCCTTTTACTTTCCGTTCTACTCCGTTACCGAACCATAAACCAGATTATGACCCCGCTTTAGGTTAGTCGTTAATATGTTAGTATTTTGTTGTGGGTGAGACTACACCCTCAACCTCCTACCCTATCACCAAACCACCCTTATAACTCTCATTTTTGTTGATGATGGGACTCAAACCCAGAACCTCCTGCACTCTATTCCTTACAACCGCTCTCTTCACCATTAGACCACCTTATGACTCCCCATGACCCCCCACTTTACCCTCTCCCTTTGTGACCTAACATCTTTGGTATAGCAAGTAGGGCAAGTTCATATAATTTCATCTTATACCTAATTGCTTCATTGTTTTAGGGGCAGTAAATGTGGTTTGTGTCAAGAATGTGAGTCCTACTTTCTCAGCAAGAATCCTTAGTTACATGTTAGAATGAGATATTAACTCAGCACTTTATGATATTTTGAGAAGAGTTACTCCAGAACATTATAATGAAAATGGTGTAATATTTGCTACTCTTACACCAGACACATAAAGGACTAATTAATTGATGAGTACAAGGGAGACATTTATATATCAATGAGAAGAAAAAATTACTACCCAACCACCCTTATATTACGGATAGATACTTTCACGCTGTCTCTCAACTCACGAGATATTTCAAAAGATATTAAATTTACGGAAAATGATATATTTTCCTACTAAATCCTCCTACTACTAATATATGTCATAAAATAATATTTTATTTATTAATAATAGAATATATCATTACTTTAAATTTACACAGCTAGCTAGCAAGTCATTGATAATATAAAATTGCTCAAATTAATAGAGCACAACTTAGTATCCTGGGGACCAAGACATTACACGTAGTTTTGATCACTGTGAAAGACGAACAGGTTTTGTTCAAACTTCAAATTTCAAACCTTTGACATGTCACATCGCACTAAATTGGAAAAGGGTTAACGTTGTTGGGGCTCATAGTAATATCACTTCAAATAGAGTAATTTTGGACCATCAAAAAATAAAAAAGAGCAATTTTGCTGGTAGATTACCTTCTCCTATAACTCCAAATCTATTTGGAGAAGTCAACTATTGCCATCTATTTTTGTTGTTGTTGGAAATCAGCTTAGAGACTCTATAGAACAAAACTCACCTAATTTTTTAATCTAAACAATATATAACTTAGGGAATCATACATACCCTTAACCCTTGTGTACAAATGGATAGCAACCCTAGACAACTTACTTAAGGTTCATGACAATCAAAGAAAAGTTGAACTTTAACTTTAATATCATATCTAAAAGAAAATAAGGTAGACGATGTAAAACTTATTTGCTAACCATAATAAACTTTACTGATAAATTGTAAACTTGTTCCGATACTATCCACACTAACCTATATCAGTAGGAATATGAGATACTAGATACCTATGCCAATTGAGCATTTGAGTTGAACATGTATTATAATATATGTGACGCTGTCCAATATGTCCTAATCACTTTTCACTGTGTGTACTCTGTAGTCACTATCCGGAGGTGAAATCTGTAACTTAACCCCAGATTTTTGAATTCATCATATAAATTAATTATATGTCTCAATGATCAAATTAGTTCCTATACATGATACAACTAAATTAATTCCAAATATAGGAGATGGTGGAGCTTATTTTTCTGCATTCCTGGAACTTTATTATTGTCCGTTTTATTTTCTTCTCTTACTCTTATGTTGATTGGATAAGACATCCATCAACTTATCTTTCTCTTTGTTATGTTTAGAGATTCAGTGAATAGGAGTATCACTTGTTCTCCTAATATTTTATCTCTTGATTAATAAAGTTTTCATTGCTGATCAAAAATAACTTTAAGATTTTGTCTTATAGTTCTTAAATATTAAATTATTTTATTTACTTAATGATTAAAAAAATATGATCATCATGTTGCTTATATGTTTAGTCCTTTACTATTTTCCTTGCGTTCGTTGGACTTAAATTAGCAGACAAAAGTTGAGTTTTTCGTCGCACAACTTGCCTAGCTTCCAATAAAACGATGAGAAGTTTATCTGCATTTGAATTAAAATAAAAGTCAACTATATATACCTCTACCTAATCTCTTTGATTTTGACGTATTTAATTTATATTTTCTGTAGTATTTAATTCCAGAAAGTTTAACTCGACGATGATATGTGATTTGCCCATCTTCTCAAGAGAATAATCAAATAGCATGCACGCATGCACAATTTATCCTATTTAATTCTTAACCTACAAGTTGCTCTAATTTTTTAATATTGGAAAAATAAAAATGGTAAATATTTGAATCTCTTTATAAACACTCATAGAATCGACATATCATGAGTGTTTTTATTAATTCTGAAATCATCTTAGCCACCTAGAAGAAAAATAAAAAAATATTAGTCTAATTTGGAGCTTATTTATAAAATCTAGGTGAGTTGGATTTCAGAATTAATAAAACCCATTTTAAAGAGCTACTTTTTAAAATAATGAAGACATACTACATGTGTTTAAAAAAGATGAAGCTATTGTAGATCTCTATATAGATTACAATTATATGGAATATTTGAAATATTGTTTTGAGAATAAATTTTTTCATATAAACAAAGTGATGGAGTTAATGTACTTAAACTTGTGAAGCTTTTTGTAAACAAGATGTATAAATTTTAATTATTCTCATGTAAATATGGTATAAAATCCTTTCAAATGTATTTATTATTGTTAATATTTCTTTAGATTATAGTTGAACGGAGTAGCACTTATTTTTAGTGCCTTCCTCATTTTGTTGATAAAATTCGTTTTTGTTTGCTCATGAAAAAAAATTCTTCAAAGGCTACAACTGTCCCAGCTTATAAACTAATAACATAAAGGAACGTTGCTTGATTCGATAAATGAACGAGATTAGATTTTAAAAATAATATTCCAATCTAAAAAAATTGACGAATTTGGTAGACACACCTTAATATATAATGCACACAAGAAACTTCACCAACTGGAAGATGCACTAACCTCATTGTCTTCAAATTATCGAATATTTTAGTAGCCAAATTTAACTTCATACTCAATTATAAACTTTAGGCTTAGATTTCACTAAGGCTTGGGTCATATTGTGGTATGGGTAAATGAATATTTAAGTAACAAGCTAGTTTACAATAGGATCATTATCCGGTAAAAGCATCTTAGAATTGAGCAAAGTGAACACCATTAGAATAAAAGAGACCAAAAAGGAAAGAATTAAGAGAAGGAGCATTAGAAAATGAGAAATAGTTCCTTTAACTTCTTGTGCATAGTGTGTGGAAGCCATAGCAAGCACTGTAACAGGAAATGAGTATGCCCACCATGCAACATTGAACCTTCTCATAGATCTCTTGAATAGGGCTGGCCTACAAATCTGTTCAACATAATATAAATAATTAACATATTCAGGGTTTATAAGTATCATTTTTCACTTAATTATTAGCTTAAAGAATGGGGTAACAAGTGGTATGAAGGGTGAAGAAATTAATACTGTTTAGTAATATGATGTCATATATGGTATAAAAAGTTATAATAGTAACATGTTGGTGACTCAATTTGTAGGAACTAGAGCGTGTAATAAGCTAGAGTATGTGCTCGATGTTATAACTTATAATAGTACATCTCGTGTGGCTTTAAATATTGAACAATGTTTTTATCCAAATTTGCCTTCCTTTATCGTGCCCGTAATAAAAAAATTGGGCAATGAATAATTTTGGATATATTTAAGAGTATTAGTTTCAAAATATACAATAAATTTTCCATATATTGGAAACTTATTCAAAAGATGGGCCTTCCCATATATTGGACTTTATTGAAAGAAAACTCATATTTACGCTTTTTCTCTACCCAAAACAAGTGATGATATTTTTCATACTTAACAGAAATTAAATAATGTTTCAATAATCTTAAGAAATGGTATATAAAATACTTCACTAATAAATTTTGATGTGAGCATTGATATTAGAAAAGAAGCACGATATATATACCAACCAGTGCAACAAGCAGCCTATAGTAAAAGAATCCAATCACCTGTTCAAAGTTGAAATTGACCCCAAAATTTGTTTCTTATAAAAAGCACCTAGCTTAATTATATATGTGTTTATTTTTTAAATCTCAATGGTTTTTATAAATTTCTCTACCAAACCAACATGTCCAGCTGTAGGCTTTGTCATTACTTGAAGGGTATTAGTTGTAAAGATTTGTGAGATAGCTATCTTGACCTTATAGTATTGCTTTTAAAAAAATTAAAGAATATATTTTCATCTTTTCAGGGAGATTATATTGCATGCATGAAAACAACACAAGTTTAGTAAAATTTTATATGAACTTGATATGGACTGCATAATAAACTTCAAGAACTAGGTCGTTTTCTTGACCGTAAAGTAATGGTGTGGTATTATTAAAAAGTGTGTATTGAAGATATTTGAGATATTTATTAAATTATTATTATTTTTCAAATGTTATCATATTTGTATTATGTAATGTTTGTTTCCTTGCCATGTTACTTATATAGATATTATACCCTATAAAAAACCAATTACTTAATATTAAATAAATACTCAACTTCCTCTCTAAGAAAAAAATTGTTTCTTCTCAGTTGGTCCCAAAGAAATAAAATAACCTGAACTTATTCCTAAAATTTTAAATAAGGGTTAAAATAGTTCTTAATATGGATTAATATGTCCCAAAAATTCTATTTCGAATAAAGTTTGAGATTTTTAAGTATGATGTTGGTTTTTCCTCATAATTTTGAATTTTGAAGGCTAAATTGGAAAAAGTATTCACTCTTAAAAAGCTTATAAATAGAGAAATAATAATTACCAGTGACATGAAAAGAAATAGGGATAGAAAGAATAGCATCTTGGAAGCAATATCAAAAACCCCAACTATCGATGCCCAAGCCAAGCTAGCCACGCTTGGTGCTGCAAAGAACAAGAAGAAAACTGGTCTTAACATCACTGGAAGTCCTTTTCCACCTGATAATCTCTGATACAGTGTTACAAACAACACTAAATAATGCACCATCCCTAGTGAAAACATACACACAGCACTCTCTTTCCAACCCATATGAGCCGCAGCTTGTGCCCCAACCAAGTTCCCTATAACAGATAACTGGCTTGTTGGGTTAGCCACCGTTGATAAAAATCTCTTACCTTTGGTGAACCATTGACCATATATTTTCAAATCAAGAAGCACCACAGGTATTGCAAAAACCCACCATAGAGTTAAATAAACTGTGGTTTTTGGAGCCAAGAATGGTGCTGATTGAAGCAAAAGAAACCAAGAGATCCATGGAGCAAAGAGATAGTTAACCCCAACATGGTGCAAGAACTCAGCCTTAACCATATTAAAGAAAAAAATGCACCGTAGTAGGTAAAGAATAGATAGTAATACGAGTGTGAAGAGAGACAGAAACCATAGTACAAGGAAAATGGTGGGGTGAAGGGTACCAAGCATGTTTCTAATAATGTTTGTGTCGTGTGTTGGTCCAATTAGTGTCTTCAATAATAAAGCTTGGCCACTTAGGGAGAGGCTTATTCTGAAATAACCTGCATGCAATTTGGTTAGTATAGAACTTAGTGACATTAACAAGCGCTTTGCAATTGCAATCATCATGAAGGAGGAAGATTCATGAATATTATTAGTATTAATGTTATGGCTTGTAACATTTGAGGTTGTCATGTCTATGACAATCTCAGTTTCTGATTGAGAAGGTTGAGTTGGCATGGTGAGATGATTAATTATCAAACTCATACTAGATTGGCTTTGTGATGTCCTCACTTTTCTTTACTCCTCATGTAAGGCTTTTATAAGGGGAGGGGTATGCAAGTAAGCTGGGACAAAGATCATATGTCTCATAATCTTCATGATTTTATGTTCCGAACTAGTTAAACTTGGTAAAATAATACTAAAATATTAATTTCTGTTTTTATAATTTTTCTTTTTTAAATGAATGAAACTTTCTCATTAACTTGTTACATGAGAGATGAATAAGGATATATGATCCCTACACAACAAGTTGGGATATTAAAAAAATCTAAAAGTATATTAAAAGGTGAAGTTTTAAAAAAGAAGAAACATTTATAAAGTCCATGCCGCAGGTTGCTTTTGCACGTTACATATTTCGTTTATTGTAATTTTGTTTCTAACATCAATCGTTTTCGGGCATATCTTGATTATCTGGACACCGTATATGTTTCTATCAAGTGGTTATTGATGTTCAAGTGCTTTTTTTGTCCCCTCTTCACACATTTTGGTTCATTATCTGCAAGGACGGGTATAGAAAGTATATGAGGGAGGAACACAAAACATATATAGTAATTAATAGTTGAAATCGTGAAAAATAAGTACTTTAACGTACCTAAGCTGCAAAATGGTTATGGTTTGGATTGCTTCTTACATATGTGAGGGACAAGGATATGATCTCTAAAAAAAAACAGTTAGGATCATCTCTATCAATCGAGAGTTAAGTATCGCACAATAACGCATAAAAGACAATATATAATAATACTTTTATTTATCATGAAATCGTATTTTTGTTAGTGAAAATATGAGGAAAAACAATCACTTGTCTCTCCATTAATGGAGATGATTCTTGTACGTCTCAAACCATGTCCAAGACCAGTAATATTGAAGCAAAAAAACAATGAACATTTAATTTTTTTAATCGATATGTGTCCATTAACGAGGGACATGATTTGTGACATCATTTGAGATAACGAATCATTGTCCATATGTAAAATGATGTGTTTTTGCTTCTTACATAATTTTGAGATTTTTTATGTGAATGGGCTTTTGTGATTTCTATCTTCTTTCCAGCAGCCGGATCCATTTTCAAACTTCATTTTAGGTTAAATAATTGGTAGGCCCACATATATTAAAAGTAAACCTAAATGTCAACCCAAACCTTTTGAGAGTTTTGGGATGCATAATAATGATGCTGCTTAAGTAAAAAAATTTAATTTCAGAAAAATTCTTATATGATACAACACCAATATTTCTAAATACATTTGAACAATTGAAATTTTTAATTAATTCATATAATTTTAACTTATTAATACTTGATAAATAAATAATTAAGATCATAAATTCATGAACATATACAATAATTTCTGGTGGGCCAACTTCCAAATATTGGTTTTTTTTTTCAATTCAATCATGATATCCCGGATCATGAGGGTAAGTATGTGACCGAGGAAGACCAGTTAAAAGAGAAAGGTTACGTCTTCTCAATTCTTTAACTCTCCAGATACCAACAATCATTGCATGGGCATGCATTATCTTAAGCACTCAAGCCTCTTTGTAGTAATCCTCATTTTTTTATTCTAAAAAATGTATATCTTCACTTTTTTGGATAAGGAATTAGTCCCTTTTGGATTTGTGACTACCCCTCCCAATAAGTGTCGATTTCAGGACTTGAACCCTCAACTTTATAGATCCAATAAGATCTTACACCATTAGACCAACGCCTTTTTAGTTAGTAATACTCATTTGAATAGTTGAGTGGTATCACAAACTTTATCATCATTGATTCATTCAGCTTAATTAAGTCTAATCACTAATGCTGAAGATCTTTTACTAAACCAGTTTGTGAAAAAGTTACATTTGATATTAATCTTATGTTATCCCCATAAGTTATATATAGTTGACCAGCTTCACACTTCATTTTGAGGAAACGTGGCATCAAGAAGTGGGGATCATCTCCGGTACTGGATAGGATTAAGATATGTGACAATTTTTTTTAACGATAATGATTACATGTGATTTTTTATTAAAAAATAAATAAAAATTATTCAAAAAAATCTTATCCTTATATTTCAGTATTGATTTCTCCAGTACTGGAGAGGAGTTGAACACCAAATATTGACATCATATTGATCAATTAAATTTCATCCACTACTTGGCCCAATGGTGATTGATTCAAGTGTTGGAGTGCATATTTATTTATTATTACAACGGAGAAAAATAAATCATGGAATAACCAAAAGGTAAATGAAATGGGAGAATAAGAAGAAGAACCAATCATGGTTGAAATTAAAGTACTAAAAAATATAAAGATGCCATAAAGTGCGAGAATGTGCCAAGTTGGAGAAGGGGCAGCTTAATAATAGTAAAATAGTGAGAGTTGAAAAGCTGGGTAAGATGATTTGTTTCCTCGGGCCCCAAATAACAATTAAATTCTGAATTTACAATACAAAGTTTAGTTTAGGGAGTGATAGAATAATATTTTTGGTACTTCTTTTGTTGATATAATAGAATAGTATTGAGTTCAAAAGTTATAAGCATGTTAGATAAATTATGTTATAGTAGATTGTAATTTGTAAATGACCACGTACGGCCATAACAACTTCCTTACTCCTTAACTATTAAGTCTTATCCGGTTTTGTTCTATTATTGGAGTCAATTATTAGTGGTATTAAACTAATTGTAGTTATACCAACAGACGTTGGTTCAAGTGGTACATGAATGATTCTCATGTTCGAATCTTGTGAATAGAAAAAACATCCGCTTGGAGAGTTAACCCTAAGTACCTGTAGATGTTCCCAATTCAGACATTATTGTCTCCGATGTGAGAATACTTCTGGGAAACAAAAAAAAATTAATTGTAGTTATGGCTATTCACGTGATAGTGAATCTTATAGGTTTATTTTACCTGCTTTACTAGCACCCTTCTTCTCGTATAGCTTCCCTGATTTAAATTTGAACTTTGAAGGAATGAGTTTGTGAGTGTTCCCTTAGATTTTTACAGATTAAACCTTGCTCAGCATAAGGTTTTTGGACTTTATATATTGACCAATTCCAAAATTCTTTGTGAAAGGAAAAAGTTGAAAATAGAATGTAAAGTAAATATATATGGGGTTAAGGTTCTATCTCAAAACAAATTAGTAATAAGAAGAGTAGTCTAAAAATATTTAAATCATGTCTTAAAAAAGTAATGTATTTGATGTGAGACTTAATTCTTAATATGCTTCATCCATACAAGTCTATCGTATCAGATGAAGGATTGACTTTGATCATGACTAAAGAAGATCTTTTAATCTATGACAATTAGAAAGTTCTAATATCATATTAATGTTTTATCTGAAAACCATTTAGTAATGAGAGAACTAGTCTCGAAAATATTTAAATCATACAGGATCATGAAAGAAATACTTACTTCCTAAGAGTATGTTTGAATGTGTAGGAGAGTGGTTGCATTTATTGAAATGACTTTATAATAATGGTTAGAGTCATAAATAGAATCCTTACTGTATTAGATAATCAAAATAAATTAGTGTTAAATCAAATTTATGATACATATCATATATATAACCTCCATTTAAATACTGGGGAGCCCAAATTAGTTATGGGACATGATAAATAAGAACCAGCTTGCATATGATAAATATGAAGAATTATATTTGAATGTAGATATATACTAAGGATACCCAAAGAGGTAAAAAGCACAAAATTAAATAAAATAGTAAATTATCCTCTCAACTTAGGTATTGAATTAAATTAACTTGCTTAAATTAAACACGCTTATGGTACCCGTAACATGTGAGTAGAATTTGTGTGCGAGTCTCAACTCTCATATAAATGACAAAGGCACTTCTGGGTGTTGACCTTTCAACATAGAAAATGATTTTTCCCAAATTGCGAGTTAATCATAAATAATCATTTGCGAAGATTTTCTATTATAAGTGGAACAGGTAGACAATCGCAATATTATAAGTGTTTTATTTAATAATGTTAAATATGTGTACTATTATGTGACTCCTTTTTCAAATGCTTTAATAATTATAATTGACAGCTCATATCTAAAGGTTACATTATACATATTAACATAAATGTGAAATAAAATGTCAAGAAAAAATCACTTCGTGTGTAGAATATAGTAGGTTAAAATTATGAAAGCCGTCCGATATGGGTTCCATAATAAGGTGTAAGATATTATCGGTGATGGAGACGTATCTGACAAAGGAAGATTTAGATGCATGCGGAAGTAATGTGTTATTCTAATAGTATAGGTTTCATTAAATCTTTAGGATAGTCAAGATGTCAAATGTTCATTCCAAAAAATGATACGTGTTGGAAAGAATAATCACATTCTGAAAGAGATTAATTCATTAACCAAAGTATGATAATAATACCAAAGGAAAATGAAGATGCATGCGAAAGTGTACCTTACTTGAGTAAGGATAATAGAGAGACATATACTGCAATAAATAAATGAAACAATAATATGGTAAAATATTTTTATTATTTTATATATAATGTAAAAATACTATTGTCGTTAAAAATACATATAAAATTAAGTATTTGTCTTTCTGTTACTAGAGACCTTGTCCCCTAACTCTATCTAAATTTCGACAAAGGATACAATACTTCATGAAAAAGGGAAATAAAACTTTCTTAATTATGGTCAGAGAATTGAGAAAGTACCACCGGGTTTTCCGGTGGTAGGACGAATAAGCAAAAGGTAGAAAAGACACGTGGAGGAGTGTGATCCGTTGGATGGTGAAAACACGATGAGATTTATTGAAACTGAGAGAGAACTGAAGTAAGTAAGAGAAGTTAAGCAGTGATAGATTTTCATGTTCCCTCACACACACTCTCTCTCTCTATCTCACTCACTCACTCACATAACAATAACAACACAGTCTGAAACTGAATCCTTCTCTGTGTAGGATACAGTGCTCTACAGAGAAAGAAAGAAAGAGATTGGTGACCATAATTCATAATTGAGAGAGAGAGTTTTGAGTTATAGTGTTATGTTATACTACTACTGCTACAGTATAGTGGATGGTTGCAGTTACCATTGCGGCGTTGCAGAGACTCTAATTCAGTGCCATAATTGCTCACATTACATGGAACTCAATAGCTTCTAATATCCTCTCTTTTTTTCTACTGCTTCTCTTTCATTCTCACAATTGCCCCCACCTAACAGTGAGAGAGAGTCACCAAGATAAAAAAATTAAAAAGGTTTGGTTAGGTCAAAATTATTAAGCTAACCTGTTTCTGTAGTTGAAACGAGTTGCACTTGAAAATTTCACAACTGTAGCCAGATCTTTAGTATTAGAAGAAAAAAACACACTTTAAGTTTCCAGAAGATTTTGTTCTGCTATGGAAGTTATCTCTGGATTTGGGAGCTTCAGCAGTAACAAATGGCTGGGTTATTCTCTTTAGGTCAACAAAACAAAGAAGAAGAAGAAGAAAATAATAACAACAGAAATAGTTTATTCTTGTTCAGGGACGAAAACGAAGAGATCTACAACAAAGGGTTCGAGATATGGCCACAATCTTATCATCACCACTACTCATCATTTGGGGTGGGTCCTAGTAGCAGGAACTCAAACGTTAATAACATTGTTGGTGACGAACACGTTTCACTCTCTGATGAGTCAACGAGATTTGGACTAATGGTAATGAAATCAAGTGGCAGTAGCAGCAGCGGAATGAACTGTCAGGACTGTGGGAATCAAGCTAAGAAAGACTGTGTACATCTGAGATGCAGAACTTGTTGTAAGAGTCGAGGGTTTCAGTGCCAAACTCATGTTAAGAGTACTTGGGTCCCCGCTGCTAAACGCCGTGAACGACAACAACAATTGCTCAGAGACACCGCTTCTAAACGACATCGAGAGCATCAAGGTTTACATTCTCCACCACCTGTCACAACCATGGGTAAGAAAATGAGTATTTAATTTGAATTTTGGTATCATATTCTCTTTTTATATATAGTTATTAGTTAGGGTATAGGCACATTATGTATTTTGAAATATATAACTTTTTTGTTTTCTTCTCTGAAGTTTATGGTATTGTTGATAGAGAAATTTGCACTGAGATCTTGAGGAATGGTGAATCTTCTATGAGTATACCTAACTGATCCTTATCATTTGACTGTGAAAATGAAACTCCACTCTAATGTCACTTATCACACAACCTATCCTTGTTTTTTCTTCTCTCTCTCTCTCTCTCTCTCTTCTAGCTTTTCCTTATTCCTATCACTGTTTTCAAGTAAAATTGATGAAATTATTAAGTTCCATCCATGTCACGAGGCCGTTGGTTTAGCTAGATTTGTTGCATATTGTTCCTTTTCTTTAATTTCTCTTCTCTAATTTACCTAGATTTCATATTTAATCTCTTGAATGTTACTTAGGGTTAGAGCTGGGAGTACAATTTCCACCTGAAGTGAACTCAACAGCGGTGTTTAGATGTGTAAAAGTGACAGCAGTGGACACTCCAGAAGAACAATATGCGTATCAAGCATCTATCAACATAGGTGGACATGTTTTCAAAGGAGTTCTCTATGATCAAGGACCTGAAGGTTCTTACACCAATATTGAAGGTTCATCTGGTGGTGGTGGAGAAGGAGGTGAAGCTACTCAACAACAACTTGGTCTCATAACTTCAGCAACCACAGTCACAACCACTGGGAACCTATTTGACCCTTCTTCACTTTACCCTCCTCCACTCATGAATGCTTTCATGGCTGGTACGCAATTTTTCCTACCCCCAAGATCCTAATTAAAGACGTGTATCTCCTATGTCTTGGAGTAACTACTGAAACCAAGTCTTTTTTCTTTTTGATTTGTGGCAATGACTCTTATTAGAATTATGGGTTATGGAGATGGTTGTTCTAAGGTAGTATTAGGTATATCAATCTTAAGTTCTTAACATCGTATAAAGTAGCTACAAGGAAAGTTGTTAAGAATTAAGAAAATGATTATGACAATGATTCTGGTGCATGAAGTTAAAGGGCCCGGGATGTTTGATTTGTGCTATACAAATGTCAAATCAGATTTTCATGGTTATTATTTAGTTCTATTTGTGCGGATATCCCCTTATAATATCTTCTATAAACTTTTTAAAGTATATAAAAAAATAAATTTATAATAATTTGTAGTACATATACATTACTCACAAAGTTGTATCATTTTGTATCATAAAACTCAAACTTATACCAAAGTTGTTGAGGATAGACAAATAAAACAAATTAATTGATTTTATTCACATTTGTCAATTCTAGAGTATATATTATAAAAGTAAAAAATGTATCAAAGTTGTGAAGGATAAACATATGGAAACCATTTCCATATCTCTATGGGATTGAAGAATTTTATGAAATTCTAGAGAACACATTGATTTTGCTGTGACGGTGGTGGCTTTTGTGTGTTTTCCTTGGCTCAGACATCATTTAGATATGTGTGCATTATCATATAAGTTTTGTTATGATATGTGATTTGATTTCTTTATAGTATGTTTCTTTTTCTGGGTTAATATTGAGTTAGCTTTCGGAATTGGTGCTGAACTCGAAGCCTCTTTTTTCCCGTTTATGCGTTTGCTTGCCGGATCAAAATGTAATGAAATAGGTTACGTGTTTGGTTAACCATAGAGAATTTAAAAATCATTTTTGAAGTCCTTTGCATGATTTCTTGGAACTAAAGACTAAGATAGATATGCTCCAACTTTTCTTTGTTTCCCATGCATTGTATCAATTGGCAACACCATTCTCTAATTTATGGCTCATCACTTTCTCTATCTTTTGATTCTTTTCTCTCTTTCATGGATCAATATCTTCACATAATTATATGTTACGTAGAAATGGAGAATTACAACTAACAATTACACCAACTACTTCTCTGAAAAACTATAAAATTTAGGCACTGGAATAGACATCCATGATCCATGGATGTGACTACTATATACTAGAGTTAGAAAAGTCGTCTTCTTTAAGTTTATAACGTTTAATGTTAGGTTCTAAAAGTATGTGCATGTGATGTATGTTTTATGCATATGAATGTCTAGTGCCACCAATGATATAGGTCAAGGTGCCATATGTTATGATAGGGTTAATGGCACTTTCATAGACTACCCGTTTTAGATGATAAAAAAGAATCAGAAACTATACAGAAAATTTCCCTAGTTTTGTAATAACTGGCCCATAACATGTGCTACACAACCTTCCGCTGATTGAGACTTACCACTATCTTTCTTTTTCATCTATACATGCTTTTATATTTTGTATTTATAACCTCATTCCATGCTTTTTAACTTCTTTTTCTTACTCCACTTATTAATTCTTTTCACTAGTGTAGTTAATTAGTTGAACATGTTTATGGAGAACTTTGTTTAGCAAAAAGTTGCATACCCTATATATAATTTTTCAATTCTCCACATCAGTGAAATCATCAAATAAAAATGTTATTCTGCTGCTAAGATTTCATGGACAATCTTCATGAATATATTAAAGTGTTGACTAAGTTTTATGCTTTTTGGAGGACAAATTGAGACAAAGAATAAAAAGAGAGTTCAACCATAATTGTAGGTCAAGTCTAGTCACTTCAATTGGCCGCATGGATCGAGAGAAAAGAGAGAGAGAGGGGAAGAAGAAAACAAAAATCCAAAAGTTAGTTATGAGAACCACTAAATCTTCCATTACTTTGGCAATGCTGCAAAAAGATTGCATAAAACATCAATTTTTGCATGGCCAGCAAACCTTGCTTTTATTCATAAGCAGCACATTAAAATCACTTAAGAAGTCTCAATTTAGGATAAGGTTTTATTCTTCAAACAAGTCTTAAAGTCTCTCTCAAATCAATTACAATACATTACATAAGTTAGAAAATAAATACTCATCATTTTTTATATTTTGATTCATGATTAATAATAGACAAAGTTACGAATATATTTGGGACACCAAATCCTCATTCCCCAATTTATATGCGCGTGAGACTTGGTGGGGAAAAGGCAATACACACAATCACAAATAGAGTAAGATGAGTTTTTATGATTTTGCATCAATTACAAAATCACAGTTTAAATTATAGCTCAACAATTATATTTTGTTAAAATTATTTTATGTTTTGGTTTTTCTAATTGCTCACCTTATAGTACATGTAAAATTACCTAAAAGTTGTAAGTTAACATTGTTACTTGATTCATTTATAAAATTCATGTATATTAATCTTCATTTCTTTTCAATGTCAACTTATTCTTTTTGAGAAACTGAAAATTTGCCACAGGACGCTTAAATTTTTGTTTTCCTTATATGGAGAAATGTGCTTCCACTCCTTTACCAATGTCGTCCTTGGTTATTTTAAGCAAAGTAAACAAATTATTAATTTTTTAACAAATATTATCATTTTTCTATTATATCCTTCTCAATTTCACTCATCGTTTTACTTTACTACTACTATTATTTTCTTTTCACAATAATGAGGATAAGGGTATAATTAATAAATAAATAATTAAATTAATTAACATGATCTTGAAGTTTAAAAATGACACTAAAATAAAAATATTTTTTTCTGGAAAAAGGATACTTATATAAAAGAAGCTAGGACTAAGATTTATCATAAAGTGGGCATGAATTGATCCTAAAGGAATATGGATAACAACTTTAGGATACAGATACTAACAATTGGAAGACTAGGTGTTCTGGAAAGAGAAAGAAACAATATTATTTTTTCTAAACAAGCTAGTGTTACATAGATTTGTTCAACATTCGAAATACATATTCACACTTGTAAAATATAAAACCAAAAATATAAAATTGACCCTTAAGGAATATGGATAACCAATTTAGAATACAGTAACCTTAGATAATATCCTCTACAATGGAGACCAATAAGAAAATCAAAATAGGCTGAAGATTGAATAACATCACTTGGTATCACTAATTATGATTACCCGCCATTCAATTCCATATATCTACTAAGTTAATAAAATATACACTTATGAATATTTTATAGTGAAAGTTTTGACCAGAGAATAAAATGTGTAAATGGGGTAGCTATTAGAGTTAGAATTTAAAATTCACACTTATGTACAGGGTCTGACCCAAAAATTTCACGTGTTGGTGACGATAAATTTATAATATAAAAACTTAGCACGTAAATATATTAATTATGGGAATAGAGTATCTCCTGCTATAAGGAGATAAGTTATCTCTTCCTGCCAGTGAAATTATGACATGTGTAAATATATTAATTGTATTTCATCATTTTCTATAAAAATATTTTTTAAAATAAACAAAACAGCACACATGTCACATTTTTACTGGTTAGAGAAGATAAATTATATCCTAGTATGAAGAAATACATTATTCTCATTAATTATTGATATGTATTAAAGACTACTCACGAAAAAGTTTATAAAAACACTGTAAACTTTATGATTTGTGGAAAAAGTCATAATAAATTATTATTATTTTCCTAATTACCACTTAAATTTTACCTATTAAATATAATATTAAATTAATAGCAATACAAAATTCTCACTTTTATTTTAACTTCAAATGTGAGATTATTATGATTATTTAATTATATATATATCGTTTATATATCATTAACCACTTTTAACACATAAATTTTATTATTCTATTCTTTCGCCAATTTTGAATTTTAATGGTGATATACTTTAAATATCAATGTTGATTAACAATATATTCCATTTTTATCATTGTAAATCTAATTGCAGCATTTTCATGTTGATCTATTAATAATTTAACAATATATTTATACAAAAATTAATTTTATCAATTGATAAAGTTTAAGGGATAATTATGAATCAGGGAAATAGTCTATATTGCTCCTTACAGAGGAGTTTTATGCATTTCCCCTTATTTTTTTAATAAGGTGATTGTTTGTTATTGGTGATAAAGAGTATATTAAAAAATATTGAATATTTTGGGTCTCAACTGCATAAGGCCCATAAGGTCAAACCCAACCAGTTGGGTTGTATTTGCCCATAAGGCCTAGTCATTTTTGGTAAGCGTAGAGAGAGAGAGAGAGAGAGAGATGGAAGAAGAGAATGGAAGTTCAAATTTGGAGAGTTCAAAAGCAGAGAGATCGGTGTGGCTAATGAAGTGTCCTGTAGTGGTTGCGGAGTTCTAATGAGGCCAATGCCCGGGATGGTTGGTCTAATTTCATCCAATTCAAAGGTATCCTAATTTCTATACATCGTATCATCATGTACATTGGTTAGATGAACTTTTGTTTATAATATTTTATGTTCACTATTAGAGCTTACTTATTAGCGTTGTCCACGAGATGATACCATCATAAATTGATGCAATCACATCGACAATTAGTAAGATGAATAATATTTGTTCTGAGAAAAATTGGTTCTTCAAATGTTCAAGCATGGCGGAATTCTGAGGGTTTTCTTATTCATTTGAAACTCCTTCAGGATAAGAAGAGAACGCAGCCAGTTAAACAAACTGATACTAAGAGAACAAGAAGAGACCGTGGAGAGCTGGAGGATATAATGTTCAAGCTATTTGAAAGACAGCCCAATTGGGCCTTGAAGCAGCTTGTTCAAGAGACTGATCAACCTGCAGTATGTGTTTCTGATCTGTCTATATTTTTGTTTCTGGCTGGGTGGGTTCGGAGTATTTTCACGATCTCGATTTATCTTAGCATTTCTTCTCTGATTTCCTACCTTGATGTTGTTGTATATTATTGGGAAAAACCTCCTCTGAAGTATAAACTGAGTCTGAGTTTAAAATTAGAAAGTAAGACCCTTGAATCATTCATTGCCTTAGGATCTTCATTCACCTTAACTAATTATGGGCCCACATACTCTTATTTTCTCACTTTAGACGAGTTTTATCTTTCGTTATGATATGCTCATATATTCTATGATAAACATGTCTATGGATTAATCCTCAGTTTGTCCCCTTCACCTCCTTTTCTGATGCAGCAATTCTTGACAGAGATCCTGAATGAACTGTGTGTATACAATAAAAGAGGTGCCAATCAAGGAACTTACGAATTGAAACCTGAATACAAGAAATCTGTTGATGATACAAGTGCTGAATAAGTACTTACTTCCTTGTATTCTAATTATCCCAAGCCTTTCCAAAAGAGAATAAAAAGCATTGAAACATTGAAATCAGTCTGTTTTTATTTGTTAAGAAGGAAGGAGTCAAAATGTTTAAGGGGTTAAATAGGTTGATAGAAGGGCAAAAGATTATTGGGGCAACAAAATAATCATAAAATGTGTATCTGTAATCTGAAGCATATTTGGTTTATGTATTTTTTGGCTATCATTAAATATTCAGTTGTATACATAAAGCTATCCTGTTCTGAAGAACTAGTTATACTATGCATTTCATGGCAATTGAATTTCTCTGATCTTGGATAAATTATTTGCAGCTTCAAATACATGTGTTGTGTTGGAATGTATTGTTGGAAATTCAAGTTAGTATTTGAAGTTTCATATTAGTAAAACAATGAATGAAGTGGAGTTTTGAGTAAGAAGCCATGTCAATACTTTATCTTTTATGGAGGGTTTTTCAATGGTTGGGTAAGTAATATTTGGAAATAGCTTATGTTGGAGAGAGGATTACTATATGAATATTGAGAGGACATTCAAATTCAATGGTTGAAAGTTTTAGATTAAAACATCAGTATTATTACATAGACGGATGGTTACCTTTCTTGATTTTTTAAACAAATCTTATTTTACTTTCTTAGCTCTTAGAAATTTCACTAAGTTTCTCATTAATAAGCAAATGACAAATAAGACAATAAAACACTTTATAAAAATAAGGAAAGAAATCAGAAATAGGAGCATCTCTAGGAGCTTTTTGCCCTTCCCTATTGCTCTCTCTCCAATTCCCTTTTTCCAATTGTTTTTAGTGCTGTTTTAGGATTAGTGGATTATTAGAGTGGAATACTATGTACCGTGTAAATATTTATACTTAGTTAATATATCATTTATAATTTATTTGTATTAATTTTTTGAATAATCATTATGATATAGAGCAAAATAAGTTTATAATTAGTTTCCTTTATCTCTCGGCGAACGAGTATTCAAACACATAGGTAATATCATTAATAAATTGGGTCCAAGTCTGTGTTTTGGATTCGATGACAATTGAGATTGAAAATTTTGAAACATGTTAAATGAATCTGAAAATTTTGAAACATGTTAAATGAATCTGTGTAATGAAGTATTCAAACTCACAATTCATTCATAAACCTCTATATATATATATAAATAGTAAGAATATAACTATAATATCATGTTAATGTTATGTTATATTACTAATTTATAACTATAATATTTTATTAACTTGTAATGTTATATTGTTAATTTATTAATGAGATATAATGTTATGCAAGTTTACTTCATTAATGAAATATAATGTTAAGTATGGATGTGAAATCTTTTATTCATTAATGATATATAATGTTAAGTATTGATGTTATATTATTTTTGGGAAGTTTACTTCCCCAAAAATTCAAATAACAATGCAATTTCATGCGTCTTTTCAAATGTGTCCTTAAGATCAAAGGATGACGAGCCGGTTGAATTAAAATGAGTGTTCCAACTATTTGAGATGAATGCTAATATTATGACTATAACTAATGTCATTTTCTTCTACGACGTTGACAACAGCATAACTAGCTAGGTCCACGCAAGAAAATGCAAAGAATGAAGTGTCTAATTAAGAAAAGGAAAACATGCTTTAACTAATTGCAATTTGGCTAATCATGCAATTGGGCAAAGTTCAAATCACTTTTTCGGACTGGATAGCGAATTTCATTTCTGTCTTAATACTATGTTGTAATGATTTTAGTTTTCTTTTCTTTTCTTCTTCTTTTAATAAATCTTTTCCTTTTTGCCTATAAAAAAAATTGCAATTTGGCTAACCATGTGATAATAATTTAAAACTCATATATGCAAATTTTTATTTGGAAAACTAAAAATAATAAGCCTTAATCTATCAAGGATAACGCTTAACGATTCCAAAATAATAATATCAATGCATTAAGGATTTAGATATATTTTCTGTTTCTTGATGTAATTTATGTTAACATTTAATCTCAAATATTTAAACTAAAATAAAACGAAAAATGGGATTTAGTTCCCTACTATCTACAAATACAAATATGAATGAGACATAATTAGCACTTATTGGATCTGATATCTCTTCATGGAGTTAGTCTGCCACTTTATGAACATGTATATCCGCACTTCAAAAGCTATCATATTATCGTGCCTTGGCATTTCTCATATATCATTATTACATTTGTCCAATCACATCAGCCAAATAGTTAGATTCTTACATATCATTCTCCAAATACGAATATTCCATGTATTTTGGTACGCATGCATGCACATTTCATGGATATGCATGAAAGATATTGAAAATCAAATATATAACATAATATATTATTCTGAAAAATAATTAAATTCTTAATATCATGAAGAAATGGTATAATATTCTCTGATAATGATTTTCTTATCAATTGGGGCCTACTTGGTCTTGATTCTTCTAGACCCTGCATGAATAATAGACATTTAGCTCGTTACCATAAAGCCAATCAGGGAATTTATTTAATGGTAGCAATGTTAGTCTCTAGTATTATTGTAGTATATAATTATATATGTCTAACATAATTCCATTATTTATACATCTTAGTTTAGTAATTTTCTGTTATAATAAATAAACTTAAATTATATTTTTTTATATATTGTTTTTATCTTTTATATAAACAGTCATCTCAAAATGTTTCTTAAAAACAAAGGGACAACATTTGTCCCATGCTAGATGTCAAAAAACACATAACTCCATCTTAATTTTTTTTGTCCAAATCAAACAAACAAACTAGTGTTTTATGTTGATTATTTTTACATGGGAATCTTGGACTAGAGGCTAATGCAAAAGTCGCACGAGGATTTAGGCATTTTACAACCTTGGGTTGAATATGGTGAAATGCATATATAGGAGTAGCATTTTCCATCAAGTGGAGTTTTGAATGTGAACACCGATATGAGACTATAGAGTTAGTGATGATGATAGCCCTTGTGAAGAAGCATGCGTCTCTATCTTGGAATTCAACTAGGAATCTTCATTTCAGCTTTGGAAGATTTTTAAAGCAATGTACTATCCCCCTCTATAATCAAAGATTCCAATACCATCTTCTCAATATTAATGAAAGATTGATCGATCAACTTCAAGTAGACCTTGAATGGTGGGTTGGGTGTACCATGCATTATGGGCCCCTTCTACCACCATAAAGAAAATGGAGGACTTTGTCACTCCCATGGACGTGGGAGACCCACACAAATAATGGTTAGAACTTATAAGTATTGGTGTAAGACAATGGTCATGCCATGCGCCCTCTTCATTCATGATATCTCTCTATGCATGAAGCACATATATATCTTTGGGTGAGCATTGGTCGGGTAAATTTTTGTCCATTACTTATCCCTAAATACTATTTGAGTTATCTTTTAAACCTGGATTCGACCCTAGGCTTAAAACTAGCCTAATAAAACTCGACTTTATATGAATCCAGTTATAATTAGGCTATATTGGATGAGTGAGTATGATTGAGTCATGTTCTCCCCAAAATATCTCGTGGAAGATTAAAAATGAGGTTAAGGAGAATAAGTTGTATACATAACCAAATGCATGCCAAAAGATATTTTGTGAAGATTGATATGACAGCCATATCAGTTCTTACAGCTGTAATCATCACGAAATATTGTAAATTGTATGGTCAAAAAGGTACGGTTGGAAATAATTAGCACCAAAACACTTCCTTTTTAATTCTCTTTTAGATTAGGGCACACGCAACTAATTGCAAAATTGAAATGGACCTATTTATTCAGATCCAAAATGCACAAAAACATGTGAACTGAATGAAAAACATATGAACTGATCCATCCTTGTAACTCAACAAATATGTAGTTCCTCCTAAAGGTAGTTAGTGAGGTATAGTGTTAAGATCTCTCCATTAATCAAGAGACAAATGATCACTTTTATATTTATATATAGGAATAAAAATGTTATATCATTATATTTTAAGGATAAAATATCAAATCATATTACATTTTTTATCTTATTTTAAATGTATTTATCTCTCAATTAATGGAGGGAATCCCAACTCCAAACGTATACCATCCAACTCAAAGATTAATCCAACAGGTTCAACTTTGCATCAGGGTCAGAACTTTGAAGTGTACATGCATGTGCATATTAAATAATTCTAGAGCCACTAATAGCCCCAAATTGAAAATGACTAAACACTAACGACCGATATGACTCGAATAAGAAATGTTGTTTCTCTTAGTGGAAAGGAGTCTTTCTTTTGGTTTGTGAATTTCTTTATTAATGGTTAGATATATATTACATTTTTCATTGTATTTCCTATTTTCAAAGTTTTTTATTGAAAGCATTTTTTTTACTAGAATCGTATACAAATCTTTGAATAAAAAGCTTAACAAAAACAACGTGAAATACATCTAATTATTAATGAAAAAAAAATAGAAAACCTTTTTTACGAATCAAGCGGCCGGATCCTTATACTCTCTTATAATTCCTTCAAATCACTATATTATATTATTATATTCCCTTAGAAAAAAGATTATATATTTTCTATACTTTTAAGCTATTAGATGCATTCCATTTTTACATAATAATTTTCCATTTAATGTATATTAAAAGGATTATTAATAAAAAACATTTGTAGCTAAACTTTGAAGAAAAAGTAGGTGAACATGATGATCAGTGCAAACTAAGCAATGAATGCAAGAAAAATACTTCTAGACAATTAATAAAATATTGTTAATACATTAAGAATTTAATTTTAATTAAAATTTAATTATAAATAATAGCATAAAAAACATAAATACACTTATCTTTAAATATGACGTGACGTATGTGTCTCCATGCAAATTTTCCCCAGAATGCGATGGTGAAAAGGACACAAGATTGGCTCTCGTGGTTTTAAAACCAGATTTTTTGACACACCAATTATTTTTCAAGATTATGTTGGGGCATGGGGAGGAATAGCGCATTAATTCAACCAGTAATTGATTTGATTCCATTTCCAATTTCATCTTCTTCAACATTTTAATCATAGCTGTTTAGCATTCTGTCATGCAAACTTCCTAAACCAACCAACATAGCCTTGCAATTTATAGTCAGTGGAAATTATGTGTTTCATAATTCATATAACATTATTATTACGTGATAATAATGTGTGTTACTATTAATTCACTTCATGATGCATCTCTTTCGTGTTTAAAATGGCATAAGTTAGTTGAAATTTTAGTAGAACTAATAATATTTTATCATCTTATAGGTAAGGAAATAATCTATTTTTGGGTGTATGACTACTTTTCATAACAAATGTCACTCTTAAAAATTAAATCTGTAATTTGGAGATCTAACTTGATTTTACACCACTGAATTAACACCTTGTTAATATAAGCTAGTTGATTTGAAGAAAATAGTTTACCTTAATTAATTGAGACAAATATACATGTTTCGAATAGTTTCACATTCATTATCCAAGCCGATCAGTATATTTAAACAACCTCAATTAATCACATTGATGTTTTTTTTGTAAATGAACTTAAAGTATTGATAAAATTGGTTCATGCATAAAGATAATGTTAAACTAATACAATAAAAAATTATAACTCATACATTTTTTAACATCAGGTGTCATATCATTATCATTTAATTATATATATATATATATATATATATATATATATATATATATATATATATATATATATATATATATATATATATATATATATATATATATATATATATATATATATATATATATATA
>NC_032011.1:24708543-24711008 GCF_001865875.1 Lupinus angustifolius | reverse complement strand
TTTGCAATATGCGGATGACACCCTTCTAATTGGTGAGAACTCTGAACATAATGTTTTGGTGCTGAAAAGTATTTTGAAATGTTTTGAATTGGGTTCTGGGTTGAAAATTAATTTCCACAAGAGTATCTTCATGGGTCTTAAGTCAAATCAAGACTTTGTTATGAAGGCGGTTGAAATGTTAAATTGTGCTGTTGGCTCTGTACCCTTCAAATTTCTGGGGATTCCTATTGGAGCTAATCCTAAACGCCTCTCCACTTGGTCTCCTTTAATTGATAATTTCAAAAAGAAACTATCTCTCTGGAAGCAAAAGCTCTTATCCTTCGGTGGTCGTGTAACGTTATTGCTGTAATTATGTGATTAATTAACTCTTCTATGTAAATCTTGTACCATTGGTACATTTTATTAATACAGTTTTACTTAGATTTTTTTTACTTTTCTTATTATTTGTAATATTATTTTTTAGGTTCTGAAATACTATATAATGAGTGACAGCAAAACTCAGAAAAGATAAAAGAAAATTGCTGTAAAACAAGTGATACCTACATGTATTATCTCTCACAGCTTTTTTTTTCTGGCAAACTAATATTAATGACCGTTGCTGTAAAAGGTCGTCTACATACACACATAAATAACGCTTTTAGAGTCCCTCTTTTGGTCTTACCTTCTGCAACTACTTTTTTCTCTTTGTTAATCAACGGAAGCCGTCTATACCAGTTTTTGATCACTGTTTAATTTTTTTAATAAATTAACTTATAATATATCATATTATCCCTCTCTTTCACACTCTTGCAATGGTTAATTGCCTTTTGTCTTTCTCCTTGTCCAATTGAATCTTTTATCTTCAAATATGTGATCAAAATGAAATAAAAATAGAAAATTTCATAAATATTCAATTTCTTAACTAATAAGAGTTTGGTCTTGAAATATTCAATGGAGGAGGAACTTGTTTGCTTAGGAGGAAGAGGATTATGATGATCTCTTAAAAATAATCCATGACTCTAAACCTAAACAACAAAGTGAAGATACTTGGATTTGGTTACATGACAAATGTGGGAAGTATTCAGTCAAGAGTGCTTACCAATTTTTACAAAAACAGGAAGGAACCAGCGATCTCATTTTCTTCAAGAAGCTTTGGGCGAGTAATGTCCCATCAAAGATGAAGTGCCTAGTATGGAAAATTACTTTGGATGGTATTCCAACTACACTCAACCTAGTTCATAGAGGGGGTTTAGGAGTACATAACTCCCTTTTGTGTGCTTTTTGTGGTGAGTTGGAGGAATCCACTAGTCACTTGTTCTTTTCTTGCCCAACATCCTACATTATTTGGCAAAGACTATATTCTTACTTTGGACTTACCTCTATTATTCATAATGAAGTAAAGACCCATTTGTCAATTCATGCATCTTTGTTACGGATGGACAACAAGAAAATTCATTTGTGGATGGCTCTTTGGTTTGTCACAATTTGGACCCTTTGGCATACTAGGAACAAATGTATTTTTGAGAATAAGCGTTTTCACCTTGATGAGATGATGGAGCTTATTTTGCTACATTCTTGGAGTCTTATCAATGCCCGCTTCCCTTTCTTTTCTTTTTCTCTAGCTGATTGGTTGAGGAATCCT
This sequence comes from Lupinus angustifolius, assembly GCF_001865875.1. Lineage (NCBI taxonomy): Eukaryota > Viridiplantae > Streptophyta > Magnoliopsida > Fabales > Fabaceae > Lupinus > Lupinus angustifolius. Next base: position 24,709,387 of record NC_032011.1, on the reverse strand, counting down.
TCAAATGATATTCTTTCGTATTATTTGTAGGGATTTAGTGGATAGGAGTACCACTTGTTCTCCTAATTTTTCTTTATCTCTATATTAATTCTCTTATTGCTGACCAAAAAAAAAATGCTGGAATTTACTTATTAGTTTTCTTAATCGATTTTGTATTTTGATGGTTGTTTCTTCTGGATATCAATACTAGTTAACATGCATTGTCATATTACTATTGTTGTGAATCTTTTTTTTGATTAGAAACAAGATTTCATTAACAGGGAAATTTGTTTTTTTATTCATTAAGAATTCAATAAGAATGCATGGATTCTGACATCATTCCATGAGGAAATGTCTCTGCTAGGGCAAAATACTAGGAATCTCCAAACTTCTTGGAGTTTTTGATTTTCCTCTCTTCTCCAGCTTTCTTGGATTCGGTATCATGGCCAAAATACCCAGTGCTGAACCCCTCATCCCCTGGAACTTCTTAGGTGACTCTGCCTCACCGGTGAAGTCCACTCCAAATCCCACACTACCCGTGAAAAAGTCATTTGCTCAAGCACTCAAAAACTCATGTGATATTGCACTCTCACAGTTGCCTCAACCTTGCATTAAAGGTGAAGCCATTGCTATTAAGATCCCTGAAGAGGACTATCAAGAAGGTCTTAAGCGGTGTAAAAATCTCACCTACATGGGAGAATCATCCTTTCTAAAGGAGACACTCCTCTAAAGTTTGAGGAAATCAGAGCTAAGTTGGTCTCGCTATGGAGTAACATAGGGAAATGGAGCATGGTCTCCTTGGGACGGGGATACTATGATTTCTCATTCTCATCTCTGGAGGACATGAGAAGTGTTTGTGCTGTAG
>NC_032011.1:24597027-24708443 GCF_001865875.1 Lupinus angustifolius | reverse complement strand
GTACTAGCCAAATGCTTAGAAGAGATCTGTGGGAGGAGCTCAGGTTGTTAATGCTTGCTAACCAGGGTCCTTGGTGCTGTCTGGGTGATTTTAATGTGGTCTTGGGCAATCATGAATGCAGAGGAATGAGGCTAACCCCCCCCCAGCCCTTGTGCTGACTTCAAGAATTTCTCTGATTCCTCTAATCTCATTCATTTGCAAACTAGAGGTGCCCCTTTCACTTGGTCTAACAGAAGAGGTGGTCATGCTTTAACAGAAAAAAGACTTGATAGAAGTATGTGCAACAATGAGTGGATAGACTCCTGGCCTCAAGTGGTGTGTTGCACTCTACCCAGAATCTCCTCTGATCACCATCCTATCTTGCTGAACTGTGACAGTGGTCAATCAGGAGTTCAGGCTCAATTCAAATTTCAAAAAATGTGGCTGCAACATCCTGAATGTTCTAAAGTGGTGTGGGAAATCTGGAAGTGCAGGACATCTCTGGTTGTAAGATGTCCATCTTGGCTAAGAAGCTAAAACTGTTAAGGAACAAGCTCAAGGTCTGGAATGTTGAAGTCTTTGGCATAGTGCAACATAATGTCAAGTTGGCCTTAGAAGCAGTGGATTCTATCCAGGCAAATATAGCTTTACATGGTCCCAATGATCATAATTTGGAGGCTGATAGGGATGCTCAACAATCCCTTTTGCAGGCTTTAACAATTGAGGAAGAATTCTGGAGACAAAAGTCTAGGATTAATTGGCACAACAGTGGAGATAGAAACACCAGTTTCTTCCACAGAGTCACTAAGATCAGGAATTCTACCAAGTCCTTAAGTGTGCTAAGATCAGGAGGATGCTTAATTACTGACCAAACAGAGATTGAGAACTTGGTGTTGAATTATTTTCAGAATCTTTTTACTGCCCCTAACCACATTGTCCAAAATGATATGATCAACAATGTAATGCCTACTATGATCACTGACTCTGAGAATTCCAGGCTCTCAGCCATTCCTTCCCATGATGAAATCAAGTGTGCAGTTTTTGGCATGAATGAGGATGGTGCACCAGGGACTGATGGTTTTGGTGGGAGTTTCTATCAGGCCTTCTGGCACATAGTTGGACCTGATGTGTGCAGAGCTACTACTCAATTCTTCACTCAGGATTACATTCTGCCTAACATGAACTCTAATAATGTGCTGCTAATCCCTAAACTCTCTAGAGCTGATAGAATTGAAGATTTCAGACCAATTGCTATGGCCAACTTCCAATTCAAAATCATTTCCAAAGTGCTTGCTGATAGGTTGGCAACCATTGCTCCTAGGATTGTCTCAGCTCAGCAAAGAGGCTTCATCAAAGATAGGCAAATCAATGATTGTATTTGTTTAGCATCTGAGGCAATAAATCTGCTGGATCACAAAGTTTTTGGTGGAAATTTAGCCATTAAAATTGACATCAAGAAGGCTTTTGATACAATTGATTGGGATTTCTTGCTGCTTACCCTTCATAAGCTTGGTTTCAACCACAAGTTCAGGAATTGGATTAGAATCATCTTACACTCTGCAAGACTATCCATCAATGTTAATGGCAAAATGGTTGGGTTCTTCAAGTGCACTAGAGGTGTAAGGCAAGGAGATCCTCTTTCTCCTCTCCTTTTTTGCATTGCTGAGGATGTTCTCAGCAGAGGCCTATCAAAGCTGAAGGTTGAGGGGCAAATTAGCACTATTGAGGGTCCTAAAGGCATTAAAACTCCTTCTCATGTGCTCTATGCTGATGACATCTTTATATTCTGCAAAGGAAAGAAAACTGAGCTTCACAAAATCAATCAACTGCTCATCATGTACTCAGAAATATCTGGTCAATGTGTCAATGCCTCTAAAAGCAAGTTTTATTCAGCTTCCTCTTCCCACAGGAAAATTGCTTCTATAGCTCAGGTTCTTGGGTTTTCTGCTGGCAGTTTGCCTCTAACCTATCTTGGAGTCCCTATTTTCTTGGGGAAACCAAGAAGGATTCATTTATAGAAAATTGCTGATAAGATAATTAGCAAGCTGGCTACTTGGAAAGGGGCTTTGTTATCAATCATGGGCAAGGTGGAGCTAGTCAGGTCTGTAATTCACAGCATGCTGATTTACAGTTTCAATATCTATGCTTGGCCTAACTCTCTTCTTAAGCACATTGACAAGTGCATAAGAAACTTTGTGTGGTCTGGTAACATTGAGGTGAGGAAGCTAGTTACTGTGGCTTGGAAAAATGTTTGCTTGCCCTTCAAGGAAGGAGGTTTGGGTATAAGATCTCTAAAGAAGATAAACCATGCTGCTATGCTCAAGCTTGCCTGGGAAATGGCCAACTCCAATCATGATTGGGCTCTGTTTTTTAGGAACAGGTTTGGATCTAATCCTACTCCTTCAAGCAGATACTTCAAATCATCAATATGGCCTGCTATCAAAGCAAACTGGCACATCTTGCACAACAACTCTATTTGGATAATTGGTGATGGCCATAAAACAAACTTCTGGCTTGATAACTGGTTAGGGGAACCATTAGTGGAAACTCTAAGCATTCCTACTCAGTTCCACTCTGTTTTGAGGGCCTCTGTTGCTGATTTCATCAGAAATGAAGCCTGGATCATTCCTCAAACCCTGATAAATAACTACCCTCAAATCACTTCCAAGATTGCCTGCATAATTATCAATAGTGATACTGACAAGCTAGTTTGGAAGAATTCCCCTGATGGGGTGCTATCTGCCAAGGCTGCCTATCTCCACATGAATCCTGGTTCAGTCCAGAGCAATTGGGGTAAATTCATCTGGTCTGAGGCCATCCCTCCTTCTAAATCCTTTATAACTTGGAGATTGATCAATAACAAGATGCCAACTGATGACAATCTTCAGAGACGTGGTTGTGTCATGGCTTCTATCTGTAACCTATGCAGGAAAGATGAGGAGTCTTCTATGCACTTGTTTTTTCAATGCTCTTTCTCTGTTTCTGTTTGGAATTGGTTGTGAAGATAAGCAGAAGGAACTGGAGTGAGCAAGTCAAACAGGTTGTCATAGCCTCTATAATCCATGCTATCAGCACAATTTGGTTCTGCAGAAATCAAGCTCGTTTCAACAACACTTTCATCAGTTTTCCTATAGCTTTGTCTAGGATAAAGTTGGCAGTTTCTTTGTCTGGTAACAACTCCAAATCTTGTGCAAACAACTCAATTCCTGACTTGGTTTTATTAAAGCAGCTCCAGATTCAACCTCACTACTCAAAGGCTCCTAGAATTATAGAGGTTACTTGGTTGCCCCCTACTCAAGCAACCACAAGCAACTGTTAAAATTAATACGGATGGAGCAGCTAGAGGGAGTCCTGGTCCATCTGCAGGTGGTGGTATTTTCAGAAACCATGAGGGGCATACTCTTGCTTGCTTTGCTTGTTTTAATGGCTGCAATGATGCTCTATTTGTGGAGTTATCTGCTGCTATTCTTGCTGTTAGATTTGCTCAGCATAAGGGTTGGCACAATATTTGGTTGGAATGTGACTCAATGATACTGGTGGACATCTTCAATAACAAAGCAACTCCTCCTTGGAAGCTTCTAAGTAAATGGACTCACTGCAAAAAGCTTCTTTCCTCAATGAATTGGGTAGTTACCCATATTTATAGGGAGAGAAACACATGTGCGGATCAACTTGCCAACTTTGGTCTATCAATCCAAAATATAGAATGGTGGGATCATGCTCCTAGCTTTATATTGGATGAAGTTAATAGGAATTGTTTAACTCTTCCTAACTTTAGATTTGTCTCTTAATTCTCTTCCTTGGTTGTCACTCTTTGATTAATATAATTTCCTAGTGCCTCGGCACTGTTGTTTAAAAAAAAAAATATCAGTAATTAATTTATCGAAAAAAATAAGAATGCATTGTCATATTACTATTGTTGTGAATCTGACTGCAACGATTTCCTTGTTATCCTATTAATAATTTTAGTATTATTTATACATTGGTTAATTTCACCAACTAGTAAAATTTAAGATGTAATTATAAAAAAGATAGTTCATTATGAGTATTTTATGTATAAAATTTAGAGGGGCTTTATACATTTTTCGTAAATTATTATATATGAGGATTATATTATCCTGCTTACGTTGTTTGTTTTATTATTATTATTTTTGATCGGCAATTGTTAGTTTTGTTAGTTGTTAGTATGTTAGTATTTTGTTGTGGGTGAGACTCCACCCTCAACTTCCTACACCCCTTTATGATATTTTAACTTTTAAATCTAATTTTTGGGTGAGACTAAACTACTTTTTTCCTATAAACTAATTAGAAGCTATATTTAACTAAGCCATACATTCCTACATTTAGAAGATGACTTATGTTTTCGTTTCTTCATATATTAGCCCATGGTAGGATGAAGGTTTGGGTCAAGCATCAATAAATTGTCTCATGTCTTTAACCAATAATATTAAACCTAACAATATAAAATTGTTAATTTTTATTTTTATGAATTTTTATTTTATATACGTGTCACTTTTCAATTAGGGGAGATATGAAATGAAGATAGCATTGGGGACAATTGATCTGTGTCCGTATGATATATACACAGAATCTGTCCCAGTACGGATTCGGACCACAACAGTTGCTGCTAAATTGCCACCTGTACTCACCGCACATGTAGTGTTCGCTTCACTCTTTTTAAATCAAAATACATGCATATGCATATTAAGCTTTAATTACACAACATTGTTTTATTGTATGTGTTTCACTTGATCACTTCCAGATAGACTAGAAAAAGTGAGATGGAAAATTTCAACTTTTAGATTTTAAGCCAGGGTTTTATTCTTTGCTATAATTTTAATTTGGCCACAAGGAAAAAATACATAGTAACCAATAAAGCTGATTTTTTCCTATTTCTACTTTCTATTTACTCCTATGTCAAGTTACTCGTATTTTTTTAGTAAACTAAAAGTTTTGAAAAATTAGTGCAGAGCAAATAGAGCTAAATCATTTTTACTTCTTTTCATTCCAAGTGTCATACTAAGTTTGATGACTTAGTTTTTTTTTTTCACACGAACAAAAATATTATTGCTAATTTGTATTTTTAACAAAACTATAGTTTTTCCTGTTATACCATTTTCAATCTGTCTCCATTTTAGTCAATAACCATTTTCACTCTGCATGATGAAAAAATATAGTTTATAAAGAAATCATTAATATTGTTTTGAAGGCTAGGAATGATATATAATATTGTTTTGATTTTCTATGAATTTCTGATAAATAAATCTAAGCCCTTTATGGAGTTTGAAATAGTTGGCGAAATCGAGTCAAACGAGTAGAGCGAGGAGGTGCTGTGAAGATTCTCTCGTGCACACAAAATCTGAAGTTTATCTGTCAGGTTATTTGACCCAAAAGGGAAGAACTTGAAGGAAGTTCATGGAAACGTAATTAAGACCACAACTGGTTTGGTCAGGGTGGTAACCTACCGATTCATGCATGCTGGTTCAGACCCACTTTTGGTCTTTATCTTAATTTTCTTGACCCAGCTTTAATTTTGTCACACAATGATGCAATGCAATTAGTAAAGCATGGCTGTCAGATACAGATATATACCATGATTAAACAAGATATAACGAAGAAAGAAGAAAATTCGGAATATTGTTGTGGAGGCTCCTGTTAGATCTTTGTAATTGCTTAGAAATTAATCATGTTGTTTTTAAGGGTCAGTGTGTCGATTATGTTATTTAGATTTGATTAATGTTCGGATCTTGGGTATTGTTTTCGGCTCTAGATTCTTCTAAAGTAACTTTCCTTAATTGATGTCTTAATCCACTAGGTAGTATTAGGAACCTTTCCTAGTGAGAATTTTAGAACCTTACATATTTTTCAGTTTTGATACCCCTTACATTGAACTCTAATAACAAATATACACTAACCATTGCCATTCACTCTTCCGTAGACCTATTTTTTAGGGTTTATGAATGAAGTTTTCTGTCTCATTATTGAAAACTAACCTATTTCATGGCAGAGATATCATTGAAGTGGATACAAACACTATCAATTTCTGGATCAATTATAATTACTTAATTAGGGTCAGTCATTAACTAAATTCAACACATTCTGATAGAAACTATATATCTAAGTCTTTTTTCTTTCAATTTTAGAGAATGGAGGTAGCATTTGAAAAGGGTGTGATGGGAGGGGCATCATGTCTGTTAAAAGCTAAGGTTCATTTCAGGACCTAATCCGCATATTATGGTAACTTTAGGAGTAGGAATCTGAGTGGAAAACTACTTTAGTTTCCTTTATTCCATTTGATTATACAAGTGACTGCAAAGTTGCTGCATATATATGGTACGGGTTCGACTTTGTGAGTTGTTTAATGTGAGTTCTAGAAAAAGAAACTAGCACAACACTGTAGTATATTGTATACAGTGGAAGAATGCATTATATTATGTATGCCCGGATAGTGTATGAGTTTCATTACATTATCTATCATTGATATTTAATTATTGTTAACTTTTGAAAAATAAATAATTCAAATGAATAGTGAATGATTAAGGATATATGTATAAATTTTTTACATTGTCAGTGTATAAATTCTTGACTCATATATTAATACCTTACTATTGAATAGGGAAAAGTAGAGGGGAGGGAAATAGGGATGGGGGAGAGTGGTGGGGCTTAGGCTCTCATGGGGATGAGAGAACGCATGGGGTATGAAGTCCACTATGGAAGCGATCTATCCTAAAAGGATTCTGTTTCTATATCCTTACCCAATAGAGTAATACTAAATAATATAAAAAAATAAATTTATGTTTTTATTTTTTCAATAAAGTAAAACATTTTGATTGAACTGAGACACAAATATGAATACTAATGAGAACAGAAGATCTTCATCTCTACACCACCCCACTCGTGCGCGCTATTTATCAATGGCGGCTAGTCCATTGCTCAAGCTACTCTCATTATTACAAGGAACGTGCCAAAGCTTTGGCTTTTATCTCACACTTTTGCTTGAGATGTTAGGGTGTATCACCTTACCTAATTAGGTTAGACGATGATTTTTTACATGAATATTCATGCTAAGACTTTTTTTTAAAAATATAGAAGGTTAGTTTTCTAAAAGACTATATTTAAGAATATATTTGAGATATTAATTGTATACCATTGGATGATTTCTCCTTTTTGGAGTGATGGTGGGTCACATGAATTCCATCTAGGGATAGAGCCAACATGTATACATTGGAGACATGTGTTTCATCAATGTGTCTCTCTCCTCACTATATATATATCCATACTCTTGCATCTCCTCTTCATCACTTCCTCCTTTACTTCACTAACCAAATAAGCCTAGCCTCTATAGCTAGCTAGATCTCAATTATTTCTGGTTTAAGTAATAGTCTCTTTCACAATGGCTGATTCAGCCTCTTCTAGGAGAATGTGGTGCTCCTTCCCTGAAAAATTTCAGCTGCATGGAGCCATGTTGGCCTTGCAATTTGGCTATGCTGGCTTCCATGTTGTTTCAAGAGCTGCCCTTAACATGGGTGTTAGCAAACTTGTTTTCCCTGTATACCGAAATATCATTGCTTTTCTTCTTCTCGTTCCTTTTGCCTACTTCTTGGAAAAGTTAGTATGCTCTTAACAAATTTATATTGAAATTCTAATTTCCCCCTAACAAATAGTTATGCACTATTAACTGCATAATTTACAATATAATATGTAACATATAGTTACATGATACTAGTTTAGTCTATAATAAGTTTTGACGAATTAAGTATCATGTAACTATATGTACATCAAATCTTTCTAGCATTATGAATTGTATATTTCTGTAAGCAGAAATTTGGTTTCCATCATAATTTCGTTTTATCCTTCTTTTGTTCAGGAAGGAAAGGCCTCGACTTACTTTAAACTTAGCCCTTCAGTTCTTTCTTCTGGCACTTGTTGGGTATGTATTATTTTTAAAATTAAGGTTACATATGGTATGTTTCTACATTGTTTTTTTAGGAAAAATCTAAAGTAAAAGGCTTGATAACTTTAAAAAAATTGCGACATGGTTCTTGAGCTATCACATTCCCCTCCAACTCTTCTTAGATAATTGAAAATATATAAAAGAAAATATTCATGGGAAACTATGTCTTTGTTTTTGTCTTCTTCATAAAGATAAAAACCAAATAAATAATTTAGAACCATTACTGATGAGGCTATTAATCAATGCATGAATGGTGCTTTATTATTATTATTAATTTTTCATTACACAGGATCACTGCCAACCAAGGTTTCTACTTGCTTGGTTTGGACAACACATCTCCAACATTCGCATCAGCAATACAGAACTCTGTCCCAGCCATTACATTTCTCATGGCAGCCATACTCAGGCAACCCCTTTATTTATTATCTGTTTATTGTTTTTCAATCATTGTTGCAACTGGCTCACAAAAACAAAACATTTGGATATGTTTACAATAATGTTCAACAAAAATGGGGAGTTATAAGGTGATTGATTTGATGATTTAGGTGAAGGAGGTTAATAATAGAGTCTCACTCACAACAAAATAATAATATACTTTACAACAAAATAATTATAGTATCATTTGATCCATATAGTTAATTCTTGTATTCGAATCATAAAAATTCTTACAAGTATATTTTGAAGTTCAGGATAGAGAAAGTGAGGGTGGACAGAAAAGATGGAATAGCGAAGGTGGCAGGAACTGTATTCTGTGTTGCAGGAGCAACTGTGATTACACTATACAAGGGTCCAACTATCTATAGCCCAGTTGCACCATTACACAACACCATCATCAACACTACACCACAACAAGTGTTTGGGTCAGTGTCACTGGGTGATGCAGAAGGAAAGAATTGGACCCTAGGTTGCATCTACCTCATAGGCCATTGCTTATCTTGGTCTGGTTGGCTCGTTTTACAAGCACCCCTTCTCAAGAAATACCCAGCTCGCTTATCTGTCACTTCCTATACTTGTTTCTTTGGACTCTTGCAGTTTCTTGTTATTGCTTTGGTTGTTGAAAGGAATGCAAGTGCTTGGGTTTTCCAATCTGGTGGAGAAGTTTTCACTATTTTATATGCGGTTAGTGACTACATACTCATACACCTATATTAGGTTTTGCTATATATTCATACTCAACTTTTTTTATTCAATACCCATTCTCAGTTTTTTATAAACAAGTGATATATATGGACAAGAATGGAATGAGAGAGATATAAAAGTATATAAATGATATATAATGGTAATATACATTGCAGGGAGTGGTAGCATCTGGAATAGCATTTGCTGTACAAATATGGTGCATTGATAGAGGTGGTCCTGTGTTTGTTGCTGTGTATCAACCAGTTCAAACTCTTGTTGTTGCTATTATGGCTTCCCTTGCTTTGGGCGAAGAGTTCTACTTGGGAGGGTTCGTATCTTCACTTTCTTTATCCATATGCAACTTTCTAATTCTAACTCTAACGCACACAATAGATATAAGTTGATAAGTCCTTATTTAATCAGTGAGAAACTAAAAGCAAATTCATAATTTGTAAGTCCATGCATGATCTTATAAGTTAATAAGAATTGTTTGAGTTATGATTTCTGCTAAAGGTTTTGTTTTAATCAGTTAATTTATCTTTTTTTAGTTACATCAGTTAATTTATCTGCCATAGGCTCTACTATACATTTTCATTTTTTATTATTTTACATTTAGTTCCTTATAATTTGATCAATATTTCGTTAATTGTGATGTTTATAGGATCATTGGGGCAGTATTGATCATAGTGGGGTTGTACCTAGTCTTGTGGGGTAAAAATGAAGAAAAGAAGTTTGCAAAGGAACATGCTGCAATTACTTCCACTAATGCTAGAATATCAATTACTCAACCTCTTCTCCCTTCATCAACAGAAAATGTGTGATCAAGAAAAATTGTATCTTCAAGAAAACAAAAAAAAAACAAAAAAAAAGATGATACCATCTTATTGTGTGTAATGTGTATGATGGGGATTTCATCTTGTTATGCGTTTATTTAGAAGTTTTTTATTATATTTTCTCCCCTTTTGGAATGTTAATGATGGATGCCACTTAGTGTGGGGCATAGAGCCTGAAATCTCATATGCTTTATATCTTAATTAATGGTTTGATTTTGAAAAGAGATATTACTTTAGTTATATGGTTACTGTCTCAAAGGTAAATGCTACATATCATTATGACACAAAAGAGGTTTCATAGACCCACATAATGTCCCATATGTGAATTCTGAACTTCTTTCAAAAGCTGGCTAAGCATGAAGTGTTTTTGATAAAAGCCATAATTGTCACTCAAATCGAATCATCATTTTGGTTGGGTTTATTCAATGTATATGAAAAATAATCATCATCTCATATTAATATATATGAAAAATATTAGTGTATAAGTCTATACTTATCTTTACCTATGTACATATAGGTAAAATATTGATATAGGTATAAGTATTAATAGAGATGTAGATATAGTTATTGATAGTGGTACATAAATATAAACACACATGCATATGTAAAATATACATATAGATCCATATAGACATGAATGTTTAAAAAACTATTAGTCCAACAGTATTCATTTGACATTAAAATGCATTTAATCAGTTTGTAAAATCATTAAATCAGATATTTACTTTGATTGTGCACCATTTTTCTAAGGTTTAAATTTTAAAAAATTCAATGGATGCAACCTATTTTCTCATTTGGTTTTGTTCTCTACTTTTTTCTAAATTATGTCATATAATCACGTGATGATAGAGTCCTCACTTTCTTTCTGAATTTTATGAGTTACATCACACTTATATGAAAAGATATATATGCCCAACATTTATAGTATGTAAAAATTGTATGTTCAATCTCAAATAATATAGCATGTTAACAAGTAGTTCTAATAATGTTCATACATAATATGCCTCTATCACTTTGATACAAATAGGCACAATCAGCTACATTGTAATCCTTTTGTGGCTAGCACATATAAGAAGAGTACATAAATATAAACATGATAAATGTCAATTCAAATTGCATGTTGTTGATTTATATGATACTGCCGAATTTTAATAACACGTCTTTGATAAATATTGTGAAGATACTCACAATTTGACAAAGTTCTAGGTACCATTTTAAGTATATTATGATGTTGAACTAACAAGTAACCAAAAAAATCACATCACTATGTTAGGTATGAATCACTAAAATCCATGATCATATACAAGCAAAAATATATTTTTGACGCCACTTAAAGTATTTTGGAAAATGATAAGTGTTATGAAAAGTAATTTTTCAATTTGCAAGCAAAAAATTGTTATTAGTAAAAATTGTTATATCAATATCAAAACATAGCAAATAATTGTAATAAATTTAATTGATACATGGTTAGTAATTTGAAATAATTTATTCATTATTTTTATTAAATATAAAAAACATCAATTTCCTACCAAAGTTATTAGTAAACGTTTTGGTCAATAAATAATAAAATAATAAATTTAAAATACAACTAAGTGAATTATATGGGTTGTTGGGTAGTTAGTACTTAGTAGTAACATTAACACAATTTTATTATAGGCAAATTAAAATAGTTGGAAAATGATAAATATGGAAAATAACTTGTTAATATTTATGTTCTTGTAAGTGTGTCACTCTATTTGATGTTTTTGTATCCATTATCATTATGAGACTAATGATAATGAGATCAGTTGTTCCACTTTTTGTATCTTATTTTGTCCAAATCAAATAAAAAAGAATAGTAGAAAATGATTGACTTAAGACAGAAGATAAGAAATTTTAGGATTAGAGAATCTTGGTTGGGCCTAATGATCGATACTTTTTTGTCATCTATTGTTAAGTTAGGTTGATGGATGAAAAATACATGTCGGAAGTGACACGTAGGAGTGACACTAGCATATTCCAACTATCCTTGTGAATATTCCTTCATGTGTGACAATATTATTGATTTACGCCTAAAGACTAAAGTAATAAATTAATGAACTATTTTTGTTGTGTCCTCTTTATGTACATGCAAGTGTATCATATATTATACTTTGCTTCTACCTAAGTAGTAATTTAGAGCACAAAAGATATGGAATTAGTGTGTTATAGAAGGAGTGTTGGAGCTTCAATGCTTCTAGCTTTTGGCTTTTTTATTAGCATTGTAGAGGTTTGTTTTAGTGAGAGTAGAAGGACAAGCACTTTTTTGAGAAGTGATTATTTGTCACTAGATATGCCAATAGGAAGTGATGTTTTTCAAGTACCTTCTGGTTATAATGCTCCACAACAGGTACTAAGCCCATAATTTTATGAGATTAAGTAACCAAAGATAAAAGTGCTTTTTTTATTAAGTTGTATTCACTATTCAGCATTTGAATTGGACAGGTTCATATAACACAAGGAGATTATGAAGGGAAGGGTGTGATAATCTCTTGGGTAACTCCACATGAACCCGGTTCAAGCACTGTGATTTACTGGGCCGAAAATAGTGAATCAAAATTACAAGTTCATGGGTTTTTTCTGACTTATAATTACTTCAATTACACTTCTGGTTACATTCACCACTGCACTATTCACAATTTGGAGGTGAATTGAGCACTTATCCTCAAATAGTTGAATGAGCTAATTATCTTATAAGTTAGAATATGAATATGGCTTATGGTTAATAAGTAACTCTCACAACAATAACATGTTTCGTATCGTAATTGCAGTATGACACCAAATATTATTACGAGGTCGGAATAGGGAATACCACTAGACAGTTCTGGTTTAAAACTCCCCCTCATGTTGGCCCTGATGTTCCTTATACATTTGGCATCATTGGTAATTATTATTTAACATTTTCTCCTCCATTTATTTCATTATCTGCTTCTATGCCTAACTAGCTCTAAGTGCTTTAGTTGTGTCATTAATTTGTTTAATATAGACTATAGTGTATAACTATTGCTGGATAAACTTCTTGTTATTGATTTTGAATTGCATATACTCTATAACCTTTTGCTTAAGAACTAGACTACTAGATTATGGAAATTGCACTAGTGTGAATACAATTGTAATTCTTGTCAGATTGAGATCTCACACTCTCTCAACTATTACTGAGCAGGGGATTTAGGCCAAACTTATAATTCCAATACGACGCTTACGCATTATGAATCGAGCCGAACGAAAGGCCAAACAATGTTGTATGTCGGGGATCTATCTTATGCAGATGATTATCCACTTCATGACAATACCAAATGGGATACATGGGGAAGGTTCATCGAGAGAATTGCTGCTTATCAACCTTGGATTTGGACCGCAGGAAATCATGAAATTGATTTTGCACCCGAACTTGTATGTGTTAAATACATTAGTACTTGAATAAGTAAAGTTTGTGGTTAGGTTGGACAATCCATAAACTGCTATTTCAATTGCTTCAGTTTCTTCTTTGGAGGATTCCTTTTGTGATATTTATACACACATTCTTTAGTTTTATAGTAGATTTTTTATTCAAATGCTTAAATAAGTTGATTGAGAACTACAGAATTTAACTGCAGGGTGAAACTAAACCATTCAAGCCTTATACATCTCGTTATCATGTACCATACGGAGAATCAGATAGTACATCTCCATTGTGGTACTCTATCAAGAGAGCTTCAGCATACATCATTGTCTTGTCTTCTTACTCAGCTTTTGGTAACATTTTTTTTTTCCTTTTTAAAACTTTCTAGTGGATTTTAACTATCTAATGATCTACCTGTTCTAGTTACACAGTATTTATGTTGATCCTGAAGATACAATTTTTCTTCTATTTTTTTCAAAGGTAAATACACTCCTCAATACAAATGGCTTGAAAAGGAGCTGCCTAAGGTGAACAGGGCAGAGACTCCATGGCTGATAATTCTAATGCATTCTCCAATATATAGTAGTTATGTGAATCACTATATGGAAGGGGAAGCCTTTAGAGTAATGTATGAGAAGTGGTTTGTGGAGTATAAAGTGGATGTCGTATTTTCCGGCCATGTTCATGCTTACGAGCGATCTGTAAGTTCTCATTGTCGCCGCTTTTTGCATTATATTTCTTCTCCCCCAAGCATGTCTATTCAAATTTTAATGCACTACATGATCTGTGCAATATTACTGGTGTTTCTTATACTTTGTATTTGTCATGATTTCTCTTGATTTGAACTATATTCTAATTGCTTTTAGATTCTATAAGTAAACATATACTTTTATTTATTCCAGGAACGTGTGTCAAATATTGCATATGATGTTGTAAATGGGAAGTGCAAACCCATTGATGACCAATCTGCCCCAGTTTACATAACTGTTGGAGATGGAGGAAATTTAGAAGGATTGGCTACAGGGTAAGTAAATAAGCTAAGTATGCCTATAACATTGATCTCTCTGACATTCTTAGCAAAAAAAGTTATAGCTTTGGCCTTATGAAATTAACTGAAACATAGTACTATGATACATCTTAGTATTTTTTTTCCACTTCAATGTTGTAGTATGACAGAGCCTCAACCAAGCTACTCAGCATACCGTGAAGCCAGTTTTGGCCATGGGATTCTTGATATAAAGAACAGAACTCATGCATATTTTAGTTGGAACCGAAATCAAGATGGATATGCAGTGGAAGCTGATTCTATGTGGTTGGAAAATAGGTACTGGACTCCTACAGAAGAAGTAGCTCTAGCTTCATTTCGGTAGAACAATTGAGTAGAACCAGTGTGGAATGAACCTAGAGTCTATCCAAATATATAACTATGTTATGTTATATAAATAGTTGCAGCCATATTGTAGTTTTTGTATTTGTTTGTTCATCAATGTGCCCCTCTTGCACAAGTGAAATAACTTTGGGGTATAGAGTCACATGTCCATTTTGTAGAGTCAAGGTTTACAAGCACCCCTTTTCACCCTACTTTATAAGCATCAATAAATCCAAATCAAAAGTTAATTGTTGGCATATGCACCACCGTTATTATAATTTTTCAAAAAATAAAAAACAAAATCTTACCCACTGTAACAAAAATGTGAATACATGTATATGAAAAGTGAACTCTAATGTTCTAATTAATCAGTTCATCACATATCAGAAACGGTAAAAATTACCCCCTATTAGTATAATCCACCAATTTCACTGATGGATCAAATTACTTGATTATGAGAGGGTGAGATTAAACTTAACCTGCTACTTAGTGACAATGTTGCAGGTAAGATTGAAGTCATACAGACATTACAGTTGTTCTAAATCTTCCTTTCATAAACATGTAACCAAAAGATGCAGATGCATTTTAAGGCAAGTATCAGGACATGAAAATACATATGCTTGGTTTTGTCTGCTCAACCTCACAATGGATTGAATATAATCTTAAATAGGTTATGTCAAGAGACATCAGAGCACATATTAAATCAACTGCACTGCCCCAGACAGAAATAATTATCTTGGTACCAACCAATAACAACCTTAGCCAAGGTAACTGGTGGATTGCGTATACCTACGAAAAGTGCAGGAAGATCAAGATAGCCTGACTAACAAAGAATTAAAGATGAACAGGCATTCAATAACTCTCACACCTATGATCAATCCATACACCAATCCAATATGTGACAATAGAGGCATAAGTTAAAAATGCTTCATTCCTCAACTGCCTGTGGATATTTGATTGTTTCCGATCAACTTTTGAGAAAATCCTTCAAGGAAAATGGTGGGGGTCCATCCTGCAAAGAGTAAATGGAAGATTCAGCTTGAACAGTTTGTAATGTGTGCATGATATAGTAGTGACAACAACACCCTTCGCAGTGAGAATGCCAAGTGTTCTCACCCGATGAACGGTCCAAGGGTTTCTTAGTTAGATGGAAATCTGTGTCAAACTTTAAATTAAACTATGCCCATTACCTTGACAGTTTCCTGAGTCAAGCATTGTCTGACGACTGTAGCCTGCTGTATTAGCCTTTCCATTGCCGTGTAGCTGGGAAGATTCAAGTGTGCTAAAAATGACCGCCATACATGAAAAATAAGAAAAAAGACGACGAAGAAGAAAATACTTAACACAGGTAGACATGAGTATATAGATTTGCAACAAACTATATTAAACAAGATGAAATACTTAGAGTTCAAGTTAACCAACCAAGAATAGCTCGATTCAAACTATCTGCAACCTGTTGCCGGTACTCTAAGCTAAGCAGATGAAACACTGGGGATTTCTCTGGTTCATTATAAGCAAGAAGGGCCATAAAGTCCTGAAATTTTGGAAGCTTAATATTTATTCAATCTTAAGAAAAAGGAAAAACATCAGTACATCACACAAATGTATTGCAATGTGTAAACTTACTTCAAGCTTTTCCCTATACTTTTGCTCCTTTCCAAAAGGGCTCAACTTTATCTGTGCAAATTCCAACGCTTCTGTGCTGCAAATAATATGAAATTCTACGGAAGAAGGAAGTTTACAACATGTTATCTTGAAGACAAAATTAATCTCTGCTCACCATTTCTTAGAGCAGACAAGATCAACAAAATGAAGGCTCAGAAGATCAAACTCCAAATCCTCATTGTTCTTTAGAATATCCGGTCCCAGCTGTTCAGCAAGCTCAATAGCCATAAGTGCATTTCTCTCCAATGCACACTGAAAGATTCCTGAATACAAATGAAATTTAGCTTTAAGGAGGTATTTACTATCTATAACAGGCTCCAATACTAAAAAACAATTAACTTCATAACGTAAGGTGCATTTCCCAGGATCCTCTGCCCCAGGCAGGGGATAAGGGGAACAAACATAAAAAATGGCAACAGAAACATTTTTTTATATAGAATAGGTACCTTAACAAACAAAAAAGGATCTGCAAGAAAATAGTATATTCATAATTCAAATGTGTTGAAGACAATAGTCAGCTCCATTTTTAAAGGCCGTAGATGATTCAATCGGTATTATGGCAAACAATGATTCAACCAGCTAAGGGTAGAATCCAATGTGCATTTGAAGATGATGCAAAAGTTTCCAAGAGTAACTATTAATGAGAAGTTCATGGAAACTAAACTTCCCAAGTAAATAAAGTATGCTTAGAAAGCACCCAAAAGTCATGAATTAACCTTTTACAGTGAAAGATAACTAGAAACCTACTTTTTCTTTTCTCCATGTTCTCCAAATAATCTGTTTGCTGCTTCATCCCAGTGCAAGCAATGAATGACTCTACTGATTCATTGTAGCAGTTATGTATAAGATATGACAGAACAACGTTGTGGATGTCATTATCATTTACAGCCTGTAAAATCATGTATCCGGAGAAAAGTAAAGAACTTGATCACATTAATTAATGAGAGATAATTTTTTTATAATGATTATGAGAGCATGCTACACAGGTTGAATTTCAGCTCAATTATGTTTTCTTTCAAAAACAAAAGAAAAAGAGAAAACAAAATGCAAACACCACTACCAAGTGCCTGTTTGTTTATGCTAAAAAAACAAGTGATTCTGATATACTCTAAAAATGTGATTTATTTTAGAAGCCCGACAATATAGCCTCTCATAAAAACTGAATTTCAGCTTTTTTTGCCAGCTTCGGCATTTTAGTAAAAACCTAACCAAACAAGGATGTAAATGTCATAACTGAAAAATGGTTTCTATACAAAAAGACACTATTTTGTGAGAAAACAAATGGCCCTAAAAAGAAAATTCTGAACTTTAAAACATCATTTATTGTGCAAACAAGGGAATAGCTATGTCACAAGTAACAATAAATGAACTGCATATCAAGCATAGCAAAGTTGTAATCCTCACAGAACAATTAAGAGAACTAATAGCATAAAATTGTAAAAATAAAAAAAACAGTAGTAACTTATGCCATCACGAGAGTAACATACTCGTGCTGGGCAGGACTCGGAACTAATGTTATATTCGGCTATTCGCTTGGATAAGTTTTTAGTCCCTATAAAGTTGGTCGATTTTGATTTTAGTCCTCATAAAAAGAATAGATTTTGCACCCCCACAAAGATGAAAATTACATCCAGTACTCCGCTATGCCTTCAGTGCCAAAGTTGATGATTTTTAGACCCTAAAAACACTGAGGATGAAAAGCAATTTTTTTTATATCGAGGACCAAAATCAAAATCACTCATCTTTATAGGGACTAAACATATTTAACCCTATTAGTATACTTTTTCATGTTTTAAGCCTCTTCCATCACTTATTCGTTCACAAGTTAGGGTTGAGAAATATCTGTCACACATTTAAACAATAATTTGTTTACATCTTCACCAATGTACTAATCATCAACCCTATTGATGAACCTATTAAAATATGAGTTAAAGCTTCAGAATCAAAACACAAAGGTACTTCGATGAATGAAAATTAGTTAATCAATAAATAAAATAATCAAGTGAAAGGAGTATATCATAGATTACTAATTAGTTTTAATCAATGGCCTATGATTTTAAGATACTTCGAAAATTACAAAAAAAAACGGAAATAAGAAATTGGTGTGTTAATAGTAAAACATGGAAAATAAGATCGAAGTGAAATAGAAACATACAATGTTTTCGTATTGATGAGGATCGAGGTCCATAGTAAAAGACGAGAGAATCGGAAACAGAAAAAGGTGTAATGAGATGCTACGCTACGCTGCGTTGCAAGTATAAGTGGAGCGAAAGACACGCGCCACCGTTTACGACGTTGCTGTTGCGGTGGCTAGAAAAATGATTTGATCGTCGACCACTGCGACTGGGAGGCGATTCCAAGTCATACAGACACGCTATTGTCTCTCTTTTGTTCTTTCTAAACCATGTCCACGTGTATGATTACACTTAATTCCACATGTTACTTTCACAATTAAGATTAAGGTTAATTTAATTAGTAAAGTGAACAAATTTTGTCTTATGTAATAAGCAAGTTAAACCATTATGTCATCATCCTTTTTTCGGCCATTTAAGTTAGTCTAAGAGTTCGATTTTAGAAGGAAAAGAAGTAAAAAATAAAGGTTTGAGAGCCATGAAATACACACAATTCTCAAGTTTTTTTTTCTCTTCATTCCCCTTCAAAATTAACTCCCAAACAAACCCATAGATTAAGTTCGAGTGAATTTATAATATTATTCGAGATGAAAATTTAAAAAAAATGTTAATATTTGCTTATAAATGGATATATTAATTGTACGAGTAAGTTAAAAAAACTTATTTTAGTCATTTAATCTACAAAAACCTAATGATTTATGGGATCTAAATTAGTCAAAAAAATCTGAACCATTACAATTTTATAAATAAATTGATGGTTAAGATATGAAGTAAACCTAAAATTTGTTAATATTTTCATTTTCACCAGAGTAAATAGTAAATCATTTTCCATTGCTAAAAAACCATATCTTAAGCATTTAATTTAGAATCTTGTACCCATATGGTTCATTTTCATTGGTTGGACACTTCCATCAAAATCCAAAAGTAGGTATAATCGCTCCAAATGAATCAAAGAATCATTTCCCCAAAGGAAAAGAAGAAGAAAAAAAAGCATGAGTTATTTGTGGTGTTCCCTATTGGTGGCTCATATAATTCTCTTCAATTTCACTATTTTCTCTTTGGCTTCTCCTTCCGACAATACCTATAACCTATTTGAAACATGGTGCAAACAACACAACAAAACATACTCTTCAGAACAAGAGAAACTATACAAATTCAAAGTGTTCGAAGATAACTATGCATTTGTCACACAACACAAAAACAAAGTGGGTAATTCTAGTTACACTCTCTCACTCAATGCTTTTGCGGATCTCACTCACCATGAATTCAAAACTTCTCGTATCAGAGGCCTTTCTCCTCGTTTGTTCAGATTCAATCATAGTCAGAATCAGCAATCTGGTAATCGTGTTTTACATGTTCCTTCTGAGTTTGATTGGAGAAAGAATGGAGCGGTTACTCCGGTTAAAGACCAAGGAAGTTGTGGTAATTTTTTATTCACTTTTCACACGGAAAAATTTGATTTTGGATCATCATTCTATGTTTTTAATAATACTCAATTGGGATCAACGTTTTGCTTTTAGTTTTGAATTTGTTGTAAATGTTTAATTTGAATGGTAACAATAGCTACACCTTTTAAGGATTGAGAATACTTAGGTTTTGTTCATCTAGTGCTTGTTGTTTTTAATAAGAACAGTTCAATAGTGATAATAACACCTTAGGCACTCAAAAGAATAATACTTAAGTTTTGTACTTTAGGAAGATGGGATTTTAGTCGGGAAACAACCTCTTTGTTTACGAGCGTAAGATTGTGTACTTATACCTCCTCCAGATTCCACTATGCGGGAGCTTTTAATTCTTAATGGGAGAGGAACATTGTTTAGTTTTGCTTCTAATGTGAGGACCTACGGGTTTGGATCATCTCAATTGATTTTTCCAATGGGTACAATGTTAGGCCAAGATTTATGAAATTCCACACACATTTTTTTCTATTTCTCACCTCCACTTGATCACTTAAGAGGAAAAAGTAATGAAAGTAATCCAAATCCGATGAAATGCTATAGTCTAATATGTTGATCCCCCAAATTTTGCAAATTGTGTACCTGGAATTCTAATTATCATTGTAACTTGTAATGGTAGAGAGCATATACACACACACACACACACATATATATATATATATATATATATATATACATGGTGTATTTCAGTGATAACACTAGATGAATATTACCTGTTTTAGGTGCTTGTTGGTCGTTCTCAGCTACAGGAGCTATTGAAGGTATAAATAAGATTGTGACAGGGTCTCTTGTAAGCCTTTCTGAACAAGAACTGGTAGATTGTGATAGAAACTACAACAGTGGTTGTGAGGGTGGACTCATGGACTATGCTTACCAATTTGTAATTGATAACCACGGAATTGACACTGAGAAAGATTATCCATATCAAGCTCATGACAGAACTTGCAGTAAGGATAAGGTATTTGCTCGTTTTCTACTCCCCCGCCAAATGCTGTACAATTGAAGTGTTTTAGTCTGCTATGGATATCTTCTCTCTTTTCAGTTTATTCGTCATACTAAGGTCAGTATATGTGTCCTTATTAACCTTTTTCTACATCGACTCTAAAGCTAAAAAGGCGTGTTGTAACAATCGACGGCTATACTGATGTGCCCCAAGGTGATGAGAAAAAGCTACTGGAGGCGGTTGTATCTCAGCCTGTAAGCGTAGGCATATGCGGCAGCGATAGAGCTTTCCAGTTATACTCAAAGGTTGGTCTCAGAGGTCAATAATACTAGCATAAGTTTGATATTAACAATCATAATAAGATGCTACTCTTATTTCTGCACCAGGGTATCTTTACCGGACCATGTTCAACTTATTTAGACCATGCAGTGTTGATTGTAGGATATGGATCAGAAAATGGTGTAGATTACTGGATCGTAAAGAATTCATGGGGAACATCTTGGGGAATGAATGGTTACATACACATGGTGCGGAATAGTGGCAATTCTGAAGGGCTATGTGGAATCAACACATTAGCTTCTTATCCAATCAAGACCAAGCCTAATCCTCCGACACCGCCTCCTCCAGGTCCTACAAGGTGCAGTCTGTTTACTTATTGTTCGGAAGGGGAGACCTGTTGCTGTGCCAAGAGCTTTCTCGGAATATGCCTTTCATGGAAGTGTTGCGGCGTAAACTCTGCTGTGTGTTGTAAGGACAAGCGTCACTGTTGCCCTCATGATTATCCTGTTTGTGATACTGCAAGAGGACAATGCCTTAAGGTTTGTATCAATTGCTTCTTATATATATGGAATAATCTAATGGTGCAGTAACTGGGTCATGTAATTGTTAACAATTTAATCTGCATGTTCTAATCAAATATATTTAGTTATGCATGGACTATCATATCAACAATGTTAAGTTGATTACCATGTTGCTGGTTGCAACATTTTCTTTATGCTTACTAAACTGTGTATATACTTACAGAGAGTTGCAAATGCGACGATAACAAAGGCATTTGAGAATGAAGGCTCTTTCGGGACGCCAAGAGGCTGGAACTCTCAGTAAGTGTTTATGTTTTGGTCACTCATTTGTATGAGACTCGTTTTAGTTACTATCCTGTTGTATTAATGAGTCATTCCATTCCTTTCTAATAGCTTTTAAGTAAAGGAAACATTCAATTTGACTGATGGATTATTATATACCATTGTGGTGTGGGGAAATTGATATTTGAAGCATAGGGAATGTGTGTACAATCTGAATTTGATACTAAAGATAAAACATTTTTATGTTTTGGTATGTATTCATCCCTTCAGTTTTATTAAGAATTTACGAAGTCGTTGCGATACGAGTAGGTGATTCATGAAGATCAATCTCATAATAAGTTGCTTCTTAAGTGAGTGATTAAGTTAAGACAAGAACAAGGACAATGCAAATCCCTCTCAGAAAAACTAGTCTATCGTTAGATATCCTGTTCTGTCTTGGTTAAGAATGTTATCCTAGATTGGTTGCGGGCCATTATGGTTTGCAAGATAGGTGAAGATGGGGTGGGTAATTGTATTCTTAACTTTAGAGGAGCTCTCTAACTCATTTCTTTTTATACTCGAGTTATGAAATTTTAATTCAAAATCACACTGCTTAAAAAACAAGTATCATGTTTGTGATAATTTTTGGAAATAGAAAATGAGTAGAAGTGGTTATATACTCATTATTAATTTAGAGAATCTTTCTCCATATATATACTAAAATAAATAATGAAGACAGAAACTGATAAATGGGTGACTAACATCATTTTTAATTCGTTATGGTAGACACACCATAGATTTCTAGATGTTGGTATAATAACAAGAGGCCTTGTAGCCATCAGCAAACTTCAACTTGTGTAGTTGTGTTGATTGTACAGTTAGTCATAACGCAATACTAATTCATCCCTGAATAGGATTATTCTACCTACATCATTATTAGTATTCTTAAGAGCGTTTTTCAACCTAAGAGATTTACATTTTCCATTTTAACTTATAAAAGATCCATGCAGTTTATTACCAAAACAATAGTATTCAATACTTTATATTATTCGATTCATTATCTTTCACCTTATACCTTTATGTACCCCCAAAAACCCCATTTTCTGTTTACCTGGTGCGGCATTTGAATTTCCAGGAGCTGGTGTGGCATGCTATAAAGAACTACCTTTGTTTCGCAATCATATAACACAATTATTACCAATCTACCCATATAACACAATTATTACCAATCTATCATGGCCATGGGGTATGCAAAAAGAAATCAATGAAGGCCAATCAGGCATTTATGCAACACAAGTCTAAAAGCTTATTGTTTGATAAACAACTAAAATCAATAACGAACATAGGAGCACATCATGTAACCAAGGTTGTTCAGACATCTTCATGTTCCTAACAATCAACAGAAAATATCAACTAATTGTGTTGCTTGGGACCAGGTTTGAGAGAAACAGGTCTTAGTTATTATCATTTATCAGACATCAATAGCTAAAATAGAAATTGTCAAAAAGCATACAACCCTTATACAATGTGTAGTGAATACCAGACACTGAAGGTTAACAAACCAGGTGGACAAATCCAGAAACTACTCCAGGACAACAACAGAAAGCGAAAAAAATCAGATTTGCATGTGGCGCCCCATAGATAATTCATCCCACCATTTCAAACACTTGTTCCAATCAGCTAGTGTAACTAAGAAAAATATATTTTCTTTCTCATCCAAAATTATTTTGCTACCATAGCTCCAGTTGAAAGTTAATGTTCATAAGTCTATGCTCAAAATGAATAACAAATAAACTCTATATTTAATCTTGAAGAAAATAATATCTCAAAATCCCAAACTTGCAAAGCTGCAAAAATTCCATTAAATTCGACAAAGCCAAAGCAAACTAACATTAATATTGCTAACAAATAACAACTTAGGTTCATTGAGAATACCCGTAACCTAATTAGGCACTAGCTATTAACAAGTATTATGTCTAATCCAGTTTTTTTGGTGTGAAGGTCGTAAGTGCATATGAGAAGAATAAAAAAAATTGGGAATGGGCTGGTAAGTGTATGAGAAAAGAGGGACAAAATGCTGTTGTGACTTGTGAGTAAAGGGAGTAAAAGGCTTTTTACATGGCAGCATAAAATTAGAGGGAAATTCTGTAATGATGAGGAGTAAATAAAATGTGAGTAGGGAAGAAGGCATTTACAACTCTAAAGTAGAAAATGCAGCTGAATATCAGTTCACTTAGCAAAATCAAACACAATATTTTTGGCAAGTTGATAAATAATTGATAAAACCTACCTAAGTGTGCTTGATGCTATTATACACAAAGGGTCCTAAGGCAAGATAAAAGGTGAAAATTGTGTTACGCAGTCGACAGTCAACATAAAATTTTATCGAATCTTTAGGATATGGGTGCATGATATGATACAGAATTGATAGTGTGGACAACAAAATTCTACTACCCGGCCTAACTTATATCCATTCCATGAAACTGTATTAAATCTGTAATAACATTAATTAGTTTGTTGCTTGACTCCATGGGTTTATCAAATGAACTAACACTATTACGAGGTTTAGTTATAGCTTCCACAAACGTTTTGGTGGAGAAGCTTGAGGAACATAAACGAAGTTGCAGAAGTTAGAAATAATGTTATAAGACTCAGTTAAACAACTTGAGTAAGCACTTGTTCAATAAGTTTTATTTAAAAAATTACAATAAGCTAAAAGAAGCAATGGAAATTAAGTTTCTCTAATAACCTTATTGGAAGCTAAATGTCGCTTTTATAAGTAGGTTTATGCTACATTCATTAGTTTATTTTCATCGGCTCAACTAAGTTTTCTACAACCTTTTCCACATGTAGTTAACTTCAAAGTTCAAACCATTGAATTTTAGAGTCTAAAAAGAGAATATATCCCACAAAATGTATCTATAATCTATTGTAGCAATCATATAAAATGTATCACGAAATCAACTAGTAGAAAACAAGAACAAGCTTATGAAATTACACATCAAAAACACATTTACAAGTTTTGCCAATATATCGATGTTGCTACCAATGCCGTTGTAATGCAACTAATACCTTTGATTCCGCGCAACGGTATCAAGAAGATGAAGAAGGGAAAACATCTTTGACAGCAGAAGCAGCAGTGAGATAATTAAGCGTATTCCTCAACGTTTCTTTCTCCCTCGTCAATCTCGCAGCAGTATCCTCCAATTCAAGCAAAGCTTGTTGCTCTCTCGGTGCACCTTCAAAAGTGCTCCCAACGAAGAACGAAAACGGCGTCGGAAACAGGTTCCTCCTCAAATCTCCAACCTCCTTCTCTGGTTTCCCTCCCAAACGGTTCGATAACCGAATCACGTCTTTCATGTATGTCTCAACATCATCGGCCAAACCGTCAAGGTCCGTGTCCTCCGAAGCCGAAGGCCTATCCTCCAGCCACGTCACCTGAGCCACGAGATAGGGTTTGGTTCGGACCAATTTATTAACGCGGAACCGTTCCTGACCTTTGCAGATTAGGAAGAACCGGTCGTCGACGAGGCGCTCGTGTTTTATGACTTCTCCGACGCAACCTACGTCGGCGGTGCCGGAAACGGCGTCGGAGTAGATTACGCCGAAGCGGAGGTCGGTGTGGAGGAGAGTATGCATCATGATACGGTAGCGAAACTCGAAGATCTGTAGAGGGAGGATAGCGCCAGGGAAGAGAACTAAGGGGAGAGGGAAGAGAGGGAGCTCGACGACGTCGTCGGATTTTGGAGAGTTTGTGTGGTGCTTCTCGGAGAAGGAGGAGGCGGAGCAGCGGAGGAGGAGGGATTTTGAATTGGTACGGCGGCGTTGGAAAATGTTAAGACGTGTTGAGTATTGGAATTTAGGGTTGAGTGAAAATGAGAATGTGTTGTGAGGTAGAGAAGAAGATGGAGAAGCTGAAGCTGAAGCTGAAGGGATAATCTGAAGGAATGCCATTTTGTTTTCTGCTCAACTTTTTTCCAATTTGAAATTAAGTTGAATAGAGATTATGTTTTGTTAACGTGTGATAAAACTAATATGGCGTTGTTGTAGTAGTAAAACTTCTCGTTAGATCTTTAAAACGATGACTTAAGAGTTCGATTTCTGTTTATGATACTGATTAAGAGTTATACTTAACTTGAGTAATTCCTCGTTTAAAATGATATTTTGGTAATACAAAAATAACCTAGAAGAAAAAAAGTTATATAGTGTGGTCACAAATGGTTTGAAGTTACCACAATATTGATTATTGGAGTGGCGAGCACATCTGCTGCCATTTTATGTGTTAGTGATTATAATTAATTTGTAAAATGTATTTAAATTAAAATTTTAATAATTAGTTGTTTTTTCACCAATAAAAAATAATAAATATAGAATGGTATATTGTTTTAGATAGGAAATATCTATTTATTAAAGTGTAGTGTGTCATAATGACTATGGTAGAGTCGAAGAAGAAAGAGAAAACGTGGTGATTTATAGATGAAGCGGGAGTGTGTGTATTATTATGTGGATGAGATAATGAGGATTAGGGGGAGGAGATATTTCATATTTGAATGAATGTGGTTGTGGTTCTGGGTATTCCACGTCGGATTTCTGGATCATGATTTGCAATTGGGTTTCCATTTGTTCTGTTTATTATTCTGTGGCCCGATTCAGAATTGAAAATGGCCCAACATGCTAGAATATATATCTAATAAAATATCTGATTTATATCTAAATCAATTTCAGTAATAGCTTACAATCCAAATAACATTTATTTTATCAAATTCCTTTTAAGGATGAAGTTTACAAATTACAGAAGAATTTAAATGATCACTTCCACCAACAATGTATTGGTCTGGTTATGTAAGACCTGCTAAGATCCCAGGATGATCAAGAAGTCAAATGTTCGATTCTTGGGAGCGACATTTGTCAGGAGGGGTGTCACGAACCTCAAAAGAGATTAGTTTCTTACCCAAAATGGTTCAAAGATACATTTGATAGTACCAAAATGACCACTTCCTAGTAATTAAATTAAGAATATAATATCTATATATGTAAAAATTTATACACAGTTATCATACCATTCACTCTTCATTTTGGATTAGTTTTCTTTTAAAGTCAATAATAATTAGATATGAATGGTGGATGATGTAACGACAGTATATAAAACTCATACACTCATATCACATACATGTTTCTTTTTCCTATTAAATTAAACCAGTTGATTTATGACATTTCCATGATTGAATGGCAAGTAGCAAGTAAACATGTACACAAGTTATAAAACAAATGAAAAAAGGCATAAATAACAAGTCAAGACACATTTTTGAATCAACCACGGTGTGGTCCAGATGAAAGGTAGGGACCATAAAATTATGGACAATGCATCAACTAACTATGAACGGTTGAACCAAAGCATGTACCAACCAAAGATGATTTATTGCAAATAAATGATATCATAACTAACTACTTCAATGCTACCATACCCCAGAGCCTAATCCACATGTATGTGTGCAACCCTAACATTTAACGATCCCAGATGTGTCGATATCAAGGGTGACTCATTATTTCGATGAATAATTTCTTCGGATAGAAGAAAATTGTTACTACTCTTCAGATTCTTCAGTTGTATGATACTGAATTGGGTTTACTAGCTTTTTGGAGTATGTACCACTCTCTTTACTAGAGATATTTTCCAAGGATCTCCACCTAGTTCTTCAAAAACTACTATCAAGTTCCTTGTTGGTTTTAGCCATGACCTTGGAACGTGATACCTGTGAATTTTCAAACACAAAAATCATTAGACATGTCTATTTCAAGTTATATATAGTGAATATGAATCTCATACATTGTACTAAAAAAGTTGTCACAATAATTACTCTTTATAAAAGATAGAGTAATGTTATTCACACTACCAAAAGATAAATATACAAAGAGTCATAACATAAGACACTCTTTTATCACTCTGCACAAGTTCAATGACTCAGAGGGTAAAATTTTCTTAAAGAAGTAATGTTGCAGTTAAATTTTTAACATTAAAGTAGTACCATCGTTGGGTGGGTTGTCCGCAACCAAGGTGGCATTTCGTAGGCCGGAATGGCCCCGAGTACATGCAAGAATTACAGTCACCCTTTGCATAAGCCATCCAATATCTTCCTATGCTTTGCCCATTGATCCATACTTGACCTTTTCCCATGCTTCCTAGGTCTAAAGCCAATGGCTCCGTTCCCCCGGGCGCGTCGAAATATGTCTGAAGGTTTAAAGATTGATGGTGAGCTTCTAGCTGAACAAAGCAGCTAGACGATCTTGTTATAAAGTAAAATCAGAAACTGTTCTTACCTTGTGCCATTTCAATTGCGAGCGGCGTCTGATAGGTAGCGAGTCTAGGAACCAACCAACAGATGAGACCACATTGGGATATGCGAAGTTCATATTCTCTCCTTTTAGGCCAACCTATTGGAGAACATGCCGAGATTAGAAAACATTTGCACCCCACATTAGTTAAAGCTAATGAATACATAAGTTACATTTGTGTGCATTTTCTGTTCACATCAGACCTGGTATGACCATTTATTCCACGTCAAATCTTTCTGTCCATGATCTAGACCATGGAGCAAAACCGGACCCGTGATACCTGTCTTCAATGTTTCGTAATGCCTGCCAGCATTCTTCAAATGAAAAAGAGGAAAATCAGAAAAATAATCAGTGATAAGTGCCAACATATTAAGCAAATTGAACACTGCAAGTAGTGCGAAAAGGAAGGCCAAGTTAAAGTTGATTTTACAAGCAAGGTACTTACTGGTAATCCAATAGTCATGCTAAGAAGTGCAATTCTATTTGTTCCAGCTCGTAGGTTGACGGGTCCATTAAATGTGCAATTTTTCTGTTTCTTTGACCCAAAAGCAGACCCTGTAAAAGAAATTGTTCATCTTTGTCGAAATGAAATTCAATCAACATTATGCAAACAAAAGAACTACGAAGATTAAAGGCATACCTGAAAATTCTCCATTAACAAACACGTGGACGGCATGTCCTGCAGAAAAAACAGTAATGCTGGGTCTGTGTCCTCCTCTAAGAAATGATTCTGATGAACTTATGTCAACACTACAGTATGCAAACCAGAAAATAGTAAGATTTCAAATGCGAGAACTGTGAAGGACGAAAAGAATCTACATGACAAAGAACTCAATCTTTCCAATCAAATTTCGTCCCCTTGAATACTCATAATGTTACAATACACGCCGAGGAGTTTATTGTTTTGTTATTATGCAACCAACACTAAAGAATTTTAATCCACTTGATGTCTGTTTAAAAATACTACAAAATAACTTGTATCAAGTAACTTACCTGGTTATGTACCATAAATAGTCACTAGTGTCTCTGGTAATGTTCATCTGTTCCAAGAGTCCAGTAGCTGTAATCCTTGAACTTTCGGCCAAATAAGATAAATCTTCATCATAGGTTGTCCATGAGAATAACTTGGAATTGGTAGGCAGCATTTTTATCTGTGAAGCTTGAACTCTCACCTTCACGAAGATATGACGATCCAATCGATTATTTGATGCAAATGGCAAGGCTTCAATTTCACTTAATCAACATAGCATAAAAGATTCTATTAAACATTCTTACTTTTGCAGTATTAAATACAACTGTTCTGCAATCAGGGAGAATGCTTATCGACCAAGGCGGTAAATCATATTGCCTGTTATTGAAATTAACTGTAGCAGCAGATTGTGCATGATAGTTTGCTAGAAATGCTGCACATGCTCCACTCCTTGAAGAGTATACATGAGCCTGGAAATTACCAAGACATGGATCATAATTCTCACTTCCAAGACTAGTTTATCATAAACTAGCACGTAAATCAAATGAGAGTAATTTCTTAACCGAGAAAACTTTGGTGTTTTTCTGTAGGTGCTTGAGGTGTTGTTCTCAGATAACGAACAGTTTTTACATGGTATATATCTATTGGTAAGCTATGACAAATGTCTTGTTCTCATTCGAGAGAACGTCAGCACTTAAGTTTTATCTTTTCTAATAATGGAGATAACTCACCTCCTGATAGGTTCCTAATGATGTGACAGTAGGATCTGCAGAAACCAAAGCATGCTCACTGTGCTTGATAGCTATATGAAGATCCTTCAAATGACTATATTTTGGTTGCCTGATCAAACCTAAACACAGTGAACGGATCAATTGCATCATGCACATATAGGCGAGGGTGGAACAGTGTGTAAGATTAAACTATCCTTAAGGCCACAAAAGGTCAAAACAAATTCGAATGCTAATTCGTGCATTCAATATATACACGCCTACAGGGACGATACAATAGTACAATAATCAACTTGACTTGAAGTTCGGATGCATCTTTACGTAATTGAAGAATTGTACTGCATTGTTTAATAGGCATGTTTGTCATTTTAAAAAAAACAGTAACTCCATTACCTCACAGTTTTGGTTGTCATTTAAAAAAGCCGGAACTCAAAGTTCAGTAAATTATTTCAATAATGATACAATCATATGCCTAGTGAATCATGGAGCAAACAGTATAATTAAATATTCATCTCATTATAAGCATGTTTGCTCACCATATTCATCAATTGGCGCATCATAGTCATAGCTTGTAGTAATGAATGGGCCTCCGGCTGATCGTCCAAAGTTAGTTCCTCCATGGTACTATCATTCATTCATTCGCCATTAATCATATAGTTGAAATTTAGATTTCAAAGTAAGGCAACAAACGTTTCATTATAACAACGAAAAGAACAACCGAGCCACTAGTTGAGCTTATTTTTATTAAGTTAGGAAATAAGGTGACCAACCATGTAATAATTCACAAATGAGCCACCCTTTTGTATGAAACGAGCAACTGCAAATGCTAGATCCTGAACTGGTCGCTGGTGAACCGGGCCACCAAATTCTGTAAACCTTATACCACAGAGAAGAGAAAGAAAAAGAATCTTCATGCAAGGGTAAAAGAATTCAAGACAAACTTATCTAAAGTGACAGAATCAACTTCAGAATATAAAATATGTAGTAGTTTACCAGCCACTCCAAGACTCAGTCCACATGCTAGGCTTGTATGGTTTATTTGGAGAGAAATTATCACAATAAAAACCATTGCATGTATTTATCTGTAGTGAAGAATTGAATAGACCATATTCAACCCTTAGTCAAAATATGATGATCATGAACTTATAATGAAATAGCGTATAATCATATTCAGCCCAAAGATGAGAGGGTTTAACCACAGGATCTGGTGCATCATTTTCCTTGCACATCACCCAAGGGACTCCTGTACCCAACCCAACAGCCATACTTGCAGCCCATGTTAGATATGCCTGACCAGCAGTTCCGCCTGCCTTACTCTCCGGTCCGAACTCATTCTCAATCTAGAAAATCACAACAAAGTGCAGGGGTAAAGGTTGATATTTTATCTTCGAATAAGTGATTTATTGGTATGATTCATGAATGTGGGAGTGCAAAAGCAAAATCCACTCTAGGTTTTTTAGTACTGCTTCAGTTATGCCATAGGGAAACTGCATACCTGAGAAAGAATGATTGGTCCACCCTGAGATTGAAACAACTTTTCACTCTTCATCATTTGAACAATTTTCTGGGTAAAACCTTGCATCGCCGCCTGAGAATTAAAACAGCAATATCATTTTAGTTATTTTGCTAGTTACATTACTCAAGATTTGACTCAACAGAAGAAACCATGTCAGTGAAATTGAAGTTCAACCTTGAATGGCCCGTTATCCGTTCTGAAGCTGATGTCAGGAACATATTTCAACCAAACAGGAAATCCTCTACACCATTATAGAATGTGATTGTGAATCACAATAAGCATTAGAACTAAGAAACTAAACAAAAATTACAGATAGAAATATGAAAGGTGCTTGTACCCAAAGTTCCATTCACCGCATATATAAGGTCCAATGCGAAGATTAACATAAAGTCCCACTTTTTGCACTGTCTTAATGAACCGTACCAGATTATATCTTCCTTCAAAATTGTACTGCAACCCAACATCAGAAACATAACAACGAACCCTAAAGAAAAATACTTATTTGCACTGTCTCATTCAACTACCAGATTCCTTCAAAATTGTACTACAATGGTGCAACCCAACACCACAAAAATAACAAAGAATCCCAAAATAACATTTTTTTCTCTAAAAAGGTAAGGTTCCGGGGTGTTTGTTTAGGCTTAAAAAGTTGAAAAATTGGTTCTACAAAAGTGATTATATGAGAAGCTGAAAATGTAGCTTCTAAGTTCTAAAAGAAGCTCAATTTTAGCTGATTTTGCAACTTCTACTTCCTTGTAAAAGCCCAACCAAACAAATGATTAGTGTGACAACTGAGAAGTGATTTTTTAAATCAAAATAATCACTTTTTACAAAAGCTCAAAAGGGTACTAATTAATGAGGTAAAAGAAATATGAAAAATAAACCAGTACATTGCCAGGAGAAGGTTCATGAACATTCCAGAAGACATAAGTGTCAATAACATCAAGGCCTCCATGTTTGGCTTTCTGAATTAGATCCTCCCACATCTACACATACATAATCAATTATAATCACACATTTGTAACAAACAACACAAAGCAAAAAAGTTGAAACATAAAAAGTGATTAAAATCAGAGTCATATACTTCAGGGGTGCTTCTAGGATAATGAATGGAGCCAGATATGAGGATTCTCCTTTGGCCATTGATTAGAAGGGACTTTCTATCATATGTAACATTGCAATGGATCAGCTCAGAACCCATAACAAAGAGTGTGAAAAACAACAACCTTAGCAGCTTCGAAACTGAATTGGCTTCCATGTCTGAAATTATGTAAATGTTAAGAAAAAAGAACAAGTTTTGAGAAGTGGGTTATGTTGTTATATGTTATAATTGCTGAACTTGAAACACTCTTCAATTGTTAACATTATGCAGCTACTTCCACTCACTGTTTTTTCTTCTTCCACATTTACTAATAGTATAAGCCATAGTTTTGGTTCATATCAGATTCATTATGAAAAGTAACACGTAGCAGAAGTAACATATAACTATGCTATGAACTCTCTTATTTAGTTGTGTCAGTTTCTTGAAAAGCTATATTTATTTATTATTAGTTATAGATATTAAGAATTAAATATACTATTTCTCGATTCACCAACACAAAATTACATTTTAAAACTTTGTAACTCATAATTTTAACATTTTTTCTTTATATTATTTCTTCCTAGGACCGTTGGAAATTTGGATTCCTATGCTAAGTGACAGGTCAAAAGTCAAAACTCAAAACTAATATATCAGCATTCTTTGCGAGTCCCACTCACATTTCCGTTAAAGTGTTGAACAGTAACTAATCTCATTTTCACATTACTATGTTTCATTCATTGTCAAATATATTGTTTTAATAATAAATATTATTAAGAACAACATTTAGAATTGTTTTTATTTTAAACTAGACATGTCCATATATTAACATGTCAGTGTTTATTAACACTTCAGATTTATCTTTGATTACAAATTTTCCTAGAAAGAACTACCCAGTTCTCTTTATTCACATTATTGATCGTAACTATAAAATCTGAACTACCCGGTTCAATCATAAAACCAATGAATCATTTCATATATCGATACAATATGATAATTATATTGGTAATATAATTAAATTATTTAAACAATACATTATTGAGGCTTGATGTGCATCAAACTTAGGGACACTCCTTCAAGAGAATGTCTCAACAAGAAGACCATGTGTAGCATTAATAAATGTGTCATCTGCACCAAGCTTTTGTCTCCATTCAGATCTTGAAGTCCATTTTCATAAATTTGGATTGGACCAGTTAACAACAGCAACCCATTAAAATTGATGTGACCTTATTTAATGCTATGACCCAGTTCAATTTATCAGGATTTATACACAGTTACTATTCATTTGTTATTTGTATTACTTTATTTAACGGTAAATGATAATTAAACATAAATGATAAAAATATAACGTATAAAAGACAATACATACATTTTCTAGTAAACTAATGTAAATGAGTTGTTAATATTGGATTGAAAATGCAGAAAACTTGTACTTGCTGATATATTTATTATATTGGTCCTTGAGGGAGATATAGTCTTCTATCTCATGCATTGATCCGTTGGTAATTGCTTCACCATTTACGTGAGAGTGAATGATTAATTGCAATGCCCAGTGATAAAAAAAACAGTGACTGCATTGAACCATTATCACCCACGAATCCATGATGTTGTGCCAGGATGCCATTCTATGGAGTCTGGCTCATGAACAGTGCATATGTATGATTATGACACATGACAATAACAAAAATCTAATGATTCATATTTTTTATAAATTAATAATTTTAAAAAATTGCCCCTCTCACATTCTCGGTACTTAAGAGTCCAGTACCGGAGAGGAATCATGTTACATTCTATGGCGTATCCTTCTTTTAATAGTGAGATGAGGCACCCATGTAGTTTTCACTAATTTATAAGTTAATATATAATACATATGTGACTTGAGTGAAAAGGTTAGAAACTAAATCAACTAGATCAACTAGATCAAGGAAACAACTTTTCCAACAACTAAATCATATATATATATATATAGTAGTATATAGGAAAAACTTCTAAGCATATATTTCTCCTTTTTCCTATATTGCTATAATAAGATCTTGACCTTTTAATTTTCCTTTAGAAAAAACTGTTTTTATTTTATTTCTCAAAGTGTTATCTAATATTTTGATCACTTTTCTCTCATAATAAAGTTTTACTCTTTTTATTTCTCAAAGTGCTACCTAACATTTCTATCACCTTCTCTCTGAGAATAAAGTTTTAACCCTTACTAACATTTTATCTCCCACCTTCTTTACTTTTCCTCATTTTCTGTTTATATTTTTTATTACATCATCATTCAACTTTCTAGCATGGTGTGCACTAAATTGGAATACAACAAAAAATGGACGAGGGTTTGGTGCATGATTAGCAACTCATAATCATCTAAGTTGAATTAGTGTTAAACCCTTTGTTTTTTAATAATAAAAATGAGTACAAGGGTAGTCACGTCCATTACAAAGATAACATGTTTATATAATAACAATACAAACCATTTTTCTAATAGTATAAGGCTCCACCAAATCCCAATATATTTACTAGGCATAAAATAAAATATTCAATTTCTAAGAACGACATTTATTACGAGAAACATTTATGTGCGTTGAAATGAATTATTTCCTTGAACATAGAGTAAGACTGTAAGAGAATACCCTTATTTATACAATAAAAAATAATAGAACAAGAGAAAAGGGTGCATAAATCAATAAAAAAAAAAGAACTAAACCCTTGGCTTTCTCCATACCGTTATCTTTTTTATAATAATATATTTTGTTAGCTGATAAAGAATTGTTAGGCTTTTCTAAGTCTAATCAATAATATTTCCTCAATTTTAGTGTATGAGTCTCTCTTTCAACAAATATTATGTATACCAGGATGAAATAAACTTTATTCCATTACAAACAACTTCTTGTTTATAACAACTAGGCTTTT
Organism: Lupinus angustifolius; assembly: GCF_001865875.1. NCBI lineage: Eukaryota > Viridiplantae > Streptophyta > Magnoliopsida > Fabales > Fabaceae > Lupinus > Lupinus angustifolius. The sequence goes on along the minus strand of NC_032011.1, from coordinate 24,673,002 downwards.
TGCATACATATTTAATCTTCCAACATCCACTTGCTATTTGTGATTATCTAAGTCCATGTGAAGTATTAAGTAATCTCTACAACTACTTACAATCTGAGCCTTAGATTTTGTTATTTTCTTATTCTTTGGGACCCTTGAGAGAGGTTGGGATAACTAAGCCTCATCTGAAATTGAAACATAATTTGACATGATTATGACCTTATGATCTGTTGGACTAGATTGCGATCGAGAGCAGCCTTCAACCACCGGGGAGTTCCATTGTTACCGAGTTATGAGAAGATTGGAGAGTCAAGTGAGACACCACGTCTTGAACCAAAACCTTAAGACATTATTAGTTTCATGAGTCTTTTCTACTTCTAATCTTTTTCACCCCCTGCATATCCAACGTATGACTTAACACTTAAATAAACCCAACATGATAGATATATATATATATACAACTAGCATAGTAGACATATACATTTGCTTATGTTGTTTGAATGTTGTGTCAAATTAAATTGAACTAACAATAATTAAGAGTGGAAAATGAAAGAAAGAGCACAAGTAGAAGATGAGAAAGAGATAGAGAATGAGCATTGCATTGGTTTGGTTTTACCTATGCATTTGTATGAGAACTTGAAAAGGAAATGTCCTAGTTCCATTTTCTCAGCACCCATGTGAACTATCCTTGGAAGCTATCCCCACAAAGATCATTCGTATCCATAAATGGACCCTCTTAGCTCTTCTCTTCTCATAAGGACAAATCTACTACAATAGATAATTCACAACCTCTCTCTTGTTCTTGTGCAATCTTTTGGGAGTTACTTATAGGTTTCATGATTCTATTTTTTTTGTCCACTATAGTCATATGAGTGAGAATTGATATTGGTCATGGTGTAAAGATCAAAAATATATATAGGTTAGTTTTGTAGTTATTAACAAAATTTTATTTATGAACTTTAACACAATACAGATTGAATCATTCATATACACAAAGGGAAATTTAGATGTTGGACTTGTTGGTTAATACGTCTAAATCATAATGTTAGAGAAAGTTATGGGATTAATCAAAATGTAGCAAACTTTATGCCATTCTATGTACTAAACTATTGTGGTCGGCCATCAAAATACATTTATAAAATCAACAAAAAGGGAACTTTATTAAAATAGAATTAGAAAGCGCATGAGAGATTAAGAAGGTGCCAATTATCTATTCTATAATAACCTATATTAGACCAAGTTGTTTTGGTAAATATGTTAAGCTCAAATTTTTAAAAGGTAATTTAATAGATTTATTAAGCTTAACTATGCGACTTATTTAATTATATTATATAATAATATTTAGATAATGATTCACTTACTCTACGTTTTAGTAATTTATTCTATAAAAATCTAATAGTTCAGAAATACTAACTCATTCAAATAACGTAAACCATATTTTCATAGAAATGATAGCTAAGATGTGAAGTAGATTTTTTTTAACTTACTATTGGAGTAAGTGGATCCCCTCTCTAACATAAAGGGAAGAAATTCATTTATGCGAGGAATAAGTTAAAAAAATCTATTTCATATTTTAGTCATTTATTCTACGAAAATATGATGGTTCAGATCTACTAACTAATTAAAGTAAGTGAATTATCATTCTATCTCATAATAATGCTATGAATCAGTGTTTTAAATTGTGGTAACAGTTGTAGTTATTGCCATTGTGGTCACTGCAGTCATTGTGATCGTTGCAGTATGAATTATTTTGTAATTAAAATAATATTTTTTAATTCGATAGACCTAATATAGTCCAAATATGGTCCGATACAGTTGTGTTATGATCCAATGCGGCCATATCATTGTGATTCGGAGTCACATCAAATCACAATTTAAATGATTACTATGAACTTATGTATGTTCTTCAACATGTGATACAATTTTTCACTCATTTGTTGATTCAATATCGTCACGTATCCCCAATGGTGTCATATTCCCTGTCTCAAGCTTCCATCAAATCACAATTTAAATTCATTTACATGTTACTCTCTTGAAGTTGGTTCTCTCTTCTCTCCCTATCTATTTCTTCTCTTTTTACAAAGCTCCTATCTCTGTTATCCATGAGCTTGATAAAATGCAGAGAAGATTCCTTTGGGGTAGGAGTGAGGGGAGTAAAGGAATTCATTGGGCAAGTTGGAATAAGGTGTGTAGAACTAAGGAGGCAGGGGGCCTTGGGGTAAAGAATTTGTATCTGTTTAACTTAGCTTTGTTAGGAAAATGGAGGTGGATAGTTTTACATGAAATCGAGTCTCTTTGGGTGAGAGTGGTGAGATCTAAATATGGTGTGGGGGCGAGTGTTTCTGGGGAGCTTCTCGGGGACGAGTGTTTTAGGAAGGGGTCGGTTTGGTGGAGAGACTTGGGGAGTCTTCAGAGTAGAGAGAATGAGATTCAAAAAGGTTGGTTCTATGAGGGGGTCAGTAGAAGAGTTGGGTCTGGTTCATCTATCTCGTTCTGGAAAGATAAGTGGCATGGGGGTGTGAGTTTTAACATTTCCTTCCCTAGATTATTTCAGGTTGCTATGGACAAAAATGCTTATATTAGCTCTTTGGGAGAATGGAGGAATAATGTTTGGTGTTGTAAGCTGGAATGGCGTAGATTTCTATTCTCTTGGGAAACAGAAGAAGCTGATGTCCTTCTTAATTCCCTAAATGATGTTAGGATCTTGTAGGATAGTGTTGATGGATGGCTTTGGGTGTACGATAAAGGTGGTACATACTCGGTTAGAAGTGCTTACAATGTCCTGCTGAAAGAAGATAATAGCGTTGATACTTGGTTTTATAGAAAAGTTTGGGACTCTGATGTTCCTTTCAAATTGAGATGTTTTGTTTGGAGGATATTCGTTGATGGTATTCCTACTCGGCTAAATCTGGTTAAGAGGGGTGTAATGAGAGAGGATGTTCATTCGGGTTGCGTCTTTTGTGGAATGGTGGAAGAATCAGTTGATCATTTGTTTTTCTCCTGCTCCTTTGCTTATGTTGTGTGGCAATCTATATTCTCTTGGTTCGGACTCTCTTCTGTCTTCCCAAATGGAATTAGGATCAACTTCCTATCTCATTGGTATTATCTGCGGTTAGGAAAACCTTATCATAATCAGTGGATGACTATCTGGTTTGTCACTTTATGGTCTATTTGGTTGGCAAGAAATAAGGCTATTTTTGATCATTCACCTTCTATTCTTCACGAGGTAATTTTTGATGTTCAACTTCACTCTTGGAACGTTATATCTGCTCGTTTCTCTCCTTCCCCTTTATCGTTCATGGATTGGGTGTGGAGCCCTTCAAATTGTTTGAATTGGCGTGTGTAATTTTGTTGTGAATAGGAGCACCACTTGTTCTCCTAACGTTTTTTCTTTTAATATATCATTGCTGATAAAAAAAAATCATATATTAACAATGCAGATAAAATAAAAAATTTAAAAATAAAAAGTAATAAAATGGAACACTATGATTGGTTTGAAACATAAGTCAATATTGTTTGGGATAGATGATGTTTATCTATAATAAAAGTATACAAATAAGATATACTGTTTCCACATTAACTGAGTAAGCAAGTGAATATACACGTGCCTACCGTTCTCTGCCATGGTGGTATGTGTCCTATAAATTCAGATCCTTCTGTATCTGAAATCCTAGACACAAAGTAATGACTCCGAAGAAATTAGAGTAGAGAGGATTTGAGAACATAGCAAGAGAATCTTTCTCTTTTGTTGTGCATGTTGAGTACACAAAAATCTTTAAACCCAAATCCTGCTTACGTTAACTGCGCCAAGATTTTGCACCTTCCCAACATTCTCCACCATCACTTGTAGATTGAAAATATTTGTTATTCAATGAGCATGAACAACAATCACAAGCTTCTTCTATTAACCTTCGTTATATACTGTTTTATAGTAACAGTTGGGTTAACGTTGTTCCCATCGGAAATCCTCAGTTTAGGGCTTAAAGATAAACTAAGCATGGAAGTAGAATCATCTTCGAAGGATTTCGGAATGTTAAACCAAGGAGAGGCTGTAGCGGTTCTACACCCAGCAGGTTCAGCTGAAGATGTGGCTCGCCTTGTTCGAACCGCGTATGAGTCAGGGTTCGCGGTTTCAGCAAGAGGACATGGACACTCGATAAATGGACAAGCAATGATAAAAGAGAGAAAGTTGAAAGGGGTTGTGATTGAAATGGGAAAAGGAGGTCATAATAATAATAATAATAATAATAATATTAGAGTGTGTGAAGAAGAAATGTATGTAGATGTGTGGGGTGGTGAGTTATGGATACAAGTGTTGAATGCAACACTTGAATATGGGTTAGCACCTATGTCTTGGACTGATTACTTGTATTTATCTGTGGGTGGTACTCTTTCTAATGCTGGTATTAGTGGTCAAACCTTCAATCATGGTCCTCAAATCACCAATGTTCATCAGCTTGATGTAGTTACAGGTAATTTCATACTTACCATTTTTTCTTTTTAGATTTGTGGTTATCCCTTATCGAGCTAAACCGAGTTGAACTCTGGTTCGACTTAGTCCGGCTCGTTTCCAGCCCTACTTATTATTATCCCTTCCTGTATTGCATTGGAGTTATTTTGATTTGATTTTAGACCTATATACATATAATACTGTAATTCCAAGTATGTTTGCAATCACATAACCTCGCTGGATTTCTTCTATCCATAATTGCTAACATGCATATGGATTCCTAATAAACAAGTACATAAATTAATCATCATTTTAACTTATATGCATTACTTAATGTCATTGTTGCCAACTTAGTTACTTTTATAAAAATAATGGTTATGTACTAAGTACTAACTAATTGTTCCCTACAAGATGAAAAGTTCTCACTGATTAAATAATTATATGAAACTCATTTGTCATGCCACTAGAACAAATTAAAACTAATTTATTAGTTAGTAGTAGTGTTGTAAATTATTGTTATGGCAATTTGTACTACTACTGTAACAGGTAAGGGTGAGTTATTGACGTGTTCAGAAGAGCAGAATTCAGAGTTGTTCCATGGTGTACTTGGTGGTCTAGGACAGTTTGGAGTCATCACAAGGGTCCGAATGGCTCTCGAACCAGCTCCTCATAGAGTATGTCATCTATATCTCTTGATCCTTAATGTACTTTTAAGTACAAGTCAGTTTAGTGATGTAAAACTCTGCTGAATCTGGTATCGTACTAGGCCAGCCCGATACTAATCAATATCTGTCTTTTAATTATTCTCACTCAAACAAACCCTGCCCTATTAATTAAGGTTCATTACTCTCTCAATCTCATGTCAGCTAAGTATTATGATCACTTGATATGGCATACTATTAAAAGGGATTTGTATAATTGTATCATTATTACAAAACCTAAAAAGGGTCGTTTTCAAGGGATGACAATCTCGTTTATATCATTATATGTGTAGCATATTATGTATATTTAATAATGAATATTAAAATTTCATCATTGTCATTACAGATATAATCATCAAATTAATGTTCAACAGGTTCGTTGGATAAGAGTGTTGTACTCCAACTTTTCAACCTTTACTAAGGACCAAGAATTTCTCATCTCTCTGCATGAAAAACCAGCGAGCCAAAAATTTGACTATGTTGAAGGTTTTGTGATAGTAGATGAAGGGCTCATCAATAATTGGAGATCTTCCTTCTTTTCACCAAGTAACCCTGTTAAAATCATTTCCTTAAATGTCGATGGAGGTGCTTTATATTGCTTGGAGATTACCAAAAATTACAATCAAGAAAATGCAGATTCTATTGATGAGGTAAACACACAACAAAAAGCTGATATATATAACTTGTTTCTATTGTCTTATTGTGACTTATTTTCTTGAATTGTTACTATATAATATTTTAGTTATTGAGAGAAGTTGTTCTTGTTCTTATTTCGCAATAATAAATTAAATAAGTACTGTTCTAAAGTTGTGAATCAGCATTAAAAATGAAGAAAAAAAATGTTACAAGAGAGAGAAATATAAATATAGGGTAGGTTTGTGGAGTCCATTTAAGAACGGATATAGAGTTATACCATTAGAAGTGACTTTGACTTGAGTTGATTAAATTATTAAAATGTGTAAATAAATAATCAATGTGAGCCACTTAAGAGCGAAAAATGTGTTTGGATGTCCCATTTACTGTCAGCATTACCTTTTAAGTAATTGGCAAAATGCTAAGTGATTGCACCTAGACAGAATAACAATAGCATGTTGTCACTTTTTGTTTTGATTCCCATGACCAACTAACTACTTTATTTTGTTTTGTTTGTTTATATGTTTATTCTCTGTACCCAACATAGATTAGTTTGTACCAGAGAAAGCAATAAAACATACACAAGAAAACATGGAAGATCTTGTGTAATCTATCATCTCCATTCAATAATAAGACTGAAGAAAACATTTGAATTGTTTATTGGAGATTTTTGTTTAAACTTAGTAGCCTACTACATTATTCTCTAGGCTGTTTTAACACCAAGGGTATGCATTCACATAATTTTTATGTGGTGGGAGATGAAATCCTTCATAATATTCATCTATGGGTTAAGTGAAAAATATATATAAGTGAGTTTGACATCATATTTTGACGCAAAACCTTAAACATTAGTTTATGAGTCCATCCACTTATATGATCTTTAACTCATTCATTTCTATGCAATATGAGACTTTTTCTTCACATTTGGAATACTCTTAACATTTCACTCTCAAGTGTGGAGTAAATTTCGTTTAGTACAAGATACACTAGAGCTCAACTATCTATCTAATTGCACCGTTGTTAGCTTGAGTACTTGTCATTAAGAGAACAAATGTTGCCTTGACCTCTCGTGAGGAAGACTTTTGACACAAGAATTTCGTATGGATTTATCGACCACTTATCGTCGCTTCAATAATTGGTTCAACCATAGAACAATAGGCTCTGATACCACTTGTTGGATATCTCCATCCATGTATTATATCATTCTTCCATGAGTTAAGTGAAAGAAACATACCACATATTGACCTAAAACCTTAAGACATCAGGTCTATGAGTCCACCCACTTGTATTGATATTCAACTCATTCAGTTCTGCATAATGTATGACTAATTCTTCACACTTGAAATCCCTAACAATATGATATATGCATTCCGAATAAAAAGGAGATCCCCATTCCTTATCTAGATGAAAAGGAGCAGCTACCATAGTTAGCTCTTTTTTTTATCACCAAAAATAGCTTCATTATGGATGTACCAGATGTACAAAAAGATTACAAATGTGTGAAGGGTAATACAAATTAAATAGTGTCTAGGCTAATCCATGGGGCGTGCCAATCATGGTAAACTATTGAGTACACATATCATAAGATCCATTGATCCAAATTCATATCTTCATCTGTATTGATTCAACAATATGCTATGTAGAAGCCTCATGTGAGTTGAAGATAGTGTAACTCTGGGCTAACCAAATGGACCATACTACCCTAGTTAGCTAACAGATTTATAGCATAATGTGATTGTGAGTACATATTAACATATGATACTTTAATTTGTTTTTGGTTTTGATTGTTCCACACACCGCGCAACATATTGCACTTGCATTGGCACCGATCGATGAAGAAGACTGTTTTAAAGTTTTTGTGGTTTGGATGTTTTATGCTGCAGGAAATAAATGTTCTGTTGAAAAAGCTAGATTTTATAGCAACATCGTTGTTCACAACGGACCTGCCTTATGTAGATTTTCTGGATCGTGTACATAAGGCAGAACTAAAGCTTAGGTCCAAGGGTTTATGGGACGTTCCTCATCCATGGCTCAACCTTTTTGTTCCAAAATCAAGGATAAGTGACTTCGACAAGGGTGTCTTTAAGGGAATTTTGGGAAATAAGACAAGTGGGCCTATCCTAATCTACCCTATGAATAAAAGCAAGTAAGTTTAATGCTGCATGCATGCATGCATGATGCATAGTTTCATCCCATCCGATCATATTCATGCATGTCCTTGTTGCATGCATTCATAGAGAACCATTCTATTATACTACATGGGTATTATGCATCCTCTCATAAACAACATGTACATGTTGATAACAACCTATAATCGTGTGTTCTAGTGTTTAAGGACCATATCCCCATTTCCTTTTTCCCACTTATGAAGGAAGCTATGAAAGAAAGTAGAAAATAATTATATTTTGTGATCCATTGAAAGAGAAAAAAAGCGCACAAAAGTGTATTCTGCAACCACTTAATATTGCCAATACTTATAGAAACATAGAACATGTATTGAAATGTGAAGATTCTCAACAAACTAATTGACAGATAGCATTGTTGTCGACAAGAATCAAAAGATTATGGAATAGAACTTTTATATATTATTATTATTTTATATTAACACTAATGATAAATACCTAAATCTGTTTGTTTCTGCATAATTCAGGTCCTAAATAATTCCTGAATTATATAGGTCACAAGTCACAACATTTATATGAAATTAAAAAAGATAAAGTTCACGTCTTAGACTAGTATATATATAGAACTTTCCCCTATCATCAATCACTTCAGCTTAAACTAAAGAATGTTATTCCAAACAGAAATTAGTCGACAATGTGATTTTCATAGCAGATGAAAATCTGTTATCAAAGCCAGCTAGGAGGTACAACACTTTCTTTTTCCTTTTGTCTTTGCAAACCGAATGAAAACAAAATGGATATCCATGATCAATGAGGACCCATTTCCTTGAATGGTTGTAGGATTTCCTTTCTTAATCCTATTTTACTAACCTAGTTCAATAGACACCGATAGGGTTAACATATTTGGTGGAGCTTTAACCTTGCACTCGCTATCACTTGGGTTAGAATCATGGGTTGTTATTATGTTCACAAGCTATCAAGGTCTAGGGTTTATGAAGAATGATCATTTGTCCCATCATTTTTTTGTCCTTATGTCCCGCACCAATCAAATTTCACGAAATGATATTAAAATATTAATTTATGTTTTTATAAAAAAAATTAAATGAATAAAGCTTTCTCATTAGCTTGGGACACCAAGTGAGATATAAACGGAGACATGTGAATCTCATCCGACGTTTAGGTTATTCCTTTGTAAATCCTTGATGATGATCTTTTAGATTCTTTTTTATATTTAAATATTAGTATTTGATGTGGGTAAAAATTGAATCTTCAATCTTTTTCACTTCGTTCCTTAAACCTGGTATCCTTACCAATATACCACCTTAAATTATAGTTGTAGTGTTTAACATGTAGTGAAAACATAGCATGGCTCACATTAATAAACAAATTATTGACAGATACAAATAAAGCATGCATATACATAAGGAACAATCAACTTCCACCATGACGAGTCAAAACATTCATAACAAGATAGTAAGAAAAATCCCAAACCCAACTACTATATATATATATTTTCGTTTTGCATGGCATGAAAAGCAAAATCCAAAACATGTCGGTAATATAATATGATATATTTGTGTGAAGGTGGGACCAACGGAATTCGGTGGTGACGCCAGAGGAGGAAGTGTTTTACCTGGTGGCATTTCTGAGATCAGCTTTGGATAGTGAAACATTAGAGTACCTGAGTAATCAGAACAATCAGATTCTGAGATTCTGCAATGATGCAAAGATCAAGGTGAAACAGTACCTGCCCCATTACACAACGCAACAAGAGTGGATGGACCACTTTGGAGATAAGTGGACACAATTCTTTCACAGAAAGATGCAATTTGACCCTCGTTGCATCTTAGCCACAGGCCAACAAATATTTCAATTTCACCCTTCAACACCAACAAACATCACCAACTACCATCATATAATTTAGCAAAGCAAATCAAAAACAAAACAAGATAGTTAAAAAGAAGAGCAAACGTGATACTTGACTATAGGGACTCAACAGTAAACCATGTTGTACCATAATGGTTAGATGAATTAGAAGGGTTTTTTCCTTCTCACGAGGGGTTGCTATATGGGACTATGTGTTAGAATATCTGAGATTCTGTAAGAGTTAATCGATTATTGATTAAGTATAATGTTAATCGATTAACTCTTTTAGAATCTCACCTGTTCTAATACTATGAAGTGCAATAGAGAAAATGTTCATGAAATGGGTTACCTTATGTATATGAATGAGTTAGCTGAAAGTACAGTTATTTTAAAGTGAGTGAGTAATTTTAGACTAAACCCTAATGTTTACTTTACTCTTACTTCAAACCTGCTTCAGATGTGTTTTCTTTTGCTGGCTCATTAGGCACTTAAAAAGGCTTCACATGAGTTTTGTCACTAACGACTAGGCATGGTTAAGGCCCAATAAGTTGGTATTGAAGGATCTTATAGAGGGATAGAGATCAACTGTCTCATTTTTTCTGTCCTGATCTAATGAAAAAGAAAAATTCTAAAAACATAAAATAACATATTTACGTTACTTGGAGAAAGCTTATTGGCTAGGGGCATGAGGACACACTCATTCTGGGATAGGTGATCTACATTCTCTTATAGAGTAGTGAGACAAAGAACATAAAAGATTTGGTGTTTCAATCTCTCTGTCTTAAATCATGTCTCGCGTAAAGATATATCATATCAATTAAAGAATTAAGTATCTATTATTATTCTTATTTTTATTTAATTATAATTTGAGTCCATCTTAACTTATTATCAAATATGTTTCACCTTTAATGGTGAGATAGCCATGAGATTTGAGTGATTAATGATATGGCAAGCAAAAAGTAACTCTTAGCAAATGTGATGTAAGTTAAGAGACTATTTAAGAGTTAAGTTTCAGGTAAACGAATGAAGAAAAAAAATGTATTTCATCCCTCTTAAACTTTTATTTTTTTCTTCTTTACCCTTCAATGACTTGTATAAACATTCATACTCTAAACTAGTGGCTCTTATACTAAGAACTTTTAAGTCATTTGAAAATATAAGCTAATTTCTTCCAATGAAATCAACTAACTTGGTAAGCTTTGTTCTCCTAGTTTTTCAACTTTTAGCAACAAAAAAAATCAACTTTCAATTAGCTAAACAGAGCCATTGCCTCATGATGAAACTTCAATGAAAATAAGATATTCACTAAACCAATTACCATAGTTCCATAATTTTCTCTCTTACCTTACATATGTGACATATCATGTAGTAAATTTATCATATGATACACCATTTTATTTTTTTGTGTGACTGTCAAGATTTTTCTGATTTTCTTTTAAACAGTAAACTGTTATGTATGTTAATAAGGACATTAAAACATTATCATTATGCTTCTAATCACCTCCTTAATATAATAATACATGCAGTCTTATAGTAAATTATTGCAACTCACATCACCTACAGAAGAATTCGAGGTCCAACCTTTCAACACATTTCACAAAATGCTAAATAACAAAATCAAATGAGAAAATTGGTTGCATGGAAGTTTTTTAAATTTGTTAACAATTAGTTTACCAAACCTTATAAAAGTGATACATGCAACCAAAATAAATATTTGATTTAATGATTTTACAAACTTATTAAAATGAATGGAAGATAAAGAAATAAATATCAATCATATTCATGTGTTGGGTCAAGAAAATAGTTATGAGAGGATAGTATTCGATCAGAAATGCTTATCGAGTTTTGCAAAAAGAGGATATAAGCTGTAATCATGGTTTCTTCAAGAGACTATGGTCAAGTAATGCTCGACAAATATAAAATGTTTAATGTGATTTTTTTTTGGAAGTCATACCAACAAAAGTGAATCTAACTCGGAGAGATATCTTAGGACAAAATATCCTTCAAAGATGTGCTCTATGTGGGGTTGAGGAATCTACATACCACTTGTTGTTTTTATGTTGTTCAACATCCTATATCGTGTGGCAAAATCTATACTCTAGATTTGGTCTTACATTATCCTTCATAATGATGCTAAGACTAACTTCTTCATCCATGCCAACATTTTAGGGATGGAGGACAAGAAAAACAAATATGAATTTTTCTTTGTTTCGTTATTATCTGGACTCTTTCGTATATTAGGAACAAAATTATCATTGAAGATGTGCGATTCAACCATGACGAGATAATGAAGCTTATCTTTTTACACTTTTGAAACATGCTCAATGCTCATTTTCTTAACTTCTCTTATTCTTATGTAGAATGAGTGTGACACCCTTTCAAATTGTCTCATTCTTTATTAATTCTAAAAATTGAGTCGATAGAGTACCACTTGTTCTCCTAATTCTTTATCGATTAATAATATTCTTTGGTGATAAAAATATATTTTGTGTAATAAATCCAAGAATAATATAACTTTAAAGAGAGTGCATCAAATTATGATACTCAAAGCATTTTTTTTTTTGAAATTGAGAGAAATAGAAAGTACACTCATACAATTAAAGTAAATGGCAAAAATGAAGAAATATTTCTTGATAATAAGTGATGATGTATGTCCAAAATTTATTTATTTTTGTAAAATATATAACTCATATAAGTCTAAAATTTATTTTTTCAAACAACATGACATGATTCATGGAAAATAAATAACCATTATCTTTTGAATTATTTTATATTGTTGTGTATATGCAACTTAAGGAACTTTATGATCATGTCTTCAAGATAAATATTCAATTGTTTCTTTGTATGTCTTGTTTGAGTCCAACTACTTTGTTTCTAGTTTTGATATGACAAAACTAGTTGAATTTGCAAAGTTTTACTCATTTAATTTTTGTGCAACTAAATTGGTGTCGTTTGATAATCAACTCGAGATTTACATCATTGATATGCATAACAATATTGAGTTTGCTTCTTTAAAAAGAAACAATATTTTTTTTAATATAAGTTACTTGAAAGTGAAAGACACATTATTCACTTATTAGTTTGTATTCTTTTGAATTTACCGGTGATTTTACCTATTGCGATAACAAGCGCATAGATAAATGATTGTTCAATGACTTATATCAAGCGAAAAATGTTAACAATATTGGCAACAACTAAAGTATATAATCTATTCAATTAGATATATTTAAAATTTTGTGATTTTGACATTAATATTTTCATTCTTTTATATTTGATAAAGATATAGATAATATTTGGTGTGACCACTTTATAATATTTATTTTTAACTTTTTTGAAATATTTTGTAAACATGTGAAAGAATATAAAAATAGTTGGTTGTAGTCTTAGGGTGCTCCCAAAGTAACTTCACCTTAGTCCCTATCCCTCATTAACCATGAATATCTTATTATTTGTGGTACTTGATTATCTATTAATAAAGAATATCTTACTCTTATAATTTGGCCAAATTTTAGACATGAAGAACACACGTCGGTTTTTGATTTGTCACTTTCACCCACTCCTTATACACCGAATCCAACCCCCAAGAAAATTTAATATTCTTCTTTATAATATAATATATATAATATATACTTTATTCCTTATTGATATATTCCTCTGTATTTGTTTGTTGCATTACATGCATGATGATTTATTTAGCGTTAAGTGGGGTTTTAAGACTAAGAAGGTTATAGCAGTTTCACCAACTAGTTGTTAGTGTATGAACTTTGAACCCTTTCTAAAGCAAACAATCTCACACATCCATTTTTTCATATGGCGTTAATCACACGTGAGAAACCACCATAATCATTGATGCTAAAGTTTACTAATTATTTATTCCTTTTCACCAATACCATTTCTAGTAAATAAGTTCCTTTGTTTAATTTAATAATAATAATAATATGATGGTATTGGTTGGTGACGTTGTTCCAATGATAAGGAAGAAGAGTGGGTCTTTGTTTTTTTCAAAATATATCTCTTGGGTTTGCCATTGTTGTTCCAAAAATATATACTTTTTGCTCTCCATTTTTATTCCCTTCTTCCTTTTCTTTCACTTTCAGGTATTTCTCTTTTATTTCCTTTTTTAACTTTTATCTTTGATGTGTTTGTAGTTCAACTATTCATTATGATATATCTTGCAACAGAGAAGAAAGAATCTGTTTTTTTGGGTGTTATATTGATGATGAGGATGATGTAGTGTTGTGGTAGTAGATGATGTTTGTCATGGTGGAGGATTTGATTGATGATTGAAAAGCAGATTTTTTTATAGAATGTGAAAGTTACTGTGTAATGGAAAAAAGTGATTTTTGATTTGGAAACCAATGAGTGAGGTGCTTTTATGTTCACTCATGATTGATTAGTACTTAGTAGCAATGTTTTCCTTTTAAAAAGGGTAGAAGCTCTTTATTCTGAACAATGGTTCCATATCCAATGATGGGTTTGTTTGATTTCTATGATTTTTGTTTCACGTTGGTTGGTTTTCTGGGTCTTTTAGTTGTTTCTCAATTCCCTTATGTTGGTGTTGCAAGTTGTAATCTGAAGATCTGCTTTATTAGTTTCATGAGAGAATGAATGCCTTTGCTAGGGGAAGTTGAAGAAGGCAATTTGATATGTTTTTTGTGTTAATGACGATATAACAATGAATGCCTTTCGCGTCAGCTACACAACTCGAAAATGATTAGTTCCTTACCCAAAAAGTGCATTTGTTATATTCTTGTACATCTTGGAGGGTTAGGAGAAGAATTTTCATAACCAAAGGAACTAAATGGAAACAATTGTCAAACTGTTCTAATTCTTCATATCATTTAAACCAATTTTGTGGTTGAAGTTACAATGCCAGCATTATATGCTATACATTTTCTTGTGTCTCTGAAATTGCCGTATTCTTTTCCTTTCGGATTACAAGCTTTTTTCTAGTTTATACCTATTTTGCATGGTTTAAAAACTTGTTTAGCTCCTATTCCCATTATAATTCTAATTCAATGATTGAACATCATTCCTACCTTTAACTGAATTAAACCGAATTTCAGAGGAAAAGTTGTATCTTCAGTTTCCCACACCTAAGCAGTGAAAGAGATATGCAGCTGAGTTGACTCCATTGTGAAGATACCGGAAAATCAGTTTTTTCAAAATCGTAAATTTCAAGTTAATCTAAATATGTATCCCAACCATCAAGGCTTTTCTTCAGTGTCCTATGCAGACTTGTTATCTGGGAATAGTCCTTTGTTACCTCATAACTATAGTGAAGCACAAAATGAGTTACATTATCCTTCATAATGATGCTAAGACTAACTTCTTCATCCATGCCAACATTTTAGGGATGGAGGACAAGAAAAACAAATATGAATTTTTCTTTGTTTCGTTATTATCTGGACTCTTTCGTATATTAGGAACAAAATTATCATTGAAGATGTGCGATTCAACCATGACGAGATAATGAAGCTTATCTTTTTACACTTTTGAAACATGCTCAATGCTCATTTTCTTAACTTCTCTTATTCTTATGTAGAATGAGTGTGACACCCTTTCAAATTGTCTCATTCTTTATTAATTCTAAAAATTGAGTCGATAGAGTACCACTTGTTCTCCTAATTCTTTATCGATTAATAATATTCTTTGGTGATAAAAATATATTTTGTGTAATAAATCCAAGAATAATATAACTTTAAAGAGAGTGCATCAAATTATGATACTCAAAGCATTTTTTTTTTTGAAATTGAGAGAAATAGAAAGTACACTCATACAATTAAAGTAAATGGCAAAAATGAAGAAATATTTCTTGATAATAAGTGATGATGTATGTCCAAAATTTATTTATTTTTGTAAAATATATAACTCATATAAGTCTAAAATTTATTTTTTCAAACAACATGACATGATTCATGGAAAATAAATAACCATTATCTTTTGAATTATTTTATATTGTTGTGTATATGCAACTTAAGGAACTTTATGATCATGTCTTCAAGATAAATATTCAATTGTTTCTTTGTATGTCTTGTTTGAGTCCAACTACTTTGTTTCTAGTTTTGATATGACAAAACTAGTTGAATTTGCAAAGTTTTACTCATTTAATTTTTGTGCAACTAAATTGGTGTCGTTTGATAATCAACTCGAGATTTACATCATTGATATGCATAACAATATTGAGTTTGCTTCTTTAAAAAGAAACAATATTTTTTTTAATATAAGTTACTTGAAAGTGAAAGACACATTATTCACTTATTAGTTTGTATTCTTTTGAATTTACCGGTGATTTTACCTATTGCGATAACAAGCGCATAGATAAATGATTGTTCAATGACTTATATCAAGCGAAAAATGTTAACAATATTGGCAACAACTAAAGTATATAATCTATTCAATTAGATATATTTAAAATTTTGTGATTTTGACATTAATATTTTCATTCTTTTATATTTGATAAAGATATAGATAATATTTGGTGTGACCACTTTATAATATTTATTTTTAACTTTTTTGAAATATTTTGTAAACATGTGAAAGAATATAAAAATAGTTGGTTGTAGTCTTAGGGTGCTCCCAAAGTAACTTCACCTTAGTCCCTATCCCTCATTAACCATGAATATCTTATTATTTGTGGTACTTGATTATCTATTAATAAAGAATATCTTACTCTTATAATTTGGCCAAATTTTAGACATGAAGAACACACGTCGGTTTTTGATTTGTCACTTTCACCCACTCCTTATACACCGAATCCAACCCCCAAGAAAATTTAATATTCTTCTTTATAATATAATATATATAATATATACTTTATTCCTTATTGATATATTCCTCTGTATTTGTTTGTTGCATTACATGCATGATGATTTATTTAGCGTTAAGTGGGGTTTTAAGACTAAGAAGGTTATAGCAGTTTCACCAACTAGTTGTTAGTGTATGAACTTTGAACCCTTTCTAAAGCAAACAATCTCACACATCCATTTTTTCATATGGCGTTAATCACACGTGAGAAACCACCATAATCATTGATGCTAAAGTTTACTAATTATTTATTCCTTTTCACCAATACCATTTCTAGTAAATAAGTTCCTTTGTTTAATTTAATAATAATAATAATATGATGGTATTGGTTGGTGACGTTGTTCCAATGATAAGGAAGAAGAGTGGGTCTTTGTTTTTTTCAAAATATATCTCTTGGGTTTGCCATTGTTGTTCCAAAAATATATACTTTTTGCTCTCCATTTTTATTCCCTTCTTCCTTTTCTTTCACTTTCAGGTATTTCTCTTTTATTTCCTTTTTTAACTTTTATCTTTGATGTGTTTGTAGTTCAACTATTCATTATGATATATCTTGCAACAGAGAAGAAAGAATCTGTTTTTTTGGGTGTTATATTGATGATGAGGATGATGTAGTGTTGTGGTAGTAGATGATGTTTGTCATGGTGGAGGATTTGATTGATGATTGAAAAGCAGATTTTTTTATAGAATGTGAAAGTTACTGTGTAATGGAAAAAAGTGATTTTTGATTTGGAAACCAATGAGTGAGGTGCTTTTATGTTCACTCATGATTGATTAGTACTTAGTAGCAATGTTTTCCTTTTAAAAAGGGTAGAAGCTCTTTATTCTGAACAATGGTTCCATATCCAATGATGGGTTTGTTTGATTTCTATGATTTTTGTTTCACGTTGGTTGGTTTTCTGGGTCTTTTAGTTGTTTCTCAATTCCCTTATGTTGGTGTTGCAAGTTGTAATCTGAAGATCTGCTTTATTAGTTTCATGAGAGAATGAATGCCTTTGCTAGGGGAAGTTGAAGAAGGCAATTTGATATGTTTTTTGTGTTAATGACGATATAACAATGAATGCCTTTCGCGTCAGCTACACAACTCGAAAATGATTAGTTCCTTACCCAAAAAGTGCATTTGTTATATTCTTGTACATCTTGGAGGGTTAGGAGAAGAATTTTCATAACCAAAGGAACTAAATGGAAACAATTGTCAAACTGTTCTAATTCTTCATATCATTTAAACCAATTTTGTGGTTGAAGTTACAATGCCAGCATTATATGCTATACATTTTCTTGTGTCTCTGAAATTGCCGTATTCTTTTCCTTTCGGATTACAAGCTTTTTTCTAGTTTATACCTATTTTGCATGGTTTAAAAACTTGTTTAGCTCCTATTCCCATTATAATTCTAATTCAATGATTGAACATCATTCCTACCTTTAACTGAATTAAACCGAATTTCAGAGGAAAAGTTGTATCTTCAGTTTCCCACACCTAAGCAGTGAAAGAGATATGCAGCTGAGTTGACTCCATTGTGAAGATACCGGAAAATCAGTTTTTTCAAAATCGTAAATTTCAAGTTAATCTAAATATGTATCCCAACCATCAAGGCTTTTCTTCAGTGTCCTATGCAGACTTGTTATCTGGGAATAGTCCTTTGTTACCTCATAACTATAGTGAAGCACAAAATGAGGTGAAGTTTATCACAGCTATTGGTGATACAGTTACAATGCAATCTATTGATGGAAATGTTCCAAGGACACAAATGGGTATTGGAGATAATACTGAGCAAAATGTACAGTGCCAGGGCTTATCTCTTAGTCTAGGGACACTAATGCCTTCTACTGAGTCATCTGTCCCTTCATTTCAGTACCATTATCCCAACAACACTGGTCTCTCATCCATAATAACAGATCATGATCTTATCAAAAGGGAGGGTTTGTATAACCAGCACCCCTCAATGCAATCTGATCCATGCTTGCAGGGCTCATCGGGTTTTTCGAACAATGTCCTAAACTCCCAATACCTTAAAGCAGCACAGGAGTTACTTGATGAAACAGTTAATGTCCGAAATGCTTTGAGTTTGAATCAACATGGAGCGGAAAAACAAGAAAACAATTTTCGTGGCATTGGATTAGATGGCTCCAAAGATTCTGATGGAAAATCTTCTGGCCCTAATGGTTCTACTGCCAACCCTTCTTGTGAACTATCACCGGAAGAACGAAAGAATTTGTTGGACAAGAAGACAAAACTTTTGGCTATGCTGGATGAGGTAAACTCCAAGACTCCATATTATTGGATTAGATTGGATACATAGTTTATTTTCGAGTAATCTGACAACTTAATCCTCAAAAGATGATAATGTCACCGATTAAGTCCAAACACTTAATTGATTTAGTAGTATGTTTCCTATTTTCTTATAGATGATGCTTTGGTTCTATTGTAGATTTTGTTTTTCATATATCAGTTGAATAACATAAGAACATTATGTAAAACATATTTTTGGACACTAGTTTTATTTCCAACAAGCATCTCTCTCTATGAGAGAGTGTATGTGTTTGATTTTGTTTTTTAAAACCTCTATGCATCAGAGTATTAAAAAGAGCTTTGTAATGTACCTATGATACTTGGAATCAGTGAATGTTTGCAGAGATTCCAATTGCCTGAATCAGTAATAACAGTGAATTTATTTCAAAAGGTTATCTGTCACATCAAATTGAGAAAGTGAACAACAAGTAAAGCCAATTATTGTGCTGTTGATAACTTGATATTCATCAATTATTTATGCTTTACATCTACAATATTCTATTTTAATAATTAAAAGTATGTCATGATTTTTTTTACAAGGATATAATGTTACTCTTTAATTATATGTTGAAATTAATGCTTAGTAATGGTAATAATATTGTTGTGTATTGTAGGTAGACAGAAGATATCGACAATATTGCCATCAAATGCAGATTGTGATGTCATCTTTGGATATGGTTGCTGGTTGTGGAGCTGCTGAACCTTACACTACACTTGCTTTGAGAACAATTTCTCGCCACTTTCGGTGCTTGCGTGATGCTATCAGCAGCCAAATTCAAATGACACAAAGGAGCCTTGGGGAGCAAGAAGGAATACCTCGTCTGCGTTATGTGGATCAGAAGCTTAGACAGCAAAAGGCACTTCAGCAGCTCGGTGTAATGAGACAAGCTTGGAGGCCTCAGAGGGGACTTCCTGAAACCTCTGTTTCAATACTCCGTGCTTGGCTCTTCGAGCATTTTCTTAATCCGTATGTCCAAAGCCTGAACCTTTTATTTGTTAATCAAAACATGTTATGCTAATTTGTTATTATATTTAGTTTAATGCAATTCTTTGTCAACTTACATTTCATAATTGATCAGTTACCCCAAAGATTCAGAGAAAGTTATGCTAGCAAGGCAAACAGGCTTGTCCAGAAACCAGGTACCGATGTACCGTAATTAAATTTTTACAATTGTACAACTAGGGGCAGGGAGGGGGAACATGAGTGTTACATGGTTCCTCAACTTTGTCCTCATCTAAATGCACTCTTTATATTTGTTTTAGTACTTGTGTACAATATTGAAATTTTATGGTTGATAATGTTTGACTGTTGATATTAGGTGGCGAATTGGTTCATCAATGCGCGGGTGCGTCTTTGGAAGCCAATGGTCGAGGAAATGTACAAAGAAGAGTTTGGTGATTCGGAGATGAGCTGCAATGTTTCATCTGAAAATACTGTCTTAGCTAAAAGAGACGGAGTTCAAGCATCTGATAATAAATGGGAAGAGTCTCGGGACAATTTAGTAACTATTGATGACAGTGTCCAACAAGGGCAACTTGATGGGTTGAACCCTTCTACTACAGAATTGAATAGAGGGATTTATGAAGGAGAAAATTTCAATGGCAACCAAAGCTTAGGCATGAATAATACTAACACTTTTTATTCAAGTGTACCTATCCCAACCAACCAGAATGGTGATGACAGTGTAATGGCTTCTACTAATACTCCTGCTGCATATGATTTATCCGAGTTGGGTAACTTTACTGTGGGTGGCCAAGTCTCTCTTGCATTGGAGTTAAGGAATTGTGAAAATGATGGATTTTCTATGTCGAATGATGCCAGCAATAAGAGACATAATCGTCCGGAATTGGCTTCGTCCTCGGAGACTGATTTGCTAGATTATCATTTCACAGAGTCGGGAAAACAACAACACAGGTTTGGCAATCCTCATCTGTTGCATGATTTTGTGGTATGAAATCTAGCAAGAATATTAATTGATGATTTAAAAGGGTTCTCTTGAAAGGCAATGTACCATCACAAAGCAGAAAGAGAAAGCCAAATGCTGCTACTTTTATTGTTCATTCTTGTTGCCATTTGTTCATAAAGTGATGTAAACACAAAACAGTACAAAATATACAGATAGATATGTGTAGATATTCGTTTGTAATATTACAGATACGAAATGATATGATTGGTTGTATGTGCAGGCAAGTTTTGTAAGGAAAAAGAACACATTTTGTGCATCATGCTGAATAAGGAATCTTGTAAAAAAAACATAACTAGTACTATGTGAATGTATTGACTCATGTTTGGTAAATTTCACAGCATGTTGTGTGGTCCATGCGTGACACCTTAGTTTGTGTCATTCATGAATTATGATGATGCTTTATAAAATGCATGTACCCTGAGGAGTACAAAGATAATTCAACTTCATTACTCAACTAGTACATTTTTTTAATGATGATGATCTTTTGCTACAACACCCTGAATGAATACATTTTTATAAGGACAAAAATGGGTTTAAACCAATCCTAGGAACTATAAAGATTGGTGAAAGCAACAACTGAATGATGAAGAATCTGTGTTTCATTTTCAAGTGGTATTATTTTGGAACAAAGGGCATTTTAAGAATGGTTCCATTAATAATGTATTGTAGAAATCAGATGAGTGTGATGAGGTAGGTGCTTTGGTCTAGGTAAGTGCCCTTCATAGAGGAAAGTCATGGAAGTAAAAAGTGACAACTGGAGGATTCCAAATGAACAAAGATCTCAATCATTACTAAAGCATCCAAACTGATCAACCTAAATATGCTTCCCAAAACCAAAATTAGTCTCATCAACACATCATCTGAAAAAAAACCCATTTCCATTTTTTTGGCATATACACAAGTGTTCACTAGCATATACGCGGAAAATAATCTCTTTCGAATAAGTACTGAAATAAACTTTATCTCTTTTAAACAAAGTCTTTTTCATACACTTCGGAAATCATGGATCGAATCCGTGACAGCAACATGGTAAGCTAGTTATCTACCAACTGTGTTATACTTAGTTTGTATTTTTTATCTTTAAAGTTACACTCTTTTCACAAATTGTGATAATTAGTGTCCTTACAACATCCCTATGAATGCCTAAAGGGAAAAAAGTTATATATTCCTTCAATATAATTCACACAGGCTCTCACAAACTGACAATCCTAAAACTTGTTGTGTTCAAAAGATAGCCCACTTTTCTCCTCTTTTTGAAGATTACAACAATCAAGTTAATAGAACAGTTTTAACCTGTTTAGAGGGAAATGGATTTACACTGTTTAGAGTTGCTTTTGAGTCTCCCAAAAAAATATAACTGCAGGGTAGTAAGCTGGAACATTGATGCTTTTGTTTGTTGTTTTTAGTCAGCAAAAGTTGGGGACCATTTTTTCTCTGTCATTTTGTATGCTTTTTTAACATAGCCAATTAACCTGGCTTCTTTAAGAAAAGGCCAGAACTGTGTCATAGACTCCTAGGTCTGAGGGTAGATGATGGATATAGATATGCTGTGAAAGAAGGGAAATTATTCATTGTTATTGTTTAATATTCATTGAGATTATTATCAAAGGTATATATTTACATCATCTTTTAAGTGCAGAAAATGCAAGGGCTATATAGGCAATTAGGCATGCATGCTTTCAGCTCCACTTGCATAGTACCTATCTTGGATTTACTCTTTGGAATTCTAGTCCTTGATTTTGTATTATTAAGTCTTATCTTCAGATAGTTTTTTTTTTACTCAAATAGTATTTTAGTACATATAAAAAAAACATTGTTGTTACTTGTTTTCCCTTGAAGTTCCATTTCACTATTTTATCTTTTTCAGAAATCAGAATGATATATGTTTTCTATTTCTTTTCTTTCACTGTAGATTGCAAATGAGTAACACTTTCAATTCACAACTCACATGCCTCAAATTTCCAATAGCTTCACTTGTTCATTCTAGAATCAATCTCCAAGTATTATCTCTAACAAACTCATTATGTCTCACTCCATTACCCATCAAAACCAATATGAGAACCCAGAGTTAGATGCTTATGGCTCTTCTTTAAGAAACAATAGTGCATATCCTGAGGACTTAGGAGTATTTCCAAGCACCTTCCAATCCATTGGAGACAGAATGTCACTAGCTGAAGGGTCAGAAATGAGCCACACAAGGCATTTGATGGATCTTCTTGGAGCAGCTAATGAGAGGAATCACCAAACTCAAGGCTTATCCCTTTCTTTAAGCTCTCATATGCTTATCCCTTCTGATGAGTATAGGCATAGACCCTTAAATCAGGGTCTCATGAACCCCAATTACTTCATGCATGGACAAGAAACAAGGGAACCTTGTAATAATGCAGTGGAGCAGCATCTAAGTAGTGAATATTTTTTCACTAGTGGTGCCACTTTTGCTTCATCTTCCACCTCATTGAACCTTTCTCCTTCAACCTCTTATGGAACTGAGTCCTTTGCTGCTGTCATTGGGAACTCTAGGTACCTTAAGCCAGCACAATCCCTTCTTGAAGATGTAATTGGTGTTGGTGCAAATGTGGTTGATAGAATGAATGAAAAGTATGTGGAGAAGTTGTTTCATGGCAGTAGAACAGGTGCAAGAACACTTTCCTCAGAGCTAAAAGCAGAATTAAGGAACATGGGACCTTTATTAGCTGAAAAACAAGAACATCAAATGAAAATTGAAAAGTTGATTGCTTTGTTGGATGAGGTTGTCTTGTTTTCTATGCCATTTTCACTAACTTGGATACCTTTTAAAAGGGTTGCCTTAAAACTAATGTATTTTATTTGGTATGCTCATTTTTCAGGTAGAGAGCAGATATGAGAAATACTACCATCAAATGGAAGAAGTGGTATCATCTTTTGAAATGATAGCAGGTTTAGGAGCTGCTAAGTGTTACACTGTTTTGGCACTTCAAGCCATGTCAAGGCATTTTTGCAGCTTGAGAGATGCAATAGTGTCACAAATAAATGTGGAGAAGAGAAAACTCTTTCAAGATTTGCCTAAAATCAATAGTGGATTATCTCAACTAACTCTATTTGATAGAGACAATAGACAGAGTAGAATGTCACTCCAACAACTTGGGATTATCCACAGCCAACGCCAAGTATGGAGACCCATCAGAGGGTTGCCTGAAACCTCTGTAACAATTCTCCGGTCTTGGCTTTTCGAACACTTTCTCCACCCGTAAGCTGATCTGAATTTGGTTCCTGTTTTCTTTGTCTTCACTTATTCAACAACAACCAAGTCTTTATTCCACTACATGGGTTCGGCAAACATGTCCACCCAATAACAGCATGAGGGTGTCATGTTATTATTAAGCTAGGACATGATCTTGGACTATTCAATAATTTCCTCCATTTCCTGACTCATAGAAATGCTAATTTCATATCTGATTTTGCAGTTATCCAAATGATTCTGAGAAGTTAATGCTAGCTTCTCAAACAGGTTTAACTAAAAACCAAGTAAGTCCTTATCCAAAAACTTCAAATAGTGCATGCACAACCAATCAAATAATAATTAGTAATTAAGTAACAAGTTAACAAGACAAAAAAATTGATTAATACAATTTTTTATAGTTATCTTAAAACTTTTATTGTGTCTATGCAAGTTTCACTCAAAGACTTATTTGTATATTAGTTATGATGGTCATGTTAGTGTATTTATTGTTGCATCAGGTATCAAATTGGTTTATAAATGCTAGAGTAAGGCTATGGAAACCAATGATAGAAGATATGTACAAAGAAGAGTTTGGAGATTCTTCAGAAGATTCCAACCCACAAGCTAACAACTATTTAACAAGGGAAGACACCACATACTGTGTGGAGGATTGAATTAAAACACAAGGAAGAAAATTTTGGTGCCACTGTCTCCAAAATCAGGAGAAGATCATAATGTGTAACATTGTCAAGATGGGCCAATATGGCTTCAATTAGCTTTCAAAATCATGACCAATGAGTATTAACTAGAGATTAGTTTTTTTTAACTTTTCACTAGTGTTGAAGATTTAGTTGGAGTTATGTCAAGTTTGCAATTGATACAAGTTGATAGGCTAAAAAAAACAATGGATTACAAGATCGCTCGATTTACAAATAACAAAATTTTAATCTGTTTGTTTCATAAACTTACCCAACTCACATATGAACAAATCGAATGTTATCAAGGGGAATAACTAGATAATTTATTTCATAAGATTCACCATTATCAAAGTTAAAAAGAAAATGTGATGAAGAGAGGTAAAAGATGTTAGTTTTCATTGCAATTGTGAAGTTTTTAAAGAACTTATATAAGGTGAATAATTTAAATATACTATTACCTTGAAAATTATACACCAAATAACATATTTTTATTTAACTATTGTCCTTAGAACAATGTTTAAACATCTTATATAAGGTGAATAATGATAGATCAATCTTTATCCTAACTATTCACTTTGTACCAAGGAAAATAAAAGTAAATGAAAGAGGATAAATCATTGATCATTGACATTGTGTTTGGTTCAAATGTTTAAGCAAATTTCTCCCCTTATGCATGGGACAAGGATAATCAACATTGAAAAATAATATATAAATGAAGTGAGATAAAATATTTTAACTTTTTTTATCCTTGTAGTTTTTCTTTCAACAATGTGAATGTTTAGGGATAGTAGGGGCATTACGGTAAATTTGATGACAAAAGAACAGAAGAAGCTTTTGTTTGAATTCATTCATAATCACAAGGGCTCATAGGTAAAGGAAAGTTCATTGACAGTTGAAATATGACGGACACAGAAGATGCTGTACGACGTCGTAATGCAGTGACCGAATACCGAAAGAAACTCCTTCAGCACAAGGAATTGGAATCCAGAGTCCGATCCGGTATTAATCTAATTCATCGATTTTCTCTCAATAATATTAACCTATACAATTCTTACATTTCCAATTTCAATTCTTCATCGTTTTAGGGTTGTTGGTTAGGTATTTTTTTCAACTTTTTAAACCTTTTTTCTCTCAATATGTGAGCATAAGTAAGGGAATTAGGGTTGGATGATTAATTAGATCTATTAGAATGCCAAAATTGCTTTGAAACCTTACTGAGCTTATTTTATTGAAATGTAAGTAAATTCGTAGTTCAGCGTAGAATTATTGACTCATTTCTTAGTTAGATACCAGAGGCATTAACATATCTGTGGTGATACCTTAATAATGGGGATACTCCGTTTCTTTAGCTTGTGATCATGTGACTGCAATATGTTTCTTTTAGTCTATGTTTGGATTGGTGGAATGTGGAGTGGCATCTAAGCAAGTTTCATTGTTTGGATTGCTCTATTTATGATGGAGCACAATGGACCATGATGGTAGAATTAGTTCTATCTTATTCCATGCAAAACCTCACTTTTTCATCCCTCCCAAAATTTGGGTGTATGTGATGCAACACACCTCTTTTCTTTCGTATATTTCTTAATTCACATCTCTATCCTTGAAAGCCAAACCATAAACTTCTTTCTACATTGCTTGTCTCTGCACCTAGCAGTCCAACACAGATATATTGATTTTGAATAATTTGTTCCACATGAAACACTTTAGTTTCCTTCAATATTTCTCAGCAAATAGTAACTTCCTAACTTGGGTCGTTCCTTTGTATGATACTTTTTGATGGACCAAGCTATTTTGTTCTTACTATTTATTTACTAATAATTTGATGGAACGTCTTTTTGCTCTCTTTCATGGTTTATTGTTTTGTTTCGTGGGATTGTTATATTCTGTTTGATAGGCATTTTGAAGGAACGAAGGAGAGTGAGGGATAGAAACTAGTAATTATTTAATTTAGAAGTAAAGATGTTTTTGGAATGATAAAATTATATAACTTACATTCTGTTTATTTTTCAAATAATGCTTGTTCTGTTCCATCATACAATACCCCAAACAATCAATGGTAATTCCACTCCATCTCATATCATTTCATTTCATTACACGCCATCCATCCTAATGTATCCAAACATAAGTTTATTCTTTATTTTGGTGCCTTTTTTAATCCAACTATGGGTACTGGATTTGAATCCTCATGGACAAGAATAGTGACTTTGGATTTGAATCACTAATTGCAGTCAGGGAGAATTTGAGAGGTTCAAAGAAGAGTTAACAAGACAAAAAAATTGATTAATACAATTTTTTATAGTTATCTTAAAACTTTTATTGTGTCTATGCAAGTTTCACTCAAAGACTTATTTGTATATTAGTTATGATGGTCATGTTAGTGTATTTATTGTTGCATCAGGTATCAAATTGGTTTATAAATGCTAGAGTAAGGCTATGGAAACCAATGATAGAAGATATGTACAAAGAAGAGTTTGGAGATTCTTCAGAAGATTCCAACCCACAAGCTAACAACTATTTAACAAGGGAAGACACCACATACTGTGTGGAGGATTGAATTAAAACACAAGGAAGAAAATTTTGGTGCCACTGTCTCCAAAATCAGGAGAAGATCATAATGTGTAACATTGTCAAGATGGGCCAATATGGCTTCAATTAGCTTTCAAAATCATGACCAATGAGTATTAACTAGAGATTAGTTTTTTTTAACTTTTCACTAGTGTTGAAGATTTAGTTGGAGTTATGTCAAGTTTGCAATTGATACAAGTTGATAGGCTAAAAAAAACAATGGATTACAAGATCGCTCGATTTACAAATAACAAAATTTTAATCTGTTTGTTTCATAAACTTACCCAACTCACATATGAACAAATCGAATGTTATCAAGGGGAATAACTAGATAATTTATTTCATAAGATTCACCATTATCAAAGTTAAAAAGAAAATGTGATGAAGAGAGGTAAAAGATGTTAGTTTTCATTGCAATTGTGAAGTTTTTAAAGAACTTATATAAGGTGAATAATTTAAATATACTATTACCTTGAAAATTATACACCAAATAACATATTTTTATTTAACTATTGTCCTTAGAACAATGTTTAAACATCTTATATAAGGTGAATAATGATAGATCAATCTTTATCCTAACTATTCACTTTGTACCAAGGAAAATAAAAGTAAATGAAAGAGGATAAATCATTGATCATTGACATTGTGTTTGGTTCAAATGTTTAAGCAAATTTCTCCCCTTATGCATGGGACAAGGATAATCAACATTGAAAAATAATATATAAATGAAGTGAGATAAAATATTTTAACTTTTTTTATCCTTGTAGTTTTTCTTTCAACAATGTGAATGTTTAGGGATAGTAGGGGCATTACGGTAAATTTGATGACAAAAGAACAGAAGAAGCTTTTGTTTGAATTCATTCATAATCACAAGGGCTCATAGGTAAAGGAAAGTTCATTGACAGTTGAAATATGACGGACACAGAAGATGCTGTACGACGTCGTAATGCAGTGACCGAATACCGAAAGAAACTCCTTCAGCACAAGGAATTGGAATCCAGAGTCCGATCCGGTATTAATCTAATTCATCGATTTTCTCTCAATAATATTAACCTATACAATTCTTACATTTCCAATTTCAATTCTTCATCGTTTTAGGGTTGTTGGTTAGGTATTTTTTTCAACTTTTTAAACCTTTTTTCTCTCAATATGTGAGCATAAGTAAGGGAATTAGGGTTGGATGATTAATTAGATCTATTAGAATGCCAAAATTGCTTTGAAACCTTACTGAGCTTATTTTATTGAAATGTAAGTAAATTCGTAGTTCAGCGTAGAATTATTGACTCATTTCTTAGTTAGATACCAGAGGCATTAACATATCTGTGGTGATACCTTAATAATGGGGATACTCCGTTTCTTTAGCTTGTGATCATGTGACTGCAATATGTTTCTTTTAGTCTATGTTTGGATTGGTGGAATGTGGAGTGGCATCTAAGCAAGTTTCATTGTTTGGATTGCTCTATTTATGATGGAGCACAATGGACCATGATGGTAGAATTAGTTCTATCTTATTCCATGCAAAACCTCACTTTTTCATCCCTCCCAAAATTTGGGTGTATGTGATGCAACACACCTCTTTTCTTTCGTATATTTCTTAATTCACATCTCTATCCTTGAAAGCCAAACCATAAACTTCTTTCTACATTGCTTGTCTCTGCACCTAGCAGTCCAACACAGATATATTGATTTTGAATAATTTGTTCCACATGAAACACTTTAGTTTCCTTCAATATTTCTCAGCAAATAGTAACTTCCTAACTTGGGTCGTTCCTTTGTATGATACTTTTTGATGGACCAAGCTATTTTGTTCTTACTATTTATTTACTAATAATTTGATGGAACGTCTTTTTGCTCTCTTTCATGGTTTATTGTTTTGTTTCGTGGGATTGTTATATTCTGTTTGATAGGCATTTTGAAGGAACGAAGGAGAGTGAGGGATAGAAACTAGTAATTATTTAATTTAGAAGTAAAGATGTTTTTGGAATGATAAAATTATATAACTTACATTCTGTTTATTTTTCAAATAATGCTTGTTCTGTTCCATCATACAATACCCCAAACAATCAATGGTAATTCCACTCCATCTCATATCATTTCATTTCATTACACGCCATCCATCCTAATGTATCCAAACATAAGTTTATTCTTTATTTTGGTGCCTTTTTTAATCCAACTATGGGTACTGGATTTGAATCCTCATGGACAAGAATAGTGACTTTGGATTTGAATCACTAATTGCAGTCAGGGAGAATTTGAGAGGTTCAAAGAAGGAGTTCAATAAAACAGAAGATGATTTGAAGTCTCTTCAAAGTGTTGGGCAGATCATTGGCGAAGTTCTCAGGCCTCTTGACAATGAACGCTGTAATGATTCTTTCCTTTTCATTTCATATTTGAATGATATCTGTTGAGATTGAGATTATTTGCATTTACTTTTTTCTGACTTTATCCCCAAGCAAGAGGGTGAGCCTCAGTGCAACTATAAGGTTGCTTGCCTTGTGACCTGCAGGTCATGGGTTCAAGTCTTGGAAATAGCCTCTTTGCTTCTGAGGGTAAGGTTGCATGCATGTATCCTCTCCAGATCCACTAGGTGGAAGCCTCGTGCGACGTGCACTGAGCAATACTTTTTTTATCCCGAAGCAACTTCTATGCTCCTTACTTGTGAATATAATGGTTATAGAATCTATATTCTTTGGTTATATCAGTGATTGTTAAAGCAAGCAGCGGTCCCAGGTACGTAGTTGGCTGCCGTAGTAAAGTGGATAAGGAAAAACTGACTTCCGGGACAAGAGTTGTTCTTGATATGACAACACTTACTATCATGCGTGCTCTTCCACGTGAAGTAAGTTATCACAGTTTATTCTTTTCACATTTTTATTTGGGAATGTATTTTGTCTTGTTGTATTATCTAATATGGTTATTTCTGAAAATATTAGCTATTTTTTTCATGCATGCTTGATCACTATCATTTATCATGCCAGGTTGATCCAGTAGTTTACAACATGTTGCATGAAGATCCCGGTAATGTCAGTTACTCAGCTGTTGGTGGTTTATCTGATCAGATAAGGGAATTGAGGGAATCCATTGAATTACCTCTGATGAATCCTGAGCTCTTTCTTCGGGTTGGAATTAAGCCTCCTAAGGTGATTGATTACCTTGTTACTGCATTATGTAGTTGCTGACCTCTATTCGTATGAATCTGCACTTTAGCAGCCCTGTCATCTAATGCTCTACATTTTCTGTGCAAATGTTTTAAGTTACAATGCTTTTGAATCTTGCATCTGATCAACTTCTTAACTTTCGTCTTTCAGGGTGTTCTCCTTTATGGACCTCCTGGTACTGGTAAAACATTGTTAGCTAGGGCAATTGCCAGTAATATAGATGCTAACTTCTTGAAGGTCAGTAATATGTTTCTCTTTCAATTTTCTCTGTTTTGAAGTTTCCTTCATTATAAAATTTGATTTTCCTTCCCTTCTTTTTTGTGTAGGTTGTTTCAAGTGCCATCATTGATAAGTACATTGGAGAAAGTGCCAGGTTGATACGAGAAATGTTTGGGTATGCACGTGATCACCAGGTGAGATTCGTGTAAACTTTTCTTCCTTTAGGTTTTATGTATACTGTTGAAAGTTGTTCTAAATCTCCATTTTGCTTAGCCCTGCATCATTTTTATGGATGAGATCGATGCCATTGGTGGTCGCCGTTTCAGTGAGGGAACAAGTGCAGATCGTGAGATTCAGAGAACACTAATGGAGTTGCTTAATCAACTTGATGGGTTTGATCAACTTGGGAAGGTTTGTTTTACTTGACAATCCCATTTAACTTGATTTAAAAACAGCCACCACACTTGACATTTCAAAATACTTGATCCCTTGTAGCAAATGAAACATAATATAAAAGCATAATAATAGCATATACAACAACAACCAAGCCTTAATCCCACTAATTGGGGTCGGCTACATGGTCGAACAGCAACAACCAAGCCTTATACCTTATCCAATTGATGCATTTTGGATATGATCATTGATTTTTTCTTTGATCATTGAAGAAAACTCTAATGGTGAGATTTATGATGACTTTCTATTTCATTTAGGTTAAAATGATAATGGCAACAAACCGACCTGATGTACTTGACCCTGCTCTCCTGCGTCCTGGGAGATTGGATAGAAAAATAGAAATTCCATTGCCAAATGAACAATCAAGGACTGAAATTCTGAAGATTCATGCTGCTGGAATCGCTAAGCATGGTGAAATAGACTATGAAGCTGTTGTGAAGCTTGCAGAGGTGAGCCCAGTGCCTTGGGTTTGTTTGACAATCAATTTATTCATGCCTGATGACCTGATATATTATCTGTTGCAAATTAATTACCCAGGGATTTAATGGAGCTGATCTTCGAAATGTGTGCACGGAGGCTGGGATGTCAGCAATTCGTGCAGAGCGTGATTATGTGATCCATGAGGATTTTATGAAGGTGAGATCTTTACTTCTAAGTATTTTTTGTGTGTAAAGATCAGCACAAAGTTTTTATCCTTGTCATTTACGAATCATAATTTTGATTTCTTACTTTTGCTTCTAGGCTGTTAGGAAACTGAATGAAGCAAAGAAACTTGAATCCAGTTCACATTACAATGCTGATTTTGGAAAGGACTAGAATCTATTGCAAAATTCTTTTAAAATAGCCATGGATATGAGGGCAGTGCATCTTTTGAGCTGAAAGCACTTGCTGCAATTTGATCAACTCGTAGGGCTAGGCATGATGATACCATTGGCTATGACTTAACTCTAAAGTTCGATTGAAAACTTATGTACCTTAGAGGAATGTTCAATTGCATTCTTTGCCCAAACTCAATTATATTATTGCTTTTTTTTTTCTATCTTTTTGAATTGTAGAAGTGTGGCTCATTATATTTATACTAGCGTTTTGGCTTGTGCATTACAAATTGCCTTTTATTTTTGTTTAAAAAATAACAGCAGATCAATTTTTTAAAAGTAAATTTATCTTCAGTCCATTATAAATATTATGATTTTTATTATAGCCCCTCCTTTTTAAATTGATTCTTTTGAAGAAAAAAGTACTCTAATTTAAGTTCAAAGTTTTTTGGTATTACCAAAACTATCCCTTTATCTTATGGATAAAGATCTAATATTTTTACGATCTATGATTATTCCTTTAAGAAGTATTGCTCTTAGGAATGGAATATTTAATCATTTGATCATTTTAAAGATTTAGTGAGGTTTTATATTTGAAGACCAACTCCTTCAAGTTGTTAAGTAATATTCCTTGTCAAGATATAATATTTTTCACTCTTTCATTCAGCCCTCCATTGATTCATTCCTCTGCACTGTTTCCTTTTTGAAAAACATAATGCCAATTTTAGAAAAGGCTTGTGATGCTTTTTTATCAGAAAATAAGTTATACAACTCTATGCTCGTGAGCAAAAACATTGGACATATTTTTGTTTAAAAACAAAATGACATGCAAGTTTTTTCTATTAGAATTTTGTAGCAAGTAGCCAGAATCTGTTATTAAAACACAAGTTTATCATTTTAATAAAAGCGATGTATTTTTATGCAAATGCATCTGGTTTCATTTGCGTCCTTCAATTCGACAGTGACATTCACACAATTAAATTTATTAAATCAAACTTAAGTTTGCCAAGGAACCTTACATTGATACAATTAACATGAACCACCACAAGATGGTTGGAATTTCTGTTGACAAATCAAGAAAGTGGTTGGTGGCAATGGAACCAGATCTTCCGTTCTCAAAATTTTATGTCCTCATGTCTCAAGTCAATTATATTCCAATAAATAATATAAAAATATTATTTTACATTTTCTTTATTTTTCTTTTTAAATGGGAGAGGATTACTCCATATATTATACTAGTAGCATTTTTATATTGAGGAAACACACTATACGAACCATACCATATATTAATTAAATTAACAATACATATACATAATTGAGATTGCACATACATCGGAATCTAATTTTTGTTTTCATAATATTGGACAAGACTGAATAATACTAGTGACCTAACTATAGGACCAGGCCAAAAAGTCCACAATGTCATTTTCATTTAGCACTTTCCAAGTTTTATTTATTTTATCTCCCACTCACTCATTGATTGATTCAACGTTGAAGAATTTCCAACATAACAGTAGAAGAAGAACATCATAATTATTTCACCACTGAAACATGTCCATAGAAGCCATAATGGGTTGATTAAAATAGAACATGTTCATGGGATTCATGAAATTCTCAGCACTTGTTACATAACAATCTTTTGTTGTGCTGTTTATGAGGTTGATGATACTATTCAGTGATTCAAGCCTTTGGTTAAGTTCAACCATCTGAACCCTCAAAATAGAATTTTCTGCTTCAATATTCAGATAGTGCTGCATGGTGAAGTTAACACTTGTAACAATTTCACTGTTCTCCTTTGTGAGCTGAGAAACCTGATTCATCATATCATCTATATGATTCTGCTTTCTCATCCTACACCTTCTTGCTGATTCTCTATTTGATAACTTTCTCTTATTTTTTCTTTGATCCATCACAACCTGCAAATCTTCTTCAGAACTAGAACTCTGAAATTTTGTGCATGTGGATGAGTTTCCACTACATGATGCCATATTTTAACTAATTTAACTACAATAACGGTCACAGCTATGTGATCTAGATTACTACAACCTCAATATTACTACAACGTTGGAAATACTAGTAATAATAATAATAAAAAGAAGAAGAACCCAAGTACCTAATTATTATTATTTAGGATATTATTATAAGTGTGATAGTGAAAAGCAATGAAAAAACATAGAACCAATAGAGGAAAGCAACAGAGAGAGATTGAACTAAGTGGGTTCTGCGTCTGAGGGAAGAATCAATGATGAAACCAGAACGAAGGATTTGAGTAAGAATAGTAGACATGGAATGAAATAATGTCAAATGGGGTGGAGAATATGAATATGCAAAGACATTCGGAGGTTTAATAATCAAAACAAAATGGCTGTGTTGGAAAGAGTGAGAGGAGAAGGGGAAGTTCAATAGGTAAGTTAAGCCCAATTTTATACAAGAGTATGAGCTTCAAAATCAACAAAAAGGAAAATGACATCCTAATAATCCTCCATGATTAGGTGGAGAAAAGTTTTTTCTGGTTTCCTACGTATATAATTTCACTGGAGGCAATTATGTCCGATTGGGAAACATTCATATGTATGTGAGATTAAGAAGAATCAAATATATACCACTTGAATTAAGATCTGTTGGTAATGGGAAATATTTTATTCTTATAATGAGAATGTAGATTTTATATGGGTTTTTTAATAAAAAATTAAAATTGATGATTCAATAATGATAATATTGTTAACATCCAAAGTCATTGAATTCATGGAAAAGGTTCTTATAATTGGGGGATTTAAAAAGGATTCTACTCCATACTTTACATTTTTGTTTTATTACACAAGTAACCCTTGACCAATGGCTGATAATTGACCACGTGTCTAGGGGTACAACCAAATTTAATTACACCTAGTGGTGCATCACATGGCGTCTATCCCAAGAAATTCTTGTCCTCATGTACCAAGCCAATGAAATTTTATAGAATAATATACAAATATTAATTTATGTTATTATAAATTTTACTTTTAATCAAATATAATTTTCTGATTGGATGAAGACACCAAATAGAACACTAATAGGAACAGGTAATCCCCATCCATCACATAAAGAGGGTTACTAGTTACCTTAGTGGCTTACTCCATACCTTTCTCACTTTTTTGTGTTATTGTGCAGAGGTACATAGCAATAACATAAATTCCTAAGCCTAATGGTTAAATGGATCAGATATTCCCTCCTTCACTTTCCAAGCTCAGTTATATATATTTTTTTTACATATTAAAAATATTCTTTTACAATTTGGGTAAAAAATTAATCAGTTTTAGGATTCGTGACTGCCCCTCTTAACAAGTATTGCTTACAAGAATCAAACTCTTGATTTTTTGGTATTTCTAGAATCTAATGTGACCTTATACCTTCTAATTTTTGGTATTACTCTAAGTGTTTGGTTGGGAGTTAGATTTTGAAGGAAAAAAGAAAAGAAAATGGAAGGCTTGAGAGTCATTTTAGAAGTAGTTGAGTTTTAACTTTTACCTTTTTTATAATACATAAATATTTTTCCTATATCTCATACCAATGAAGATACTCTTGGATAGTTTTGATTTAAAGCAAAGTGTGAGTTAAGGTAAAACGAAGGGAAAAGAAATTTGCAAGATATTAAAATGAGGTAAGTTCTTTCTGATTTTACATATCATGATGCACTCTGTAAATGGTAATGTTCATTTGTAGATATTTTTAGACTAACTTTTAATCTTTTAGACACTTTACAGCTCGTGTTTCACGCGGTGTTTTTCTTTATCCTTGTTCTCAAGAAAAGACTAGTTATCTATTATCTATTTTATGCTTTACAAAAAGTTATTTTTGTGTATTTTGTGATGGTTTATTTTTCTTAATTGTGTATATGTACAAGATATATAGTAAATGTGAGGTAAAGATAGATTTATTTAATGTAAGAGTAATTTATCATCTGTTTTATATTTAATATAACTCTTACCGAAAATGCTTTACATGGGAGGACTTTTAAAATTTTAATGATTAGTTTTTAAGAATGGTGATATAGTGGTTTTTTTGTTTCCACATGTATCATCATACTGGAGGCAATTCTATCTTAGTTAGGAATGTTCATAGGTATGTGGAGTTCCAGCAGATATTTTTTTTATCCACAAAACTCGAACTCAAGATTTTGTTTAAGGAAAATCAAACATGTATTACTTGAACTGACACCCATTTGGAGAGGTTTAAAACCATGAATTCTTTTTTATTGCTAGAAAACGTATCTTAACCCCAAATAATCTATAAGTATTAGATTAGTAAAAAATGCTTATAGTATAAAAAATTAATTCATTTTAGAGTGTTTAACTACTGCTCCAATAAATATCGATTCTATAAATTGAACTATTAATCTTTTAATCATTTTAATAATTTAGTGTTGTCTTACATTATTAGACAACACATTCTTCATATTAGATTTGTGAGTTGGAACACTTTAACTTATTCATTATTTTTAATCATTTTATTTTACAACTGACATGTGCAAATCACTAACACATTTCAACAACATATGCAAGTAAACTATAAAGCACAAAGAGCATAATAGAAGGCTCAAGAGTCCACTTGTATTAATTACGTCATTTATTTGTAATGGCATAAGTGAAAGAGTAGAGTGGTCCCTCCAAATGGGTAGTGCACAGAAAGAAGTATTATAAACATTCCCAATCATGTGGGAAAAGATAGGTAGAGAGTTATATATGTTATTTATGTTACATGAACATTATATTTATTTGTATTTGTGTACGATACATTTATTTGGATTTTACATACGACAATACCCAGATTTCATATTATATGTATATAAAAATATATTCTTCTATGTCTAGCATTTATAGACTACCATAGTTAGCTTGCTCTTTTAAAGATTCTTGATTGATCCGCATAAGTACAACTCTACAAATAACCTAAAAATAGGCATATTGGTTAAACAACCTAAAATTTTTATAATAGAAATCATCTATGCCAAAATAATTCAATTTCCCTCTTTTCAATCAATCAAGTATCATAGGTATAAGTATAATAATATATAACATTGAAAATTAACTTAAGTTTTATTTGGTACATATTTGTCAAAATTTTATTGGTGGTGTTGGATTAGACATAAGAAAATAAGATAAAAGATTTTAACTCTGGTAAATAAAAAATAGGAAATTTTGGAATACCCCTCTTTTTACATTCATGATACAAAGGGAAAAGGCTTCAAATATCTCATCTCATAATATAAAAATAGGATTTTTTTTTTAATTTTCGGACAAAGGTTTAAGGAGCTAAAAGAAATAACTTTTGAATGAATATTCACTCATTCTTAATTTCTTATCTTCGGCTCTAGGTCAAAATATATTAAGATAAAATAAAAAAAAGTGTAAGTTGTAACATAAATTTTGTGAATCTAAATGATGTTGCTCATGGTACAATATTCTAATGAGCTATATTGGAGTAATATTAATTTGAGATTGTCATGAATCCACTAACCTAACTTTTCAAATAATTAACATTACATATAACATAATTTGTGATGAGGTTTGCATGCACAAAGTAGGACTTGTAAGATTTCCTTGGCTATGTTCAAATTAAATAATTTGAATGGCCATAGTAGCAAGTAACTATCAAGAGGAAAGAGCAACAACAAATCTTGTAATTGAATACATTATACTATAGTCTATACTTAGGAAGATTTGACAAAGGGCATTGCTACTGTCACCTCGACCACATTTCTTTAGTGCTTATGAAACTTTCCTTTTTAAAACTTTACTATCTTTATAAACCTAACTCATACAAGAATACATGGACTAACTAGACTTAGTTTAGTCTCTTAGGTCTTAATAGATTCTCATGTATCTTACTAGGTTAATGATTCAATTTTTGTGAATGACACTTGTTGGGAGAGACAACCACTCACTTAAAAATTAATTTCTTACTCATACGACGAAATGAGATTATTGTTTTTTGTACTCCTTACCCATTTGGGTAAGGAGCTAATCCCTTTCGAGGTGTGTGGCTGTCCTCCCAACAAATGCTGATATCAGGAATCGAACAATTGATTTTTTGTCATTCAGAGAATCTAGTTAATAGTGGATATTATTGTTTATAAAAAATAGAAAAATACATAGCACTATACAACAAGTGTTTCACATGGTCACTTTTTGACAAAAGGTCTCTATAGGATGAAAATGCACATTACTAGTTAACCAATAAATCAACAAGGAGGATGTAGATAGGAATCTAGGATCTTATTACGGTGCAAAAGAATATACTGGAAGAGTTGCTCATTTAAATGATCAATCAACCTAGCCAATTAACTCTAAGTTGAAAATTCCGATCAACATCATTAAAAATAAATCATTTTGAGCCTTCATTATTCCTTCTTGTAATATTTTAAGGATAATAAAAAAGAAATGTCATTTTCATTCCTATTTTTTATGTAAAAAATTTCATCAATTTGAAAATCATGCCTTTAAAATTCGAATTCCATAGCTTCTGAGTAATGAAGTTATTTTTCTTGGGGGAAAGCTGACTATATAAAAATTATGAATTTAATTCAAGTTAGATTGTATACATAGTTTTGAGTTGTGATGGTTAATTGTCATTTGAAATCAATTATATATGATGTGTCAATTTTCAATAAGGAAAGAGATTCTATGCAGTCTAATAATTGTTGTGGTCTCTTTATGTTTCTTCCTACCTAAAGCCTCTTCGATGAAACATTCGAGAAAAAGGGACATTTTTTATTATGAATTTTTGGTTTCTTACTATCAACTTTATCTTCATTTCATAATTTTATATTTTTTTATAATGAATCTCATCATTTCTCATTATATTTTTACACCTTATATTTAATTTATTCTTTCAAATTATATTAATCCATGATTTATTCTACCAAATTTGTGCTACTCATATATTAGCCAATAAAGTTGTTGTTTTTTAACAAATTCATTCTTTATTTGTAAATAAAATTTCCCACAATCAACTTATTGCAATTTTTAGGAAGATTACTACAAAATTTATGCGTGATTGTGAGAATTAGAATAGTTTCTTTTCGTATATTGTTTATCATACATTAAAGTCATGTACTACAATTAAAAATCTCCGGTATAAATTTTAGTATACATAAGAAGAAAACAATAAAATCACTAATAGTTTGGATATAAGAAAACAAAATATACTACCATACAATTTAAATTTCCAGAAAAAACGAAACATTGGTGTGACATTATCTTTAATGATCCAATTAATAAATAGACAATGTTATAATTCAAAGATCAATTCTGGTTTGGTTTGCTTTCTTTACCAACAAGTGCGTTTGCTTTGAAAGATAGCTAGCTCATACGTAACGACCAAAAAATAATTGATGATATCAAGCATCATTATCACCTTTATGTAAGACTCAATTTCTGCTTTCTTACTAGCATTGCAAAAGAAATTTAGTGTGTTGCATGACACCAATGCGTTAAAGATAATTAAAACTAGCATATATAAATACATTTGATAGTATAAGAATTTTTTACACTTTCACTATATTATTTATCATTCATTTTCAATTATCATTAACTTTATGAAAACCTAAACGAATGGTACATAATGTATTGATTGTATACGAAATTTTTATATAATCAGTGCATAAATATTCACTCTTAAAAGAAAGTATTTTTATTGCATATATCCTAAAAGGAGAGAAGGAGAGAGTAGACCTCCATGCATGCACATTGTTATGGTAATTTAATCCTTTATCTTGTTGTCAAATTAATAAACTTACCTACTTTGTGTCTACCACTCTATTTCATTTTCAGTTCCCTTTGTTTAATTTCTTCATCTCTAAGGTATTTTAGCCATAGTGATGTGATTTATGAAAATATGTGGGGTTAAATGTCTCCACAAAGTAGGATTAGTTTAGAAAATGATTCTCTCTTCTTTTTCTTAACATTTTCGTGTAAAATTTTAGTATTTGTGATATATTGTTATTAAATATTTATAAATTATTTATGAATCTTAACTTAATAGTTTAAACATTTGAAAGATTTAGCTTTACATATCACTACTGTATCTATGAGCAAATAGTTAAAACTTAAAACTTAATACTTTTTTGAGACTTGCATTCTTCTAAATTTCGATAGGATAAAGTAGAGCTATGCATAACTAACGCCTTAAAATTGTTTTATATACTTGTTGAGATTAGTTTATTACATGTGTTGTTGTTGTGGTGATGTCAATAGTTGCTTTAATTCCTCTAATTCCAAAGTTCCTTTTTGGTTTCTTACTCATCTTCAATTCTTCTTGTACCAAAATGTGTTTTCTGCATGACATTGGTCACTTATATTTCTCCAACTGTGTTTTTATTCGAAATTTATTTGATGTAGTGGTGGATCATAATCTAAAAATTAGAGGGAATGACGATATTTAAATACACATTGTTTCAAAGTTTCAAACTAAGATATTAATTATAAATGACATTAATTAACGATATTAAAAATAGTATTCATTTAAAGTATGGATGATTTTACGTTTTTTAAAGATTTAAACTTATTGATGATTGAATTAGAGAGTAAAAGTTCATACTATTTTTCTTTTCAATATAAATCACCATATTGTCTGCAAAAAAATTTATCTTTCATTTTATTACATTATCTTAATTTGATTGTCTTCATTGTTGAAAATAATATTTTTATTATACTTGTAAACATCGGAATAGTTAAGATAAGAAATTAGAGTAATTATATAAGCTACACTAAATTCAAAGATCATTAATATGTTTTTCAAATAGAATGACAACAACACCAAAAATAAGATATTGAAGTTGATAACTCAAATTATCTTCTTTTACTCAATGAGATTCATAGGAATGAATTTTTGTACAAAAATAAATATATTATTAATAATACTAAATATATTATAGACATCTTTAGGATTAAAAGTTTAAAACTAGTGCCAAGAGGATATAGTGAATATTTTAATAAATTAGGTAATGTAAATATTTTTTTTAAAAATTAAAAAATTCAAGGATACAGGTGCCCCATTTGTTCTTGTGATAGTCCACCAGTGATTTGATACAAGACCTAAAAAAATTAAAACATACAAGACCTAAAAAGAAATTCAAGAAAAAAGCCATATGTGACCTTCACTTATGTACTTTTTTTTCATTTAAGGTCGCATATGTCTTTTTTCTTATGAAAAACACAAATGCAATATTGAGATTTTTTTTTCTACACTTAACTTCAAGGTTACATATATATTTCTAGCAAAAAAACATATTTCATAAAATGTTAAAAAACTTAAAATAACCAAATATTTTGCCTGATACGCCAATTTTATGCGTTGAATGTCACATGTAAGACAAGATGAACACCGATGCTGGCTTTTACATAATTTGATTTACTATTGGTTTGGGGTTTTAGTATCATGTTAAAGAGTAAATTATTGTAATGAATTTTAGTGAAATTATACAAATTGTTATTTATTTTTATATCTACAAATCTCTCCTTATTTATATATACATTACGCTGACTAATCTTGTAGAAAAAATAAGTGTAATCTTTTAAATAAAAAATGATGAGTGTAATTAAATTAAATAAAATATAATATATTATGGAGACACATCTAAATAATATATGAGCAATATCTATTTATTATTTTCGGTTCTTTACAATATAATATAGTATAAAAGTGATTTAAACAATATTTGTTTAGAAATGTTGATGCATTTTTGTAACCAAAAATAATAAAAATAATTGTATCATGTTTTGTTTAACTTAATTGTATTTATTACATTTTTTTATAAAAGATTACAGTTATTTATTATACATGGCTCATCAGTGTAATGAAAATATATAAATTATGAGATTTATGTATGTGTAGAAAAGTGATAAATAATTTATATAATTGTACTAAACTGAGGAGTGTAACTTACTCTATCTTAAATGATGAAGTAGAGTGTTGGGAGAAGATGATTTGGGAAGAATATGAAGTGAGTGATGACTGATGAGAGAGAGAGAAAAGAGAAGAAACTCAAATCCCTTTCTTTACTATGTTTGTAGGCTTCATAAAACAAAGATGGGCTCAGTATCTTGGACCAGCTAATTGCAATGGATCTTGAGGCTTCACCATGTTCACCATCAACTCCTAAAAGTCATTGCATAGCCCAATCACCCAAAAAATTGGAATCTCTTTCCTTGGATTTAATGTAGCCTCAGCTGTTTCATACTATCATAGGTTTTGTAGAATGAAAATCCTCTGTCCCAAAATGATAATGTCTTCATGAGGACATAAATAGGGACAGTTGATCTTCATTCAGGTTTTATCACATCCGAATCTAAAAGACACCTCATAGTCGCCCCAAAACGTCAGGTGTCAACCTAATATGGGATAAGGTGAGTCCATTCGGGACTCTCTTGGTTCTTAATCGTATAATTACACAATTCAAAAAGATACATCTTTGATCAGATAGGATTCAAGTAACAGTATACATACCACTTTTTATCATCCACCTGTCATGCCATGCCATCTGAGCAACACACACCCCTAGCATCAATGAATCGTATATTTCTTGTCCTTTTCTTGGAACTTCTTTCCTTCAATCTTATACCCTCTCGTTTTTTTGGGGATTGTTTTCTCTTACTGATTTTTTTGTACATTTATTTTTCTTCTATAATTTGTTACTATTTTAATAAAATTTTCACTTATCAAAAAAATAATCATGTAATGCACACCTTCATCAACTATAGTTTAAGGGTGGATATGCGTGATGCCTCTCTCTCTCAATAAGAACGAACAAAGAGAAAATATTTGTATTATCTATGGAATTGATCATCACATTCACGAAAACCTACCATGCATTTTAATTAACTACACAAACCCCATGCTTTGTAGCAGTGAAGGAAATTTTTCAGCAGCTTTGTGCACAGTTATATATATAAATTGCAATGACCATGCTGTTACGTATATCATATTTTATATTGTTTTAACCTCATGAAAAGCAGTGGTAGAATATTAAAAGAGAAAATAGAGTGTGATGTTACACTATAGTATCAACACACATCTTCCATCATTCACGTGTTGATGTGCATGGACACAACTACAAGTTATGTACATGAATGATAGATGGTTTTATACACTGATATTGACATTGTAATTTTGTTTATTAATGCACACTTGTTGAACTCTTACTAAAATAGTTTTTTGACTTTTCTTGATGTAAATAAAATTTCGGATCACAATATATAGAAATAAGAATTGGGTTAACAAATTAAGAATATTTAAAAAAAATAGTACTATATAAAACCAGAAATTTAATATTGAAAAATTAAGTTTAATACTTCTGAATATACTAAACCAGATAAAATTTTCATTTTCTTTAAAACATTAGAACATTCCCCTTGGAAATAATTAAAGGAAATTCGTGAAATAAAACCAATAGCTCTTACTCATAATAGTTAAGTGAAAGGTGACTAGGGGAAGAACATGGGAGAAATGATATGAATAAAGAAAAGGAGCTTAATTGAAATTGTTTCTGTAATTAAAATAAACAAATTATATATAGGAAATAAAAGGAGACACAGTGAAGTAGATGGGTGGACATAGCAGAAGGTGCAAAGGTAGAGAAGTGCTAAAAGCAAACTTAATTTAATAAATTACACACTTTTTTGTACTATCAAGAATATTCTCTCACCCATTGGTATAAGGAACTAATTTTTTTTTGTCGTGATTACCCCTCTCAACAAATGTCGCTCACAGAAATCGAACATTTAACATTTTGATAATCTTAAAGATCTAGCTGGAGCTTACACCACTGGACCACACTTACTTTGATCTCACATTCCTCTATCATTTGTGGCGCAAGGTGAGCAAATATTTATAATTTATCTATATGGCTCTCCTTTTGCTGGATGAGACAGCTTAATCATGTGTATTTGATTAGCATATATGAATAAGGAATTTCGATCAATCATAACAAAACTAATACTATAGAACTGTGTGGAATAATCTCCTTCCTTTAATTAGTTTTTTCTATGCTAACCATAAGCAATTGTTAAAAAAATGGCATTTCATAGTAAAATATTAAGCTCTTCGCAAGAGATATATAAGATTACTCTAGAGTGCATTTGTCTTTAAAGTAAACAAATGAAAATTACATACCACTAAATTTTGCCGTGTCAAAATCACAATTACACTTTATGTTAAAGTCAGTAAGACACTGTTTCTTACTAACTTTAAATTCTCCCCCCTCAAGTGAGTGTATCTCTACAATGTTTTACGTACCTAAGCTTTAGTTCAGGTTAAATCTAATAGAGAAACTTGAATAAGGTGACAGATCAGACTAAAACTTTATGTTTGAAAAAGATATTGACCGTTTGAGGCAAACCTTGTCCTACCTTGATTTCATGCCTAGATAATATTAACCATCAATTATTATCATTATTATATGACCCCAACACCCTATTGAAATGAGATATGGAGAATCATTTGTTCCTAACGGTGTTTCATTCTCTGTTCCAAACTAATTACATATTGATGTGTTAATAAAAGATTTTTTTTTAACATAAAACGTTAAGAAAATGTAGCACTCTGATTGGTTTGGGACAGGGTGTGAGATACTGTTTGGGACGGGTGATGTCTGTCCACTAAGATGAGCATAATGTCCCGCATGCTGTATGCAACTGGCAACCAAGGTTTTAAGGGTTGTGGGGAGCACCCAACCCAATTATAAGGATTCTGGTTACCAATTGAACAAAAAAGGAAAAAGGAGAATGAAAGGCTAAGGTCCTTTAATAAGGTTTTCAATTGTTTTAACCTTATTTCCACTTCCTTTTTGGTATTACTTTATAGTCTAACTTCGATTGACAAATCAATTTAGTCATACATGTCAAAAAAAAGGCCAAGGTTAACACAATTAAGGGCTAAATCATTTTCTAACAGCCTTTTTTTCTTCTGTGATAATAGGTTTTTTATACTGAAATAAACTATAACACCCATATAAGAGAAGTGTGAATTAAGTTTTTACCTTAAATATCAAGATTATCCTTTATCCTATTGGGGTGGAGAATGTGAAGAGAACTAGA
Source organism: Lupinus angustifolius (assembly GCF_001865875.1). NCBI lineage: Eukaryota > Viridiplantae > Streptophyta > Magnoliopsida > Fabales > Fabaceae > Lupinus > Lupinus angustifolius. The sequence continues at coordinate 24,628,009 of NC_032011.1, read as the reverse complement.
GAGCATGGCTACTATAATTTCAAATACCAGAAACTTTGTTGAAAGCATTGGGATCAAGGGGAATGGATTTTTTATCATGGCCTAGGGTTACTGTAACCCTCTTCCTGTACTTGCAGAGAGAATAAAATGCACACACTTTCAAGAGTGAGCACAAAAAATTAAAGTGGGTTGTGACAAAGAACAGAAATACTTATTTATTTATTAATTTATACACTCAAAGCTGCAAGAGAGAAAAAAAGGGAAAGCATAAAAAGATGTGAAAAAAGTGAAGTTGGCCCTAAAGGAAATTAAATAATTAAAAGTCAGAGAGATAGTGAGAGAGGGGTATGGGTATGGAGATGAAATAATAATACTCATATCTATCTTCCTTCCTTTTCAAGGATACTTCATTGAGATGAAAACTTGAAAGAGTAAAGAGGAAACCTGAGAGAGAGAAAAAGTAAAGCAGAAGCTATGTATGTGGGTTTCACCTGGAACTGTGTTCCATTGAATACAGTGGCAGATTCCATTTCATCTCTCTAAATCTTGTGCTATTTGCTACTACTTAATTTTAATCACTAAGTACTCATCTTGGGATTTTCAAATCCCATTTTCTTTTCCCTTTTAAGACCATATAATAAATTTATCATTATGGAACATAACAATCTCCATCACCTTCAACAAGACCAACCTCAACCTCTTGAGCCAGCTTCCTCTTTGACCCCATCTTCCTATGGATCACTTGGTGGTAGGAGCCATTCTTGGACCCCAAATATTACTTTGTAAGTCTCTTCTAACACTTAACTCAATTCATTATCTAGTTTTTGTTCCATATGTTATTTAAGGATTATATTTATGTGTATGAGTTGATCTTTTAATTTACTTTACTATTGCAAATGTTTGTTTCTATTTTGCTTAATTGAATTTCATGCTATCATTAATACACCACAGCTGTCATTCTATGATCTCATGTGTGTATATGTTTTTTGTATTTTTGTACTAGACTAGGGCTTTGTCTCCTTCACCATAAGTTACTATACAAAAGGTAGGTAGCTATATATATCATATATATTCAATAAAAGTAATATTCTAACCCTGTTTAATTACATATATAGGAATGTTGGTAACTTCAACCAAAACCTGCAAGAAGCTAATCCCAGATCAAGAGCTTTAATGCACAAGAATGATATGATCCAAGATTTAGGTTATCATCATCATTGGACTGGTGATGGAGAAAGCTACTTAGCCCCTACATTCAGTGAAATGCTAAATAGTACTCCTTCCAACATGGAAGACTATAAATATCACAATCCAGTTCATTCTACTTCTACAGTGACCAACCAGATGAAGAATAGTAATGAGTGCAAAGATATGAATGCACTGAATGAGAAGTTGTTGCTGAAGACACTATTTTCAGGAGATATGTACTCAACTAGTGCTGAAAATTATGGTAACTTTGGTGCTGCTACTCATCATGGAGTACCAAGTAGAGGGAACTTTAGCCAGATTTATCCAAGTATAAATATCTCAAACTTGAGCCACTCATCAACTTCTACACCAATTTCAAGCTCCTTGAATATTATGAGCACTACACAGCCCTTAGATCTGTTAACCTCACCAACATCATTTCCTATGGGTTTAAGTCATCGTTCACATTCACAAGATCATTCTTTTGGTAATGATAATCTTTCTTTTCGTCTAGAACATATGCAGCAACCCACTGACAGGTCCTCATGTAATAACTCTGGTAATGTAAGTATTCTTCTAATTCTCTCTCTTTTTTCACTTCTTTGGAAAATAAAAACCACACTAGTTATAGTAATGTTTTATGGAGAATCTTTTGATTTTTTTGTTGTATTGAAATATACATGTATAGAAAGTAAAAAAGAAATAGAGGTAGATTCATTTGTTTACAAAGAAAATTGTAACTCATAAAAGTAGTATGTCATATAGTTTTTAATTTTCTGATACTACGTAGTATGCACTAATTTTATCTGCAAAACTATATATAAAAGATGCAAACAAAGATGAACCTAACGAATATACTTATTACTGAAGACATGAAGTTGACCAACAATGGGGATAGGTTTTTTAGAAAAGTAATAGAAACCACCCTTTACCATATTTTATTATTAACTTGTGGCAACAAGAAATAGTCTTCTCTTTATATCGTTCTCAACTTTAAACACAGTACAAACATATACCTTTAATCAGAATTTACCTTCTTTACTCTTTTCTTTTCGATTCTATCTTTCTTTTTTCTTTTTTTCACTTGTTGAAAATGACCCATTTCAATTATTATTCGACTGCTCTTAACTTTTTTCATTTTTCTTTTCCTATGCAGCTATCACAGTTGAGCAATGGTGAGGTGGAAACAAAGAGACCCTGCACTTTGATGGATTCAAAGACTACTCAATCTCAAACAGCATCGAAGAAATCACGATTGGAATCACGCCCATCATGTCCACTTATTAAGGTATCTTTTTTCTTGTCTTTTATAGGTTACATTATTTCTTATCTTTGGAGAAAGCAAACCAAAAAGTGTATATATATTGTTGGAGGAAGAACACATTCTAGATACTTCGATTTCAAACGTGGAGATCTCATACTTAGTCTTATATTTATAGATTTTTTATTTGATCCTTGAAATTGTATAATGTTTCAGCATAAAATTTGACTGATTTTAGAAGAGAACCCTTTTTATCCAAAATAAATCTTGATTGTTAACTTTAATTAAATATTGTGGTTGTAGCCAAAACATTTAAATGATCCACAAAAATATTAAATCAAGATATGTCACCCTACACTACATATATCAAATAACAATATATAGCCTACTTTAAAGAGTCTCCTAATTATGAAAAAAAAATGTCACTTTAAGTGACATATGTCACCTTTAAGTTGATAAGATATAATTGATGTCATTTTCTTATGATTATAAGTTTAAATTAATTCATATCTCATATTATAGAAGTAGGGAAAGTTGCATTGATTTCAGTTCAGAATAATGCTTTTGCATTTATCTTCAGTTCATAACTAATTCTTCAGGTTAGGAAAGAGAAGTTGGGAGATAGAATTGCGGCTCTTCAACAGTTGGTGGCTCCTTTTGGCAAGGTACACTACTTTCACACACATTATGACTTATGACTAAAAGTTATAAATTCACATGTCAATAATTAGCTTATTATATTAATGAAAATAGAAAGAAAAAAAGTAATGTTTATTGGGGTATTCATATAGAGTTTATGAAAGTTAATATTGAACTATAATTATACAATATTTTTGAATTTGGATGTTGCAGACAGACACAGCATCAGTTCTTATGGAAGCTATTGGATACATTAAATTCCTTCAAGGCCAAGTTGAGGTACTTATATTTTCCAAGCCCCTTTTGACTTATGAATTACCAATAATGTCCCTTGATTCTTAGTTATATAAAGTTAGCGCAAACAGCAATGTAGGGTTTCAATTGACTAACAATATGCTACCATCTTTATGATTTTGATGGGTATTTAATCATTTCATTTTTACCGTATAGTTAGATATAATATATGCAAATATGGGTGAGTATTACGTGAATGTCAATTTTAAAGCGTGGTTGAGTATTAAGATATGTCATATTTTGTGGTTGATAGATACATTGGATTCAAATTTTGTGTGAGTATTATTGTATTATGTGACATCAATGATAATTACACAAATAATGAAACTTATAATGCAATTTAGATGATGAACATATATTGAATTTTCCCATTGACTTGGTTCTTACGAATTGTTCATTGTACAGACACTGAGTGTTCCATACATGAAATCATCTCAAAACCAGAACAACAGAATCATTCAAAGGGTAAGAATACATTCTTTTGCTATTATATAATATAAAACATACATGCACATGCATGCACATACGTCTTAATTAGCAAGCTTTAATCCAAAAATTTGAGGACATAATATATACTCTAAGTAGTACATGCTTGATTCAAGTGACACATGTCTGATTCAAGTGGTACATGTTTGATTCCCCTTAAGCAATGTCTCGGGTTCGAGTCTTATGGTTGAAAAAAATACCAACAGGGAGAGTTAGTCACACATACCTATGGATGTTCCCGGTTCAGACAGGATTGTCTCCAGTGTGAGGATACTTGTGGGAAACAAAAGGAAAACTATATTGCATAAATGCATATTTATAATAAAATTGCATAATGCATGATATACATAATGTCAGGGTTCAGCCATAGGAGACACACATGGAGAACCAAATCAAGATCTTAGAAGCCGAGGTCTCTGTCTTGTTCCATTGTCTTGCATGTCATACATAGCAGGTGATGGTGGCACTGAGGTGTGGCAACAACCTAACTTTGGTGGAGGAACTTAGTAGTAGTATTTTGTTTGAATTAAAATCAAGTAAACATTCAAATGAAAGGGAGGAAAAAAAGAAATGGAGCAATGTGTTCTAAATATTCTAAGCCCATGTTTGTTGGAACTTAAAACAAATCCGGTTTTATGAGTGTTTAATGGAGCAAACTTGGTCCTTCCTATAAAAGTCAAGGATGGCCAAGTTAGATCCATTAAAACATCATGTACCATTAATTTAATTACTTGTACTCTTTGCTAGCCATTGTTAATTCATGTAGGCTAATATAATTCTACAGTCAGCTTGTGCTCTTGTTTTAAGGGTGGAAGTTCAGGTGTTCTCCAGTATTGAAGAGGACATTACTGAAATATAAGAAGAAATGAAAGATATGTGAATTTCAAGTGATGAGCTCGTTTAACTAGGAATATACACATTTGAAAATAAAATGAATAAATCTGAATCTAAATCTAAATCTGATTCATTAATTGATATAATAATCATATTATATAGTTTAAATTGGTGCACTTTTTGCTGACAAAAAAATGGTGCACTTCTTAAAGTGCAAAAGATGCTTTAAACGAGTAACACAATCTTTTAAGGCAAGTTTTAACCCAGTGCCAGGTAAAGGGGAACTATTTTTTGTGCCATTGACATTGAGTGTTGATTTCGTTATAAAATACATCAACGCTTATTTGATTTGTAGATTTTACACATACAAAAAAATGTGTCCTTATGTACTAGGCTTTGAAGAATTCTCAGTCCACAATAAAATAAGAGAGCATAAATCGGATATTGAGAATTCAGAGGACAATACGTGGACAAGAATTGAAAACCTTAAAAAGAAAGCAATAAATGCATCCACCAAATTCAGGAACTCAATTAATTGAGTACTAGATTGTTTAATAAACTTTGTTTTTCTGTTTTGGTTACAACTTTTTTATGTATATTTATAAACTATGATGTCCCACTTCCTAAACAGGCATTATACAAAGCATTGACAAAACAAGAACTTGTGGCATATATAGACAGAACTGTTATGCAGAGAAAGGTTTCCCATCAAAACTTCATAGTAACAGATTCATGAAACTACATTGGTCTTTCTTAAAAAAGATAATAATATACAGTCAAAGAACATATACATGATTTTGCTTGGCAGCAAGATTGATAACGGTACAAATGGGACAGTGTTCATAGTGAGGGAAATTACATGATGGAACAGTAATTAACCACCTTCAGCAATCACATATTACACATTGCATCTAGCATAATTTAGAAGTCTTTGGAATAAGCATCTTTTTTTCTCATCCATCACCCCTCATTTGGAACACCTCTACTCAATTTCTGTTGAATTTTTTCTACTTGATGATCCTAGCTGGATCAGCTATACCTTCTTTTGGCCAGGTTTAGGACAATATAAGTGATTCCATTGGTAGCTGCTATTAATTTCATCACCTTTTGCCTGCACTTTGAACAGAGCAATTTTACTGACGCCGGAGTATTCTACAATACACAAGTGTGTCAGTCAGAAGAGTGAAGAGCATACAGCTAGTAATATGATAATCAGATAAATGTTTTTTTGCACCCAACATTAGTTAACAAAAAATTTACAAATATAAATACCATTCACACAGTGAAAACCAAACTGCACAGGTTTAAAAGTGAGATGAAAGAGGTAAGGTAGTAGAGCAACTCATTCTGGAAACAAGTATGCTAAAACCAATTGAAAGATAGTACAGAAACAAATAATTAATAGAAAAGGGGGATTTGAACACCCTGTGATTGAAAAAGAAAAGAAAGAAAGTAGAACCCCAGAGAAGTGGGTTAATTGGAGCCAAATACAAGTTTCAAACTTCAGAGTTAAATAAAAGGACATTTTGAGGGAAAGAAGAGCATCGTAGTACTAATACTTACAAATGCAATTTTCCTCAAGTGTCATGTACTACAGTCTGTCAAATCTCAGCATGCAGCACCAGAGACTGGCAAGTTTGTGACTTTATTTCTTCCTGGATTTATCATTTCACTGTAGTAGCTCACTATCTTCTTATCTAAGTCATAATATTCCTCCATTTTACTCAAACGCTTCAAGTCCAGGTCGATAAAATACACCTAAGACAGATCCAGTTGCAACTAAATTCAGATACAATGCAACAAGCATTACAGCTTTCATTCTGTTTTATATATAAGGTCAAGAGAATAAAATCATTTAGAATGACAATATGGTATTTTCATTTTCATGGATAAAGGAGATTTTACTTCAGACCTATTTTATATAAATTAGAATATCCATGATGAGAATTTTGATTGTTATTATTTGCTTCATTTTACAATTATCAAACAAGGTCCTCCTCCTCCTCCTCATCCTCATCCTATCCTCCTCCTCATCCTCATCCTATCCTCATCGCACCTTCGTCCTCATCCTCTTCGTCACCCCATCTTCGTCCTCACCCTCCTCCTATCCTCATCCTACCCTCCTCATCGTCATCCTCCTTCTCAAATTCCTCAACCTATCCTCATCCTATCCTCGTCCAAATCTTATCCTCTTACTCATCCTCATCCTCCTCCTCCTCCTCCTCCTCATCCTCATCCTATCCTCCTCCTCATCCTCATCCTATCCTCATCGCACCTTCGTCCTCATCCTCTTCGTCACCCCATCTTCGTCCTCACCCTCCTCCTATCCTCATCCTACCCTCCTCATCGTCATCCTCCTTCTCAAATTCCTCAACCTATCCTCATCCTATCCTCGTCCAAATCTTATCCTCTTACTCATCCTCATCCTCCTCCTCCTCCTCCTCCTCATCCTCATCCTATCCTCCTCCTCATCCTCATCCTATCCTCATCGCACCTTCGTCCTCATCCTCTTCGTCACCCCATCTTCGTCCTCACCCTCCTCCTATCCTCATCCTACCCTCCTCATCGTCATCCTCCTTCTCAAATTCCTCAACCTATCCTCATCCTATCCTCGTCCAAATCTTATCCTCTTACTCATCCTCATCCTCCTCCTCCTCCTCCTCCTCATCCTCATCCTATCCTCCTCCTCATCCTCATCCTATCCTCATCGCACCTTCGTCCTCATCCTCTTCGTCACCCCATCTTCGTCCTCACCCTCCTCCTATCCTCATCCTACCCTCCTCATCGTCATCCTCCTTCTCAAATTCCTCAACCTATCCTCATCCTATCCTCGTCCAAATCTTATCCTCTTACTCATCCTCATCCTCCTCCTCCTCCTCCTCCTCATCCTCATCCTATCCTCCTCCTCATCCTCATCCTATCCTCATCGCACCTTCGTCCTCATCCTCTTCGTCACCCCATCTTCGTCCTCACCCTCCTCCTATCCTCATCCTACCCTCCTCATCGTCATCCTCCTTCTCAAATTCCTCAACCTATCCTCATCCTATCCTCGTCCAAATCTTATCCTCTTACTCATCCTCATCCTCCTCCTCCTCCTCCTCCTCATCCTCATCCTATCCTCCTCCTCATCCTCATCCTATCCTCATCGCACCTTCGTCCTCATCCTCTTCGTCACCCCATCTTCGTCCTCACCCTCCTCCTATCCTCATCCTACCCTCCTCATCGTCATCCTCCTTCTCAAATTCCTCAACCTATCCTCATCCTATCCTCGTCCAAATCTTATCCTCTTACTCATCCTCATCCTCCTCCTCCTCCTCCTCCTCATCCTCATCCTATCCTCCTCCTCATCCTCATCCTATCCTCATCGCACCTTCGTCCTCATCCTCTTCGTCACCCCATCTTCGTCCTCACCCTCCTCCTATCCTCATCCTACCCTCCTCATCGTCATCCTCCTTCTCAAATTCCTCAACCTATCCTCATCCTATCCTCGTCCAAATCTTATCCTCTTACTCATCCTCATCCTCCTCCTCCTCCTCCTCCTCATCCTCATCCTATCCTCCTCCTCATCCTCATCCTATCCTCATCGCACCTTCGTCCTCATCCTCTTCGTCACCCCATCTTCGTCCTCACCCTCCTCCTATCCTCATCCTACCCTCCTCATCGTCATCCTCCTTCTCAAATTCCTCAACCTATCCTCATCCTATCCTCGTCCAAATCTTATCCTCTTACTCATCCTCATCCTCCTCCTCCTCCTCCTCCTCATCCTCATCCTATCCTCCTCCTCATCCTCATCCTATCCTCATCGCACCTTCGTCCTCATCCTCTTCGTCACCCCATCTTCGTCCTCACCCTCCTCCTATCCTCATCCTACCCTCCTCATCGTCATCCTCCTTCTCAAATTCCTCAACCTATCCTCATCCTATCCTCGTCCAAATCTTATCCTCTTACTCATCCTCATCCTCCTCCTCCTCCTCCTCCTCATCCTCATCCTATCCTCCTCCTCATCCTCATCCTATCCTCATCGCACCTTCGTCCTCATCCTCTTCGTCACCCCATCTTCGTCCTCACCCTCCTCCTATCCTCATCCTACCCTCCTCATCGTCATCCTCCTTCTCAAATTCCTCAACCTATCCTCATCCTATCCTCGTCCAAATCTTATCCTCTTACTCATCCTCATCCTCCTCCTCCTCCTCCTCCTCATCCTCATCCTATCCTCCTCCTCATCCTCATCCTATCCTCATCGCACCTTCGTCCTCATCCTCTTCGTCACCCCATCTTCGTCCTCACCCTCCTCCTATCCTCATCCTACCCTCCTCATCGTCATCCTCCTTCTCAAATTCCTCAACCTATCCTCATCCTATCCTCGTCCAAATCTTATCCTCTTACTCATCCTCATCCTCCTCCTCCTCCTCCTCCTCATCCTCATCCTATCCTCCTCCTCATCCTCATCCTATCCTCATCGCACCTTCGTCCTCATCCTCTTCGTCACCCCATCTTCGTCCTCACCCTCCTCCTATCCTCATCCTACCCTCCTCATCGTCATCCTCCTTCTCAAATTCCTCAACCTATCCTCATCCTATCCTCGTCCAAATCTTATCCTCTTACTCATCCTCATCCTCCTCCTCCTCCTCCTCCTCATCCTCATCCTATCCTCCTCCTCATCCTCATCCTATCCTCATCGCACCTTCGTCCTCATCCTCTTCGTCACCCCATCTTCGTCCTCACCCTCCTCCTATCCTCATCCTACCCTCCTCATCGTCATCCTCCTTCTCAAATTCCTCAACCTATCCTCATCCTATCCTCGTCCAAATCTTATCCTCTTACTCATCCTCATCCTCCTCCTCCTCCTCCTCCTCATCCTCATCCTATCCTCCTCCTCATCCTCATCCTATCCTCATCGCACCTTCGTCCTCATCCTCTTCGTCACCCCATCTTCGTCCTCACCCTCCTCCTATCCTCATCCTACCCTCCTCATCGTCATCCTCCTTCTCAAATTCCTCAACCTATCCTCATCCTATCCTCGTCCAAATCTTATCCTCTTACTCATCCTCATCCTCCTCCTCCTCCTCCTCCTCATCCTCATCCTATCCTCCTCCTCATCCTCATCCTATCCTCATCGCACCTTCGTCCTCATCCTCTTCGTCACCCCATCTTCGTCCTCACCCTCCTCCTATCCTCATCCTACCCTCCTCATCGTCATCCTCCTTCTCAAATTCCTCAACCTATCCTCATCCTATCCTCGTCCAAATCTTATCCTCTTACTCATCCTCATCCTCCTCCTCCTCCTCCTCCTCATCCTCATCCTATCCTCCTCCTCATCCTCATCCTATCCTCATCGCACCTTCGTCCTCATCCTCTTCGTCACCCCATCTTCGTCCTCACCCTCCTCCTATCCTCATCCTACCCTCCTCATCGTCATCCTCCTTCTCAAATTCCTCAACCTATCCTCATCCTATCCTCGTCCAAATCTTATCCTCTTACTCATCCTCATCCTCCTCCTCCTCCTCCTCCTCATCCTCATCCTATCCTCCTCCTCATCCTCATCCTATCCTCATCGCACCTTCGTCCTCATCCTCTTCGTCACCCCATCTTCGTCCTCACCCTCCTCCTATCCTCATCCTACCCTCCTCATCGTCATCCTCCTTCTCAAATTCCTCAACCTATCCTCATCCTATCCTCGTCCAAATCTTATCCTCTTACTCATCCTCATCCTCCTCCTCCTCCTCCTCCTCATCCTCATCCTATCCTCCTCCTCATCCTCATCCTATCCTCATCGCACCTTCGTCCTCATCCTCTTCGTCACCCCATCTTCGTCCTCACCCTCCTCCTATCCTCATCCTACCCTCCTCATCGTCATCCTCCTTCTCAAATTCCTCAACCTATCCTCATCCTATCCTCGTCCAAATCTTATCCTCTTACTCATCCTCATCCTCCTCCTCCTCCTCCTCCTCATCCTCATCCTATCCTCCTCCTCATCCTCATCCTATCCTCATCGCACCTTCGTCCTCATCCTCTTCGTCACCCCATCTTCGTCCTCACCCTCCTCCTATCCTCATCCTACCCTCCTCATCGTCATCCTCCTTCTCAAATTCCTCAACCTATCCTCATCCTATCCTCGTCCAAATCTTATCCTCTTACTCATCCTCATCCTCCTCCTCCTCCTCCTCCTCATCCTCATCCTATCCTCCTCCTCATCCTCATCCTATCCTCATCGCACCTTCGTCCTCATCCTCTTCGTCACCCCATCTTCGTCCTCACCCTCCTCCTATCCTCATCCTACCCTCCTCATCGTCATCCTCCTTCTCAAATTCCTCAACCTATCCTCATCCTATCCTCGTCCAAATCTTATCCTCTTACTCATCCTCATCCTCCTCCTCCTCCTCCTCCTCATCCTCATCCTATCCTCCTCCTCATCCTCATCCTATCCTCATCGCACCTTCGTCCTCATCCTCTTCGTCACCCCATCTTCGTCCTCACCCTCCTCCTATCCTCATCCTACCCTCCTCATCGTCATCCTCCTTCTCAAATTCCTCAACCTATCCTCATCCTATCCTCGTCCAAATCTTATCCTCTTACTCATCCTCATCCTCCTCCTCCTCCTCCTCCTCATCCTCATCCTATCCTCCTCCTCATCCTCATCCTATCCTCATCGCACCTTCGTCCTCATCCTCTTCGTCACCCCATCTTCGTCCTCACCCTCCTCCTATCCTCATCCTACCCTCCTCATCGTCATCCTCCTTCTCAAATTCCTCAACCTATCCTCATCCTATCCTCGTCCAAATCTTATCCTCTTACTCATCCTCATCCTCCTCCTCCTCCTCCTCCTCATCCTCATCCTATCCTCCTCCTCATCCTCATCCTATCCTCATCGCACCTTCGTCCTCATCCTCTTCGTCACCCCATCTTCGTCCTCACCCTCCTCCTATCCTCATCCTACCCTCCTCATCGTCATCCTCCTTCTCAAATTCCTCAACCTATCCTCATCCTATCCTCGTCCAAATCTTATCCTCTTACTCATCCTCATCCTCCTCCTCCTCCTCCTCCTCATCCTCATCCTATCCTCCTCCTCATCCTCATCCTATCCTCATCGCACCTTCGTCCTCATCCTCTTCGTCACCCCATCTTCGTCCTCACCCTCCTCCTATCCTCATCCTACCCTCCTCATCGTCATCCTCCTTCTCAAATTCCTCAACCTATCCTCATCCTATCCTCGTCCAAATCTTATCCTCTTACTCATCCTCATCCTCCTCCTCCTCCTCCTCCTCATCCTCATCCTATCCTCCTCCTCATCCTCATCCTATCCTCATCGCACCTTCGTCCTCATCCTCTTCGTCACCCCATCTTCGTCCTCACCCTCCTCCTATCCTCATCCTACCCTCCTCATCGTCATCCTCCTTCTCAAATTCCTCAACCTATCCTCATCCTATCCTCGTCCAAATCTTATCCTCTTACTCATCCTCATCCTCCTCCTCCTCCTCCTCCTCATCCTCATCCTATCCTCCTCCTCATCCTCATCCTATCCTCATCGCACCTTCGTCCTCATCCTCTTCGTCACCCCATCTTCGTCCTCACCCTCCTCCTATCCTCATCCTACCCTCCTCATCGTCATCCTCCTTCTCAAATTCCTCAACCTATCCTCATCCTATCCTCGTCCAAATCTTATCCTCTTACTCATCCTCATCCTCCTCCTCCTCCTCCTCCTCATCCTCATCCTATCCTCCTCCTCATCCTCATCCTATCCTCATCGCACCTTCGTCCTCATCCTCTTCGTCACCCCATCTTCGTCCTCACCCTCCTCCTATCCTCATCCTACCCTCCTCATCGTCATCCTCCTTCTCAAATTCCTCAACCTATCCTCATCCTATCCTCGTCCAAATCTTATCCTCTTACTCATCCTCATCCTCCTCCTCCTCCTCCTCCTCATCCTCATCCTATCCTCCTCCTCATCCTCATCCTATCCTCATCGCACCTTCGTCCTCATCCTCTTCGTCACCCCATCTTCGTCCTCACCCTCCTCCTATCCTCATCCTACCCTCCTCATCGTCATCCTCCTTCTCAAATTCCTCAACCTATCCTCATCCTATCCTCGTCCAAATCTTATCCTCTTACTCATCCTCATCCTCCTCCTCCTCCTCCTCCTCATCCTCATCCTATCCTCCTCCTCATCCTCATCCTATCCTCATCGCACCTTCGTCCTCATCCTCTTCGTCACCCCATCTTCGTCCTCACCCTCCTCCTATCCTCATCCTACCCTCCTCATCGTCATCCTCCTTCTCAAATTCCTCAACCTATCCTCATCCTATCCTCGTCCAAATCTTATCCTCTTACTCATCCTCATCCTCCTCCTCCTCCTCCTCCTCATCCTCATCCTATCCTCCTCCTCATCCTCATCCTATCCTCATCGCACCTTCGTCCTCATCCTCTTCGTCACCCCATCTTCGTCCTCACCCTCCTCCTATCCTCATCCTACCCTCCTCATCGTCATCCTCCTTCTCAAATTCCTCAACCTATCCTCATCCTATCCTCGTCCAAATCTTATCCTCTTACTCATCCTCATCCTCCTCCTCCTCCTCCTCCTCATCCTCATCCTATCCTCCTCCTCATCCTCATCCTATCCTCATCGCACCTTCGTCCTCATCCTCTTCGTCACCCCATCTTCGTCCTCACCCTCCTCCTATCCTCATCCTACCCTCCTCATCGTCATCCTCCTTCTCAAATTCCTCAACCTATCCTCATCCTATCCTCGTCCAAATCTTATCCTCTTACTCATCCTCATCCTCCTCCTCCTCCTCCTCCTCATCCTCATCCTATCCTCCTCCTCATCCTCATCCTATCCTCATCGCACCTTCGTCCTCATCCTCTTCGTCACCCCATCTTCGTCCTCACCCTCCTCCTATCCTCATCCTACCCTCCTCATCGTCATCCTCCTTCTCAAATTCCTCAACCTATCCTCATCCTATCCTCGTCCAAATCTTATCCTCTTACTCATCCTCATCCTCCTCCTCCTCCTCCTCCTCATCCTCATCCTATCCTCCTCCTCATCCTCATCCTATCCTCATCGCACCTTCGTCCTCATCCTCTTCGTCACCCCATCTTCGTCCTCACCCTCCTCCTATCCTCATCCTACCCTCCTCATCGTCATCCTCCTTCTCAAATTCCTCAACCTATCCTCATCCTATCCTCGTCCAAATCTTATCCTCTTACTCATCCTCATCCTCCTCCTCCTCCTCCTCCTCATCCTCATCCTATCCTCCTCCTCATCCTCATCCTATCCTCATCGCACCTTCGTCCTCATCCTCTTCGTCACCCCATCTTCGTCCTCACCCTCCTCCTATCCTCATCCTACCCTCCTCATCGTCATCCTCCTTCTCAAATTCCTCAACCTATCCTCATCCTATCCTCGTCCAAATCTTATCCTCTTACTCATCCTCATCCTCCTCCTCCTCCTCCTCCTCATCCTCATCCTATCCTCCTCCTCATCCTCATCCTATCCTCATCGCACCTTCGTCCTCATCCTCTTCGTCACCCCATCTTCGTCCTCACCCTCCTCCTATCCTCATCCTACCCTCCTCATCGTCATCCTCCTTCTCAAATTCCTCAACCTATCCTCATCCTATCCTCGTCCAAATCTTATCCTCTTACTCATCCTCATCCTCCTCCTCCTCCTCCTCCTCATCCTCATCCTATCCTCCTCCTCATCCTCATCCTATCCTCATCGCACCTTCGTCCTCATCCTCTTCGTCACCCCATCTTCGTCCTCACCCTCCTCCTATCCTCATCCTACCCTCCTCATCGTCATCCTCCTTCTCAAATTCCTCAACCTATCCTCATCCTATCCTCGTCCAAATCTTATCCTCTTACTCATCCTCATCCTCCTCCTCCTCCTCCTCCTCATCCTCATCCTATCCTCCTCCTCATCCTCATCCTATCCTCATCGCACCTTCGTCCTCATCCTCTTCGTCACCCCATCTTCGTCCTCACCCTCCTCCTATCCTCATCCTACCCTCCTCATCGTCATCCTCCTTCTCAAATTCCTCAACCTATCCTCATCCTATCCTCGTCCAAATCTTATCCTCTTACTCATCCTCATCCTCCTCCTCCTCCTCCTCCTCATCCTCATCCTATCCTCCTCCTCATCCTCATCCTATCCTCATCGCACCTTCGTCCTCATCCTCTTCGTCACCCCATCTTCGTCCTCACCCTCCTCCTATCCTCATCCTACCCTCCTCATCGTCATCCTCCTTCTCAAATTCCTCAACCTATCCTCATCCTATCCTCGTCCAAATCTTATCCTCTTACTCATCCTCATCCTCCTCCTCCTCCTCCTCCTCATCCTCATCCTATCCTCCTCCTCATCCTCATCCTATCCTCATCGCACCTTCGTCCTCATCCTCTTCGTCACCCCATCTTCGTCCTCACCCTCCTCCTATCCTCATCCTACCCTCCTCATCGTCATCCTCCTTCTCAAATTCCTCAACCTATCCTCATCCTATCCTCGTCCAAATCTTATCCTCTTACTCATCCTCATCCTCCTCCTCCTCCTCCTCCTCATCCTCATCCTATCCTCCTCCTCATCCTCATCCTATCCTCATCGCACCTTCGTCCTCATCCTCTTCGTCACCCCATCTTCGTCCTCACCCTCCTCCTATCCTCATCCTACCCTCCTCATCGTCATCCTCCTTCTCAAATTCCTCAACCTATCCTCATCCTATCCTCGTCCAAATCTTATCCTCTTACTCATCCTCATCCTCCTCCTCCTCCTCCTCCTCATCCTCATCCTATCCTCCTCCTCATCCTCATCCTATCCTCATCGCACCTTCGTCCTCATCCTCTTCGTCACCCCATCTTCGTCCTCACCCTCCTCCTATCCTCATCCTACCCTCCTCATCGTCATCCTCCTTCTCAAATTCCTCAACCTATCCTCATCCTATCCTCGTCCAAATCTTATCCTCTTACTCATCCTCATCCTCCTCCTCCTCCTCCTCCTCATCCTCATCCTATCCTCCTCCTCATCCTCATCCTATCCTCATCGCACCTTCGTCCTCATCCTCTTCGTCACCCCATCTTCGTCCTCACCCTCCTCCTATCCTCATCCTACCCTCCTCATCGTCATCCTCCTTCTCAAATTCCTCAACCTATCCTCATCCTATCCTCGTCCAAATCTTATCCTCTTACTCATCCTCATCCTCCTCCTCCTCCTCCTCCTCATCCTCATCCTATCCTCCTCCTCATCCTCATCCTATCCTCATCGCACCTTCGTCCTCATCCTCTTCGTCACCCCATCTTCGTCCTCACCCTCCTCCTATCCTCATCCTACCCTCCTCATCGTCATCCTCCTTCTCAAATTCCTCAACCTATCCTCATCCTATCCTCGTCCAAATCTTATCCTCTTACTCATCCTCATCCTCCTCCTCCTCCTCCTCCTCATCCTCATCCTATCCTCCTCCTCATCCTCATCCTATCCTCATCGCACCTTCGTCCTCATCCTCTTCGTCACCCCATCTTCGTCCTCACCCTCCTCCTATCCTCATCCTACCCTCCTCATCGTCATCCTCCTTCTCAAATTCCTCAACCTATCCTCATCCTATCCTCGTCCAAATCTTATCCTCTTACTCATCCTCATCCTCCTCCTCCTCCTCCTCCTCATCCTCATCCTATCCTCCTCCTCATCCTCATCCTATCCTCATCGCACCTTCGTCCTCATCCTCTTCGTCACCCCATCTTCGTCCTCACCCTCCTCCTATCCTCATCCTACCCTCCTCATCGTCATCCTCCTTCTCAAATTCCTCAACCTATCCTCATCCTATCCTCGTCCAAATCTTATCCTCTTACTCATCCTCATCCTCCTCCTCCTCCTCCTCCTCATCCTCATCCTATCCTCCTCCTCATCCTCATCCTATCCTCATCGCACCTTCGTCCTCATCCTCTTCGTCACCCCATCTTCGTCCTCACCCTCCTCCTATCCTCATCCTACCCTCCTCATCGTCATCCTCCTTCTCAAATTCCTCAACCTATCCTCATCCTATCCTCGTCCAAATCTTATCCTCTTACTCATCCTCATCCTCCTCCTCCTCCTCCTCCTCATCCTCATCCTATCCTCCTCCTCATCCTCATCCTATCCTCATCGCACCTTCGTCCTCATCCTCTTCGTCACCCCATCTTCGTCCTCACCCTCCTCCTATCCTCATCCTACCCTCCTCATCGTCATCCTCCTTCTCAAATTCCTCAACCTATCCTCATCCTATCCTCGTCCAAATCTTATCCTCTTACTCATCCTCATCCTCCTCCTCCTCCTCCTCCTCATCCTCATCCTATCCTCCTCCTCATCCTCATCCTATCCTCATCGCACCTTCGTCCTCATCCTCTTCGTCACCCCATCTTCGTCCTCACCCTCCTCCTATCCTCATCCTACCCTCCTCATCGTCATCCTCCTTCTCAAATTCCTCAACCTATCCTCATCCTATCCTCGTCCAAATCTTATCCTCTTACTCATCCTCATCCTCCTCCTCCTCCTCCTCCTCATCCTCATCCTATCCTCCTCCTCATCCTCATCCTATCCTCATCGCACCTTCGTCCTCATCCTCTTCGTCACCCCATCTTCGTCCTCACCCTCCTCCTATCCTCATCCTACCCTCCTCATCGTCATCCTCCTTCTCAAATTCCTCAACCTATCCTCATCCTATCCTCGTCCAAATCTTATCCTCTTACTCATCCTCATCCTCCTCCTCCTCCTCCTCCTCATCCTCATCCTATCCTCCTCCTCATCCTCATCCTATCCTCATCGCACCTTCGTCCTCATCCTCTTCGTCACCCCATCTTCGTCCTCACCCTCCTCCTATCCTCATCCTACCCTCCTCATCGTCATCCTCCTTCTCAAATTCCTCAACCTATCCTCATCCTATCCTCGTCCAAATCTTATCCTCTTACTCATCCTCATCCTCCTCCTCCTCCTCCTCCTCATCCTCATCCTATCCTCCTCCTCATCCTCATCCTATCCTCATCGCACCTTCGTCCTCATCCTCTTCGTCACCCCATCTTCGTCCTCACCCTCCTCCTATCCTCATCCTACCCTCCTCATCGTCATCCTCCTTCTCAAATTCCTCAACCTATCCTCATCCTATCCTCGTCCAAATCTTATCCTCTTACTCATCCTCATCCTCCTCCTCCTCCTCCTCCTCATCCTCATCCTATCCTCCTCCTCATCCTCATCCTATCCTCATCGCACCTTCGTCCTCATCCTCTTCGTCACCCCATCTTCGTCCTCACCCTCCTCCTATCCTCATCCTACCCTCCTCATCGTCATCCTCCTTCTCAAATTCCTCAACCTATCCTCATCCTATCCTCGTCCAAATCTTATCCTCTTACTCATCCTCATCCTCCTCCTCCTCCTCCTCCTCATCCTCATCCTATCCTCCTCCTCATCCTCATCCTATCCTCATCGCACCTTCGTCCTCATCCTCTTCGTCACCCCATCTTCGTCCTCACCCTCCTCCTATCCTCATCCTACCCTCCTCATCGTCATCCTCCTTCTCAAATTCCTCAACCTATCCTCATCCTATCCTCGTCCAAATCTTATCCTCTTACTCATCCTCATCCTCCTCCTCCTCCTCCTCCTCATCCTCATCCTATCCTCCTCCTCATCCTCATCCTATCCTCATCGCACCTTCGTCCTCATCCTCTTCGTCACCCCATCTTCGTCCTCACCCTCCTCCTATCCTCATCCTACCCTCCTCATCGTCATCCTCCTTCTCAAATTCCTCAACCTATCCTCATCCTATCCTCGTCCAAATCTTATCCTCTTACTCATCCTCATCCTCCTCCTCCTCCTCCTCCTCATCCTCATCCTATCCTCCTCCTCATCCTCATCCTATCCTCATCGCACCTTCGTCCTCATCCTCTTCGTCACCCCATCTTCGTCCTCACCCTCCTCCTATCCTCATCCTACCCTCCTCATCGTCATCCTCCTTCTCAAATTCCTCAACCTATCCTCATCCTATCCTCGTCCAAATCTTATCCTCTTACTCATCCTCATCCTCCTCCTCCTCCTCCTCCTCATCCTCATCCTATCCTCCTCCTCATCCTCATCCTATCCTCATCGCACCTTCGTCCTCATCCTCTTCGTCACCCCATCTTCGTCCTCACCCTCCTCCTATCCTCATCCTACCCTCCTCATCGTCATCCTCCTTCTCAAATTCCTCAACCTATCCTCATCCTATCCTCGTCCAAATCTTATCCTCTTACTCATCCTCATCCTCCTCCTCCTCCTCCTCCTCATCCTCATCCTATCCTCCTCCTCATCCTCATCCTATCCTCATCGCACCTTCGTCCTCATCCTCTTCGTCACCCCATCTTCGTCCTCACCCTCCTCCTATCCTCATCCTACCCTCCTCATCGTCATCCTCCTTCTCAAATTCCTCAACCTATCCTCATCCTATCCTCGTCCAAATCTTATCCTCTTACTCATCCTCATCCTCCTCCTCCTCCTCCTCCTCATCCTCATCCTATCCTCCTCCTCATCCTCATCCTATCCTCATCGCACCTTCGTCCTCATCCTCTTCGTCACCCCATCTTCGTCCTCACCCTCCTCCTATCCTCATCCTACCCTCCTCATCGTCATCCTCCTTCTCAAATTCCTCAACCTATCCTCATCCTATCCTCGTCCAAATCTTATCCTCTTACTCATCCTCATCCTCCTCCTCCTCCTCCTCCTCATCCTCATCCTATCCTCCTCCTCATCCTCATCCTATCCTCATCGCACCTTCGTCCTCATCCTCTTCGTCACCCCATCTTCGTCCTCACCCTCCTCCTATCCTCATCCTACCCTCCTCATCGTCATCCTCCTTCTCAAATTCCTCAACCTATCCTCATCCTATCCTCGTCCAAATCTTATCCTCTTACTCATCCTCATCCTCCTCCTCCTCCTCCTCCTCATCCTCATCCTATCCTCCTCCTCATCCTCATCCTATCCTCATCGCACCTTCGTCCTCATCCTCTTCGTCACCCCATCTTCGTCCTCACCCTCCTCCTATCCTCATCCTACCCTCCTCATCGTCATCCTCCTTCTCAAATTCCTCAACCTATCCTCATCCTATCCTCGTCCAAATCTTATCCTCTTACTCATCCTCATCCTCCTCCTCCTCCTCCTCCTCATCCTCATCCTATCCTCCTCCTCATCCTCATCCTATCCTCATCGCACCTTCGTCCTCATCCTCTTCGTCACCCCATCTTCGTCCTCACCCTCCTCCTATCCTCATCCTACCCTCCTCATCGTCATCCTCCTTCTCAAATTCCTCAACCTATCCTCATCCTATCCTCGTCCAAATCTTATCCTCTTACTCATCCTCATCCTCCTCCTCCTCCTCCTCCTCATCCTCATCCTATCCTCCTCCTCATCCTCATCCTATCCTCATCGCACCTTCGTCCTCATCCTCTTCGTCACCCCATCTTCGTCCTCACCCTCCTCCTATCCTCATCCTACCCTCCTCATCGTCATCCTCCTTCTCAAATTCCTCAACCTATCCTCATCCTATCCTCGTCCAAATCTTATCCTCTTACTCATCCTCATCCTCCTCCTCCTCCTCCTCCTCATCCTCATCCTATCCTCCTCCTCATCCTCATCCTATCCTCATCGCACCTTCGTCCTCATCCTCTTCGTCACCCCATCTTCGTCCTCACCCTCCTCCTATCCTCATCCTACCCTCCTCATCGTCATCCTCCTTCTCAAATTCCTCAACCTATCCTCATCCTATCCTCGTCCAAATCTTATCCTCTTACTCATCCTCATCCTCCTCCTCCTCCTCCTCCTCATCCTCATCCTATCCTCCTCCTCATCCTCATCCTATCCTCATCGCACCTTCGTCCTCATCCTCTTCGTCACCCCATCTTCGTCCTCACCCTCCTCCTATCCTCATCCTACCCTCCTCATCGTCATCCTCCTTCTCAAATTCCTCAACCTATCCTCATCCTATCCTCGTCCAAATCTTATCCTCTTACTCATCCTCATCCTCCTCCTCCTCCTCCTCCTCATCCTCATCCTATCCTCCTCCTCATCCTCATCCTATCCTCATCGCACCTTCGTCCTCATCCTCTTCGTCACCCCATCTTCGTCCTCACCCTCCTCCTATCCTCATCCTACCCTCCTCATCGTCATCCTCCTTCTCAAATTCCTCAACCTATCCTCATCCTATCCTCGTCCAAATCTTATCCTCTTACTCATCCTCATCCTCCTCCTCCTCCTCCTCCTCATCCTCATCCTATCCTCCTCCTCATCCTCATCCTATCCTCATCGCACCTTCGTCCTCATCCTCTTCGTCACCCCATCTTCGTCCTCACCCTCCTCCTATCCTCATCCTACCCTCCTCATCGTCATCCTCCTTCTCAAATTCCTCAACCTATCCTCATCCTATCCTCGTCCAAATCTTATCCTCTTACTCATCCTCATCCTCCTCCTCCTCCTCCTCCTCATCCTCATCCTATCCTCCTCCTCATCCTCATCCTATCCTCATCGCACCTTCGTCCTCATCCTCTTCGTCACCCCATCTTCGTCCTCACCCTCCTCCTATCCTCATCCTACCCTCCTCATCGTCATCCTCCTTCTCAAATTCCTCAACCTATCCTCATCCTATCCTCGTCCAAATCTTATCCTCTTACTCATCCTCATCCTCCTCCTCCTCCTCCTCCTCATCCTCATCCTATCCTCCTCCTCATCCTCATCCTATCCTCATCGCACCTTCGTCCTCATCCTCTTCGTCACCCCATCTTCGTCCTCACCCTCCTCCTATCCTCATCCTACCCTCCTCATCGTCATCCTCCTTCTCAAATTCCTCAACCTATCCTCATCCTATCCTCGTCCAAATCTTATCCTCTTACTCATCCTCATCCTCCTCCTCCTCCTCCTCCTCATCCTCATCCTATCCTCCTCCTCATCCTCATCCTATCCTCATCGCACCTTCGTCCTCATCCTCTTCGTCACCCCATCTTCGTCCTCACCCTCCTCCTATCCTCATCCTACCCTCCTCATCGTCATCCTCCTTCTCAAATTCCTCAACCTATCCTCATCCTATCCTCGTCCAAATCTTATCCTCTTACTCATCCTCATCCTCCTCCTCCTCCTCCTCCTCATCCTCATCCTATCCTCCTCCTCATCCTCATCCTATCCTCATCGCACCTTCGTCCTCATCCTCTTCGTCACCCCATCTTCGTCCTCACCCTCCTCCTATCCTCATCCTACCCTCCTCATCGTCATCCTCCTTCTCAAATTCCTCAACCTATCCTCATCCTATCCTCGTCCAAATCTTATCCTCTTACTCATCCTCATCCTCCTCCTCCTCCTCCTCCTCATCCTCATCCTATCCTCCTCCTCATCCTCATCCTATCCTCATCGCACCTTCGTCCTCATCCTCTTCGTCACCCCATCTTCGTCCTCACCCTCCTCCTATCCTCATCCTACCCTCCTCATCGTCATCCTCCTTCTCAAATTCCTCAACCTATCCTCATCCTATCCTCGTCCAAATCTTATCCTCTTACTCATCCTCATCCTCCTCCTCCTCCTCCTCCTCATCCTCATCCTATCCTCCTCCTCATCCTCATCCTATCCTCATCGCACCTTCGTCCTCATCCTCTTCGTCACCCCATCTTCGTCCTCACCCTCCTCCTATCCTCATCCTACCCTCCTCATCGTCATCCTCCTTCTCAAATTCCTCAACCTATCCTCATCCTATCCTCGTCCAAATCTTATCCTCTTACTCATCCTCATCCTCCTCCTCCTCCTCCTCCTCATCCTCATCCTATCCTCCTCCTCATCCTCATCCTATCCTCATCGCACCTTCGTCCTCATCCTCTTCGTCACCCCATCTTCGTCCTCACCCTCCTCCTATCCTCATCCTACCCTCCTCATCGTCATCCTCCTTCTCAAATTCCTCAACCTATCCTCATCCTATCCTCGTCCAAATCTTATCCTCTTACTCATCCTCATCCTCCTCCTCCTCCTCCTCCTCATCCTCATCCTATCCTCCTCCTCATCCTCATCCTATCCTCATCGCACCTTCGTCCTCATCCTCTTCGTCACCCCATCTTCGTCCTCACCCTCCTCCTATCCTCATCCTACCCTCCTCATCGTCATCCTCCTTCTCAAATTCCTCAACCTATCCTCATCCTATCCTCGTCCAAATCTTATCCTCTTACTCATCCTCATCCTCCTCCTCCTCCTCCTCCTCATCCTCATCCTATCCTCCTCCTCATCCTCATCCTATCCTCATCGCACCTTCGTCCTCATCCTCTTCGTCACCCCATCTTCGTCCTCACCCTCCTCCTATCCTCATCCTACCCTCCTCATCGTCATCCTCCTTCTCAAATTCCTCAACCTATCCTCATCCTATCCTCGTCCAAATCTTATCCTCTTACTCATCCTCATCCTCCTCCTCCTCCTCCTCCTCATCCTCATCCTATCCTCCTCCTCATCCTCATCCTATCCTCATCGCACCTTCGTCCTCATCCTCTTCGTCACCCCATCTTCGTCCTCACCCTCCTCCTATCCTCATCCTACCCTCCTCATCGTCATCCTCCTTCTCAAATTCCTCAACCTATCCTCATCCTATCCTCGTCCAAATCTTATCCTCTTACTCATCCTCATCCTCCTCCTCCTCCTCCTCCTCATCCTCATCCTATCCTCCTCCTCATCCTCATCCTATCCTCATCGCACCTTCGTCCTCATCCTCTTCGTCACCCCATCTTCGTCCTCACCCTCCTCCTATCCTCATCCTACCCTCCTCATCGTCATCCTCCTTCTCAAATTCCTCAACCTATCCTCATCCTATCCTCGTCCAAATCTTATCCTCTTACTCATCCTCATCCTCCTCCTCCTCCTCCTCCTCATCCTCATCCTATCCTCCTCCTCATCCTCATCCTATCCTCATCGCACCTTCGTCCTCATCCTCTTCGTCACCCCATCTTCGTCCTCACCCTCCTCCTATCCTCATCCTACCCTCCTCATCGTCATCCTCCTTCTCAAATTCCTCAACCTATCCTCATCCTATCCTCGTCCAAATCTTATCCTCTTACTCATCCTCATCCTCCTCCTCCTCCTCCTCCTCATCCTCATCCTATCCTCCTCCTCATCCTCATCCTATCCTCATCGCACCTTCGTCCTCATCCTCTTCGTCACCCCATCTTCGTCCTCACCCTCCTCCTATCCTCATCCTACCCTCCTCATCGTCATCCTCCTTCTCAAATTCCTCAACCTATCCTCATCCTATCCTCGTCCAAATCTTATCCTCTTACTCATCCTCATCCTCCTCCTCCTCCTCCTCCTCATCCTCATCCTATCCTCCTCCTCATCCTCATCCTATCCTCATCGCACCTTCGTCCTCATCCTCTTCGTCACCCCATCTTCGTCCTCACCCTCCTCCTATCCTCATCCTACCCTCCTCATCGTCATCCTCCTTCTCAAATTCCTCAACCTATCCTCATCCTATCCTCGTCCAAATCTTATCCTCTTACTCATCCTCATCCTCCTCCTCCTCCTCCTCCTCATCCTCATCCTATCCTCCTCCTCATCCTCATCCTATCCTCATCGCACCTTCGTCCTCATCCTCTTCGTCACCCCATCTTCGTCCTCACCCTCCTCCTATCCTCATCCTACCCTCCTCATCGTCATCCTCCTTCTCAAATTCCTCAACCTATCCTCATCCTATCCTCGTCCAAATCTTATCCTCTTACTCATCCTCATCCTCCTCCTCCTCCTCCTCCTCATCCTCATCCTATCCTCCTCCTCATCCTCATCCTATCCTCATCGCACCTTCGTCCTCATCCTCTTCGTCACCCCATCTTCGTCCTCACCCTCCTCCTATCCTCATCCTACCCTCCTCATCGTCATCCTCCTTCTCAAATTCCTCAACCTATCCTCATCCTATCCTCGTCCAAATCTTATCCTCTTACTCATCCTCATCCTCCTCCTCCTCCTCCTCCTCATCCTCATCCTATCCTCCTCCTCATCCTCATCCTATCCTCATCGCACCTTCGTCCTCATCCTCTTCGTCACCCCATCTTCGTCCTCACCCTCCTCCTATCCTCATCCTACCCTCCTCATCGTCATCCTCCTTCTCAAATTCCTCAACCTATCCTCATCCTATCCTCGTCCAAATCTTATCCTCTTACTCATCCTCATCCTCCTCCTCCTCCTCCTCCTCATCCTCATCCTATCCTCCTCCTCATCCTCATCCTATCCTCATCGCACCTTCGTCCTCATCCTCTTCGTCACCCCATCTTCGTCCTCACCCTCCTCCTATCCTCATCCTACCCTCCTCATCGTCATCCTCCTTCTCAAATTCCTCAACCTATCCTCATCCTATCCTCGTCCAAATCTTATCCTCTTACTCATCCTCATCCTCCTCCTCCTCCTCCTCCTCATCCTCATCCTATCCTCCTCCTCATCCTCATCCTATCCTCATCGCACCTTCGTCCTCATCCTCTTCGTCACCCCATCTTCGTCCTCACCCTCCTCCTATCCTCATCCTACCCTCCTCATCGTCATCCTCCTTCTCAAATTCCTCAACCTATCCTCATCCTATCCTCGTCCAAATCTTATCCTCTTACTCATCCTCATCCTCCTCCTCCTCCTCCTCCTCATCCTCATCCTATCCTCCTCCTCATCCTCATCCTATCCTCATCGCACCTTCGTCCTCATCCTCTTCGTCACCCCATCTTCGTCCTCACCCTCCTCCTATCCTCATCCTACCCTCCTCATCGTCATCCTCCTTCTCAAATTCCTCAACCTATCCTCATCCTATCCTCGTCCAAATCTTATCCTCTTACTCATCCTCATCCTCCTCCTCCTCCTCCTCCTCATCCTCATCCTATCCTCCTCCTCATCCTCATCCTATCCTCATCGCACCTTCGTCCTCATCCTCTTCGTCACCCCATCTTCGTCCTCACCCTCCTCCTATCCTCATCCTACCCTCCTCATCGTCATCCTCCTTCTCAAATTCCTCAACCTATCCTCATCCTATCCTCGTCCAAATCTTATCCTCTTACTCATCCTCATCCTCCTCCTCCTCCTCCTCCTCATCCTCATCCTATCCTCCTCCTCATCCTCATCCTATCCTCATCGCACCTTCGTCCTCATCCTCTTCGTCACCCCATCTTCGTCCTCACCCTCCTCCTATCCTCATCCTACCCTCCTCATCGTCATCCTCCTTCTCAAATTCCTCAACCTATCCTCATCCTATCCTCGTCCAAATCTTATCCTCTTACTCATCCTCATCCTCCTCCTCCTCCTCCTCCTCATCCTCATCCTATCCTCCTCCTCATCCTCATCCTATCCTCATCGCACCTTCGTCCTCATCCTCTTCGTCACCCCATCTTCGTCCTCACCCTCCTCCTATCCTCATCCTACCCTCCTCATCGTCATCCTCCTTCTCAAATTCCTCAACCTATCCTCATCCTATCCTCGTCCAAATCTTATCCTCTTACTCATCCTCATCCTCCTCCTCCTCCTCCTCCTCATCCTCATCCTATCCTCCTCCTCATCCTCATCCTATCCTCATCGCACCTTCGTCCTCATCCTCTTCGTCACCCCATCTTCGTCCTCACCCTCCTCCTATCCTCATCCTACCCTCCTCATCGTCATCCTCCTTCTCAAATTCCTCAACCTATCCTCATCCTATCCTCGTCCAAATCTTATCCTCTTACTCATCCTCATCCTCCTCCTCCTCCTCCTCCTCATCCTCATCCTATCCTCCTCCTCATCCTCATCCTATCCTCATCGCACCTTCGTCCTCATCCTCTTCGTCACCCCATCTTCGTCCTCACCCTCCTCCTATCCTCATCCTACCCTCCTCATCGTCATCCTCCTTCTCAAATTCCTCAACCTATCCTCATCCTATCCTCGTCCAAATCTTATCCTCTTACTCATCCTCATCCTCCTCCTCCTCCTCCTCCTCATCCTCATCCTATCCTCCTCCTCATCCTCATCCTATCCTCATCGCACCTTCGTCCTCATCCTCTTCGTCACCCCATCTTCGTCCTCACCCTCCTCCTATCCTCATCCTACCCTCCTCATCGTCATCCTCCTTCTCAAATTCCTCAACCTATCCTCATCCTATCCTCGTCCAAATCTTATCCTCTTACTCATCCTCATCCTCCTCCTCCTCCTCCTCCTCATCCTCATCCTATCCTCCTCCTCATCCTCATCCTATCCTCATCGCACCTTCGTCCTCATCCTCTTCGTCACCCCATCTTCGTCCTCACCCTCCTCCTATCCTCATCCTACCCTCCTCATCGTCATCCTCCTTCTCAAATTCCTCAACCTATCCTCATCCTATCCTCGTCCAAATCTTATCCTCTTACTCATCCTCATCCTCCTCCTCCTCCTCCTCCTCATCCTCATCCTATCCTCCTCCTCATCCTCATCCTATCCTCATCGCACCTTCGTCCTCATCCTCTTCGTCACCCCATCTTCGTCCTCACCCTCCTCCTATCCTCATCCTACCCTCCTCATCGTCATCCTCCTTCTCAAATTCCTCAACCTATCCTCATCCTATCCTCGTCCAAATCTTATCCTCTTACTCATCCTCATCCTCCTCCTCCTCCTCCTCCTCATCCTCATCCTATCCTCCTCCTCATCCTCATCCTATCCTCATCGCACCTTCGTCCTCATCCTCTTCGTCACCCCATCTTCGTCCTCACCCTCCTCCTATCCTCATCCTACCCTCCTCATCGTCATCCTCCTTCTCAAATTCCTCAACCTATCCTCATCCTATCCTCGTCCAAATCTTATCCTCTTACTCATCCTCATCCTCCTCCTCCTCCTCCTCCTCATCCTCATCCTATCCTCCTCCTCATCCTCATCCTATCCTCATCGCACCTTCGTCCTCATCCTCTTCGTCACCCCATCTTCGTCCTCACCCTCCTCCTATCCTCATCCTACCCTCCTCATCGTCATCCTCCTTCTCAAATTCCTCAACCTATCCTCATCCTATCCTCGTCCAAATCTTATCCTCTTACTCATCCTCATCCTCCTCCTCCTCCTCCTCCTCATCCTCATCCTATCCTCCTCCTCATCCTCATCCTATCCTCATCGCACCTTCGTCCTCATCCTCTTCGTCACCCCATCTTCGTCCTCACCCTCCTCCTATCCTCATCCTACCCTCCTCATCGTCATCCTCCTTCTCAAATTCCTCAACCTATCCTCATCCTATCCTCGTCCAAATCTTATCCTCTTACTCATCCTCATCCTCCTCCTCCTCCTCCTCCTCATCCTCATCCTATCCTCCTCCTCATCCTCATCCTATCCTCATCGCACCTTCGTCCTCATCCTCTTCGTCACCCCATCTTCGTCCTCACCCTCCTCCTATCCTCATCCTACCCTCCTCATCGTCATCCTCCTTCTCAAATTCCTCAACCTATCCTCATCCTATCCTCGTCCAAATCTTATCCTCTTACTCATCCTCATCCTCCTCCTCCTCCTCCTCCTCATCCTCATCCTATCCTCCTCCTCATCCTCATCCTATCCTCATCGCACCTTCGTCCTCATCCTCTTCGTCACCCCATCTTCGTCCTCACCCTCCTCCTATCCTCATCCTACCCTCCTCATCGTCATCCTCCTTCTCAAATTCCTCAACCTATCCTCATCCTATCCTCGTCCAAATCTTATCCTCTTACTCATCCTCATCCTCCTCCTCCTCCTCCTCCTCATCCTCATCCTATCCTCCTCCTCATCCTCATCCTATCCTCATCGCACCTTCGTCCTCATCCTCTTCGTCACCCCATCTTCGTCCTCACCCTCCTCCTATCCTCATCCTACCCTCCTCATCGTCATCCTCCTTCTCAAATTCCTCAACCTATCCTCATCCTATCCTCGTCCAAATCTTATCCTCTTACTCATCCTCATCCTCCTCCTCCTCCTCCTCCTCATCCTCATCCTATCCTCCTCCTCATCCTCATCCTATCCTCATCGCACCTTCGTCCTCATCCTCTTCGTCACCCCATCTTCGTCCTCACCCTCCTCCTATCCTCATCCTACCCTCCTCATCGTCATCCTCCTTCTCAAATTCCTCAACCTATCCTCATCCTATCCTCGTCCAAATCTTATCCTCTTACTCATCCTCATCCTCCTCCTCCTCCTCCTCCTCATCCTCATCCTATCCTCCTCCTCATCCTCATCCTATCCTCATCGCACCTTCGTCCTCATCCTCTTCGTCACCCCATCTTCGTCCTCACCCTCCTCCTATCCTCATCCTACCCTCCTCATCGTCATCCTCCTTCTCAAATTCCTCAACCTATCCTCATCCTATCCTCGTCCAAATCTTATCCTCTTACTCATCCTCATCCTCCTCCTCCTCCTCCTCCTCATCCTCATCCTATCCTCCTCCTCATCCTCATCCTATCCTCATCGCACCTTCGTCCTCATCCTCTTCGTCACCCCATCTTCGTCCTCACCCTCCTCCTATCCTCATCCTACCCTCCTCATCGTCATCCTCCTTCTCAAATTCCTCAACCTATCCTCATCCTATCCTCGTCCAAATCTTATCCTCTTACTCATCCTCATCCTCCTCCTCCTCCTCCTCCTCATCCTCATCCTATCCTCCTCCTCATCCTCATCCTATCCTCATCGCACCTTCGTCCTCATCCTCTTCGTCACCCCATCTTCGTCCTCACCCTCCTCCTATCCTCATCCTACCCTCCTCATCGTCATCCTCCTTCTCAAATTCCTCAACCTATCCTCATCCTATCCTCGTCCAAATCTTATCCTCTTACTCATCCTCATCCTCCTCCTCCTCCTCCTCCTCATCCTCATCCTATCCTCCTCCTCATCCTCATCCTATCCTCATCGCACCTTCGTCCTCATCCTCTTCGTCACCCCATCTTCGTCCTCACCCTCCTCCTATCCTCATCCTACCCTCCTCATCGTCATCCTCCTTCTCAAATTCCTCAACCTATCCTCATCCTATCCTCGTCCAAATCTTATCCTCTTACTCATCCTCATCCTCCTCCTCCTCCTCCTCCTCATCCTCATCCTATCCTCCTCCTCATCCTCATCCTATCCTCATCGCACCTTCGTCCTCATCCTCTTCGTCACCCCATCTTCGTCCTCACCCTCCTCCTATCCTCATCCTACCCTCCTCATCGTCATCCTCCTTCTCAAATTCCTCAACCTATCCTCATCCTATCCTCGTCCAAATCTTATCCTCTTACTCATCCTCATCCTCCTCCTCCTCCTCCTCCTCATCCTCATCCTATCCTCCTCCTCATCCTCATCCTATCCTCATCGCACCTTCGTCCTCATCCTCTTCGTCACCCCATCTTCGTCCTCACCCTCCTCCTATCCTCATCCTACCCTCCTCATCGTCATCCTCCTTCTCAAATTCCTCAACCTATCCTCATCCTATCCTCGTCCAAATCTTATCCTCTTACTCATCCTCATCCTCCTCCTCCTCCTCCTCCTCATCCTCATCCTATCCTCCTCCTCATCCTCATCCTATCCTCATCGCACCTTCGTCCTCATCCTCTTCGTCACCCCATCTTCGTCCTCACCCTCCTCCTATCCTCATCCTACCCTCCTCATCGTCATCCTCCTTCTCAAATTCCTCAACCTATCCTCATCCTATCCTCGTCCAAATCTTATCCTCTTACTCATCCTCATCCTCCTCCTCCTCCTCCTCCTCATCCTCATCCTATCCTCCTCCTCATCCTCATCCTATCCTCATCGCACCTTCGTCCTCATCCTCTTCGTCACCCCATCTTCGTCCTCACCCTCCTCCTATCCTCATCCTACCCTCCTCATCGTCATCCTCCTTCTCAAATTCCTCAACCTATCCTCATCCTATCCTCGTCCAAATCTTATCCTCTTACTCATCCTCATCCTCCTCCTCCTCCTCCTCCTCATCCTCATCCTATCCTCCTCCTCATCCTCATCCTATCCTCATCGCACCTTCGTCCTCATCCTCTTCGTCACCCCATCTTCGTCCTCACCCTCCTCCTATCCTCATCCTACCCTCCTCATCGTCATCCTCCTTCTCAAATTCCTCAACCTATCCTCATCCTATCCTCGTCCAAATCTTATCCTCTTACTCATCCTCATCCTCCTCCTCCTCCTCCTCCTCATCCTCATCCTATCCTCCTCCTCATCCTCATCCTATCCTCATCGCACCTTCGTCCTCATCCTCTTCGTCACCCCATCTTCGTCCTCACCCTCCTCCTATCCTCATCCTACCCTCCTCATCGTCATCCTCCTTCTCAAATTCCTCAACCTATCCTCATCCTATCCTCGTCCAAATCTTATCCTCTTACTCATCCTCATCCTCC
>NC_032011.1:24538984-24596927 GCF_001865875.1 Lupinus angustifolius | reverse complement strand
CAAGAAAATAACGGGTTCGATGGGACTTGATTTGTAAGGATCGAGAGAGGGATGGTCTGGGAGTGAAACAATTAGAGTCCTTCAATCTTGCTCTTCAAGGTAAGTGGTGATGAATGTTGCTCGCTGAGAGAGAGACTCTTTGGTTCAAAGTCTTACACCCCAAATATGGCGATCTATTTGCTTCTCATGGGAAAGTGGGTGATTTTGGTGGGTCTTTGGAGTCTAATTGGTGGAGATATTTGAAGAGGGTTGTGAGGGGTCAGATAGTGATGGAGGGGGACTGCAAGGAGGTCACAGAAAAGAGGTGGGAGATGAGATTCTTATTATTTTTGGGAGGATCAGTGGGTGGGGTAGCCGCCTTGAAGGATTCGTTCCCAAGGCTTTTTAGTACGTGTTCCAATAGGAGGGCTCAAGTGGGGTATTTAGGTATGTGGAAGGAGAGGTTTAGAACTCGCAGTTATCGTGGAGAATATAGCCTTTTGATTGAGCAAGATTTGTAATAGATGGGTTGATGGAGATTTTGAGTCGGGTACAATTAAAAGAAGATGGTGTTGACAAATGGATTTGAAAATACGATGTTTCTTTTTGCTATTTAATCAAGTTTGCTTTGTTGTTACCGTAGCTTGCAACAATTCTAAATGGTACGACATAATACTTATTGGCTGAGTCACGACCAGGTCGCATTCTTTAAGATGTTTCGTGGCATTGCAAAAAATGTGCAAACAGACTATCAACCACGCCGTCCCTAGGATAAAACAGCACAGATCTCTGCTATCGAATTTTTACTGCATTATAAGAACCAATCTCGAATACACCCACCATAATATAACTACCAGTGTCAATTCTTAAAATTCTCACAATATGGGTAATAGTGTCAATTCTCAAAATTCCCAAAATATGGCTACTCGTGCCAATTCGTTTCCCACAATACTGACTACCAGTGTCAGTTCTCGAAATACTCATAATATAGCTACGTGTGCCAATTCTTTTCCCTCAATACTGACTACTAGTGTCAGTTCTCGAATGTTTTCCCCCAATACTGACTACTAGTGACAGTTCTCAATATTCTCACAATATGACTATTTGTGCCATTTCTTAGTGCCAGAGAAAGAAATGGGGAGAAGTTTGTTGGAAATATGAGGGAGAAATAAAATGTTGAATGAAAGCGCATTCAACTTGGGGCGAGTTATAATGAGGGGAGAAAACCTCTATTTATAACATAAGATTTTTTTCATGTTCCTCATCTCTCTAATATGGGACTTGAGACTTGTTTTTTTTTTAAAAAAACTTTTCTATGTGAGACTGGGGAGTTTTTTAGATTTCACACCCAAAAGTTCTCACTAATGATTTTCAACAAACCATGTTCCAACAGCTTACAAAGTGATTTGGCAAGTAGAAGAGATCAATGCTGAGGACTGCGTGTTGTGGGATACAATTTGGAAATCTCGAGCTCTCTCAAAACTCGGGTGTTCGCTTGGAGAATTATCTTGGATATGATTCCTAGTAAGTGGAACCTAGCACAGAGAGGTGGTAACTTTACTTGTAATGATGTTCTTTGTGTTTGGTATCAGAGTCACCCAGAGACTGTAGATCATCTTTTCTTGCCATTTCTCTTACCGAGTTTGTCAACTTCTTTATGGGTGGTTGGGGCTTACGGAGGTGTTACCTTTAATTTTCATTGATTTCAACATCTTAATTCTATTAAGGATGCCAAGCGAAAGGTGTTGGTTCTTTATTTTGGATGGCTGGAATTTAGTCCTTATGGAGATGTAGAAATGACATGATCTTTAACAACAAGAGGAAGTGTACGGAGGAGGTGTTGGACGAGATAAAGTTGAAATTTTTGCTTTCGACCAAAAGTAAGAGCAAAGGCTCTTCTATGTCTTGATTTGGATGTGTTTCTTTCACAATTGTTTGCTTGGATTGTTATTGCTAATTGCCTCCTTAGGCTATACGTGTTTGTGGTTCATAGTTGTTTTTCTTGAATGTTGTAGGTCTCAGAGTTGTTTTTTCTATTTCTTTTAATGTACATATGTTCCCTTTTTAATAAAAATTTTACCAAGTTACAGCCTAATGGGATGGTGATTTTGCTTAATTTGACAAACTTTTGCATAAGCTATTTGGAATATGGAACTTGGATAACAAAACTCGCATGGAAATTCATGTACCAGTAGAAAATTAGTTCAGATATTATTTATTGTGCCTTTCCTTTCTTGAAGACAAAAGTTGCTTTAGCTCCTTAGAATATTTCAGGCTAGACTTGTTCTTCCAAAGCAATACATTAAATAATATATTCAGAATCAGAAAAAAATATTATATATTAGACAGGCTTCTATTAAAGATATCCTACTAATCTTCCACAAATTGACCAAAAGTATTATCGATACAGAGCCTCCTCTCAGATAATCTGATTAATGCCGCAGAGGCACTTATCAGATACATAAATTTTCAAATATAAAAAAAAAACATACTTGCTCAACACAGAACTTTCTATATTAATTTCTTTTTCTTTCTTGATAAAAAAAAATAGAAACATACAATAAATATACAAGACCACGAATCCGAACTAGCATTGAGATAACAAACCTGCACGAACACGAAACACAAAATTCAGATCTAAAGGTAACAGCCTTTCTAAAATGAGTTGTCATTTATCACAATGAAAACGTCAAGAAACAATAATAACCCTTTACTTCTACAATTGTTTGGCTTTCAACAAGAGTTCATTAAAACACATTATTGGTCACAGTATTTACAAGAAAATTACACAAGTCCCATTACATGTTTAGGTGAATGTATTAACTATGAACATCCCTCACTCAATCTCATAAGCAAGTACTAAGTTTGAAACTTTAAACTCGACTGAATCTGCATATAATTTTGAGACCGATGCCATGAAATTATCACTCGTCTTTCTGATGCAAAATACTACGCAGGCTATTATTACCATTGAGAGCAGCATGATATATTCGTTTTTCAGCTAGCCCAATATCAGAAAGTACCAAATTACCCTGTAAGCAAAACAGAAAATAAACAAAATCAAGCTGGTATCGACAGCAGGCAATAGCATTTGAAAACAGCAAGATAAAATTTACCCCCTCCCATGCAACAAGGAATCACTGCCTCCACAAGATGGTGATAAAATAGTTATATAAATGACTCATGGGCAATGAAGAATAATATTTAATTTTATTCTTTTAACCGTATTTCAATATTACTTTCTATTCAACCCCATTACAATATCGAGTCAGAATATACTTCTTAAACAAAAGAACAAACCGACTGTTAAATAATGTACTTGTCATTTTCATTTTCAAAATTTGGAATGCAGAAGTAAAGAGATTTTTCAACAGATGGATAGATTGATCAAAATAACTTTCTTTGAAGAAAGAATGAGTGGTGCAAATGTATTAAGTCTTACACTGTTAATTTATGCATATGTGTGTAAACTGGAAAGAAAGATGGACTCCAGCTATAGAATAGGCAAATACTCATATCCTTCCTATTTAATACTAAAAATATTACCGGATCAAATTCCACAGAAAAACCTTCTATCAGAAAGAGAAAAGGAAAAAGTCCACCTAAAAACTAGAAGAAATACCTCACTAGCCATCAACCTTCTGACATTATTAGCATATAGTTTGGGGTCATCCTTCTCCTGCTGTGAAGGGTAGTAAACAGGTAACTGTGTCACCTCCATATAATTTACAAACTGGCAGAGGAGAAAAATCAAATGGCGCACCTGCCAACATGTATGTAAACATAAATTAAGATAAAAAAGAAATCTCACCAAGGAAGACGTCCAAATTAAATTAGCAAACACACAGAATGAAAGAAAAGTTATTAACTCATTATTGGAAATGTTCGCATAACATTTTGAACAATTATTGCAAGCAGAAACAAAATGTGTTCTCCTATTGCCTGAAACAAACTTACAACGTTTTGCATTTTACAAAAGTAGAAAGCAAATGTTTTGCACAACTGACTGACAAGTTCCAGTTACCAGATGAAGTCATTCAAGTGTAAAGAGCAATGTAGTCAAAGGCACCAGAAAGGTGCATCTAAGGCTTTGAGGTGAGGCACTAGATGGGTAAAGTGTCTATATATATATATATAACAGTTAAAAAAATTAGAAAAAACAACCATATAATTTGCTAACTGTGAGACTAAAGTGTCGAACTTTGGACTCTTAACGGCATGCAGTTTAGGGCTTTGTAAATTCACTAAATTGAACATCATAATCATTTATTTTTACTATGATTGTCATGAATGAATAGTTAATTTATGTGGCAAATAAATTCAAAATAATCAAATATTTAACTGGTTCTTTTTTCTAAATGTAACGGTTTAACACCTTACTTTAGTAAGGCATGTGCTTTTCAGCATGTCTTGTCTCAAAGTGATAAAACCCTCTAAGGGAATTTTCACCCTTAACTACCTTGTTAGATTATTCCTCTAGTTCCTCAATTTTCATACAAGACATCAAATTCAATTCAGAACAATGTTTAAAAGGTATGTAGCAATTCACATCTAACAATGTACAACTTCAGGTTCAATATATGACAAATTTACCAAAACAGAGCAACTTAGATGTTGGGTACTCAGTTAGCTTCTATTATCAGAATTCAGCAACAAAAAATGAAACTTCATTTCTATAAAACTACTTAGTTACTTACCCCAGATATGGTATCCCAGGCAGGACTAAACCTCTGGTAAGGGTATTTTAAAATTACAGGCTGTACCGGTGCCTGTGCCAGAAAACCACCAGTTTTGAATGGAAGGAGGAAGTCTCCATTTGTGGTTGTACCTTCTGTGTAGAGTAAATTATTATAATTTGTAAGAACTTTGACACAAGTGAGTAATTTATAATTCTATATACTCCAAATGACTTGATAATTTACTGACAAATGAGCAAAGAGACACATTGACTATAATATGAATGATGCTATTGCCACTCAGGCTCCAAATAATTCACATCCTAGCAGCAAATAAGTTAATAAATGTAAAGAAATTAAGGTATAAAATAATAAACAAACAAATTTAATCTTTGCGCCTCCAGAAAACAAATTTTAGAACTAAACCCCAATTTTGTTGAAAGGGTGAACTCCCCCAAAAATCATAAAAAAGGAAAATTAGAATAACCTGGAAATAGCATCATTAGTGGAGCAGACTTATTCTGATGAGCTTCTTGAATTCTTTCGGTTACAACAGCTGCAGGAAGAAAACTTTCAAGTTAGCTTCACTAGAAAATTTTCAGATCACAAGATATGATTGCAAGGTGCACATCCACCAATTATCTATGCACCTGAAACACCCTTGGAGTCTGATGACTTTGATTCACGCTGAACATAGACACAGCCAAGGCACTTGCTGTTACAAGAAAAGGCCATGATATGTAAACACCAGGTTCTGAATAATCCTTGTAATGAAGAAATAATTCAAATTGAATCATATAACATGCAGCATTCTCATTTTATGAAATACATGTTGATTACTACTAATAGGAAAGATCAACTTTGGAATGAGAAAAGAGCAGAACAGCCCAACATGAAAGCAGAACTAAATTGAAGCAATGGTATTTAAGTTTTCAATGATACATAATCATAAAATAAACCAGGACAAACCAATAAGAGGCCAACAAACCTGATGAGACCAACAAAAGGAAGTTTCGACACTGATTTCTTCATCAATGAAATACAAGATTTAAACATTTGAAAAAAGAAATATGTCAGTAACAAACACATGTACAATAATCATTCATATAGAAAAAATCAGTCAGATTACAAACCTTGGCAACAAAACTTGGAAACGATGATGACATGTGATACAAAATATCCAAGTATGACACATGATTTGATATTATTACGCCAGGTCTTTCTATTTCTCCGGGTTGTTGTTTGTCTTCTTTCTTAAAATGAAAAAGACCAAAAAAATAAGCAAAATTAATATCAAATACCAAAATAAAACGTCATGATTGCAAAATATAATTAAATGAGATGGCAAGAAACTGAATTCCAATAACTGCTATAATACATCCCATTAGTCCCATCAAGAATGCAAATAAACCGAGGCACTGTTTCTTAGTAGGTAATAACTAGGTATATTTGCAATGTGTAAAGGAAGTAAAAAAAATGAAAGCCGGAAAAAAGGGACAATCTTTGTTTCAGTTCCAAAGGGAATGTGATTATTAGTCTTGTTACCTTAGTAATTGAAATAAGAAATACCACGAGTCATTTGGCGTTTTCTATTTTTATGATATTCCTAACAGAATCACATGTGAGACTTTATTGTTCTATTCAAACACAAAAAGGAAGAAGGTATTAAACTCTATCTCAGTGGTTTAAAAATCAATACTATTTTCATTACGCAAGTAACGGTTTAGGCATTATGGAAATCAGGAAAAAAGCAATAGCATAAAAGGGGTTTAGTATGAGAATAATTCTTTGATATCCCTCCCAGACAATACTCCTCCTAATAACTATAAGAATTAAGTATGAAGTGACTTTATCCACACTTCACCAAACCTACTTTTTTCGCTGAGTACCAATTATGAGGCGAAATAGCACAACAATCTTAGTATACGTAATAAGCCGAGTGGGCTTGACACCGCGTCTCAACCTAGGCTAATCTCTATTAGATGCATCAAACAAGAGAGAACAAAACACATGCCAATCAAACACACTCTAAGAAGCAGAATAAGGCAATTGAAATAACATCATTAACAAAATGATTGCATCAGTAACAGCATATATCAGTAACTAATATCCAGTTTAAGAGCAGAGAAATAAGTACCTCAGAGGCAGGGTTATGATTATGAGAAGAATCAGTGATTGAGTAAAATCCAAAAACAAAAAACAGAACTCTAGAAAGCCTTCTTCCACAGAAAACAATAACACGTCTTCTCCATCCACCTAAATGAGCATAATCCTCTTGTTCATCATCGCGATTAGGAGAATAGAAGAGAGTACAAACCCTACATATGAAGTAATACAAAAGCAACAACGTCATAGCCAGAATAAGTCTTATTGGAAGCAGAGTAACCAACGCGAAACCGAGTAAGAGTTTCTCCTTAACGGTTAACTCGCCAAGTCCCATGGTTCCGTAAACATCGCGTCTAACGTAAGCAGCGTATTTCTTCTCCATTTCTTGAATGGTATCGGAAGAGATGGTGACGGAATCGGACTTGAGAAGAGGACGGTGGTCGGGGATGGTGTCAGTGTTGACATTGCCGTTTGATTTCGGCGGTTTTGAATTTAGGTCTTTCAGTTCTGACTCCATTGTTTTGAAATTTGAAGGTTGGTGATTGAGATTAGTGATTAATTTTGGTTTTTAATATATAAATGGAATAATAGGGTTTTTGGTGAGTAAAGGAGAATGAGTGCTGAATTTGCTTTGCTTATTGTGCAGATCTAAGATTATTGGTCACGCTCTCTTCGTTTTCTTTTCTTTCAAAGATTCCTACCCTAAGCTTAGATTATTCATTGATTCTAATCATTAATTAATAATTAATTATACTCAAAATTATTTAAAGATTTATCCTACCATACGCTATGATTATTATACAAAATATAAAATTAAACTGATCAAAAGTTAAAGTACTGTGAAAACTAGATAGCATCGGTCAAAATTGGTTTAGCAAAAAAGTTAATACTTTTTGAAATGATACATTAATAATTAGAACTTTGAATCCCATAATTATTTCATATTAATAACAATTTCAATAATTTAATATATATTGCACATTTATATTTATCAAATTATTGAATTTATTATAAAATATATAATTTGGTGGTAAATATGTAATTAGTGAACTACTTATTTATTGAAAGTTGAAACACTATATCATGTTATTAACTATATAATATCAATAACATTCTTTTTTTATTTTATCTAAGTGAGAAATTTCATTAAGAATAATCTCAATGTTTTTTAGATACATATGTTAAGAAATTATTGACTAAACAAAAAGATATTTAGATATTTTGTAGTAGTTGAGCACCATCTTAGGTGGTGACTAAAATCTATTGTGTTTAGTTTGTAAGGAATTATTCACTCCTAATAAGTGTCGTTATTGGGAATCAAAACATTGATCTTGAAGATTTAGTGAGGCTTTATACTACTAGATCAACGTCTTATTAATATATATATATATAATGTGTTTTGAAGACTCGATTCGTTATTTAGTTCGACTCGTTAGGTTCATCAGTCAGCTCGATTAATTATTTATTTATATATATAATAATTTTTATGTTTATTATAACTTATACATTATTTTTTATATTTATTATTATTATATATAAAAAGATTATATTTATATATACCAAACCTTTTCAAGTATTTTCAAAATTTAATTAATTATTTGAGTTGTTCAAATAAATCATTCGAACTGAACCGAACAGTTCATAAACTTTAACCGAGCAGAATTCAAGCTAAAAAAATAAATTGTATCAAACTCGAATCGAGTTTCAAACTGAGTCAATACTTATTGAGTTGAACCGAGTTGAACTCTGATTCGATTCATTTCTGACCATAATTATAGGATATGATTTTTTCCCAAAAGGAACGGAAGGATGACATAAAAATTAGCTTACAATAAAATTTATTTTTATAGAATGGAATATTCCCAAATCCATCATTTGTATTTTAAGATTATTAAAGTTACTACATTCACAAATAACTTTTTTCTAGATGTTCCGTTAAATATAACAATGACTCATTATTCCTTGTACTAATCAATCGCTTCTCTTATGTACTTCGATTAAGGTTGATTCTCGATAATAACTATAGCTTATGATAATATTTCATTTATGTTAATAGCATCTACAACAAAAAATTTGTCCTAGATTTCACATGTTATTTTATAATTGACTATTGTAAATTATGTACGTCAATTACTTTCTCACTATAGTATATTTACGTAAGTCAATTACTTTCTCGTTATGGTAAATAATAATTTTCTTCATAATTTGATCCTACAATCTATCTCATGTGTATACAGTGTACTAATATATTCTACACTATTTTTCTCTTTTATTTTAATTCTTTAACACGGCAAATTCTTTCCCAGCCATGCCCTAAAAGCAGAGTGTCTATATTTATGGATATACAATCTACTTCTCACATATCTACGCATCAGGCTAATGCACCAATTCAATTCTTCAATGAGAGGATCACTGTTCTTGATGCTCTTAGATTGTTTTTATAGTTAGTTTGAGAGTTTGATTTTGAAAATGAATAAAAAAAAAAGAAAAGGATTGGGAGTCATAAAATATACTTATGAGATAATTCTAAAGTATTTTCTTTCTCTTCATTCTCTAAAATTCAACTCCTAAATAAATCATTAGAAGAACTAAAATTATATATTTGTAAGCGTGTATGACGTCATACAATGTATAGTTAAATGAATATAATGTAAAATATATTAAGTATCACAACCACGTGAATGTATTTAATTGAAAATGTTACAGCACTATATCCCATTCAATCTCAATTTTTGTTTGGTTAAATAATTAACTAATTAAGTAATTGATTTGATTAAGTGTACACATCTTTTTTCTTATTATTATTCATATTCTTTTCCTCAAAAGTAGTTCCACACCTTTAATTAAGCATTTTTTCCTATTCATGAAGTTGGGGTTTGTGATTCTGAGAGACCAAATATAATGAAGCCATCAATTCAAACAGGACCCAACTGCATAGTTTTGCTAAAAAGAAAGATTCCTAAACATTTTATTTTTTTTGGTATAACTTGATATATTCTTACTG
The DNA here is from genome assembly GCF_001865875.1 of Lupinus angustifolius. Classification (NCBI taxonomy): domain Eukaryota; kingdom Viridiplantae; phylum Streptophyta; class Magnoliopsida; order Fabales; family Fabaceae; genus Lupinus; species Lupinus angustifolius. Next base: position 24,587,162 of record NC_032011.1, on the reverse strand, counting down.
AGGCTCACAATATATTTTATTTGCTCAAGGTTTAAGCCTTTTAATTTTTTTTTTTAAATTCAACGTAAATTAAAATGTTATACTAAACAGCAAATTTTAATCAATGCAAAAGAGGATAAGAAAACATTAGTGAGAAACTCACTAGCGAACCTAAATCCTCTAACCAAAAGTTTTTTACGTCTCTAAACTAGCTTAATAGGAGTTTGCTTAATAATAAATAATACATATCTCATTAAATCTTATATTAAACACATTTAAGTATTTGTCAAAACATTATTGAGTTAACATAGAGATAGGAAACTTTTGGATAAAGATTTGGATTACTAACTAGCAACCTAAGTGTGATCTAATGTCTTAAGCGTCAAACAAGATAATGACACAGTATAATAACCACTGATAAGTGGTGTCTTAAGAAATCAAAATACTAAAGCTCAAAAGTTAATATTGATTAGTACAATTTTTGGATTTTTAATACCTCAAATACACTACTCTACCAAACAAAGTTTCTTTGGTTTCTTAATCAGTATCCTTAGCAAGACACTTAAAATGGTGATAAAATGATAGTTTTGGATTATAATTTTGAACATAAAATGACCATGGCATCTGATACGCCCCGTTTCAAACAAAACATGATGATAAACAGGAGCTACTTGTTCCAAGACACCACATTCAATGTAACAACCGAACAATCAACCAGGAAAAAACAACCTTGTGGGCACAAAGAAATTCTGCTAGAAGCCTAATTCTTGCCACTACCAAGTGTCAGCTCCAGATCATCCAATCCCACTTCATGAATCTTTTCCCCAACCCAAGGTTTCACCTGTTCCCCAAATTCTGCCTCAGAAATTGTCATTGCTTGCATTTTCCCTCTGTTATCAGGCAGAGCATGCTGCTGCTGAAGCGGAGGTTTTATACTAAAACTGAGACTTGGACAAAATGGGTGCGGAGATGCAGCAGAAGGTGCAAATGTTTGCCGGAAGTTCAACCAGTGACCAGACTCAATGGTGGAAGTATCAGACTCGTCACACTCCGGTATAGTTGGCGGGGTATAAAGGTGACGGTGTGTTGGGCTAGCAGGGGCAGAAACTGCAAAAAAAGGGTGATGATTGTGATTGTGATTGAGATTGAAGGAAGCTGCTTTGGCAAATGAGTCCCAAGTAGGAATCGGTTTAGGATTTGTTGATGTTGGTGATGACACAGGTGGTGTTACAGGGGCACTGTTTGATATTCTTAAAGGAGCCAGAGATGGTGGGAAAACATTATGAATGTATGGAAAGTCAGCATTGTTGAGATCCAAATGAGAGGGGCTTTGGAAAAAAGAGGAGGAAGGGCTAAGTTGGTAGGAATGAATTGGGCTTGGAAATGAGGATGAAAGAGGACTTGGATTCTGTGAGGAGAATGGGGTGTTTCTGGTTGAGGTCCCTGCACCTGAACCTGATGGGGGCCTACTTCCCTATTTCAGAACAAGCATCATACCAAATAACACGTTAGTATCAATTAGTAGGTTGTGATAATTTAGTAAGGGAAAAAATGTCTCCAAATCCTAGGTCAATCACATTCCATCAAATAATTAAAAAATTATTTTCTATTTTTATGATTTTTATAACTAGGTATCACTTTTTAACTAGATTAGTATGTGAATATGTGATACAACAAAAAGTGGGACAATAAATCTTCATTTTTAAGTATGTACTATGGCTGGGTATGTTAGGAGATTACTTATCAACATAATCACTTATAAACAAAATGGTGTATGCTGGGTAAGATATTTTAATAATCAGAATGTTAAAATAATGTCAAAATGATGATCTGATACATGAGTAACTTCTAGTTAACACTAAAATAGGAAAAAACTACTTATTTTTTAAGCTTAAACACTAAAATAGGAAGAAGAAAAATGTTTTAGAGGAGAAAAAACAGTTTTGAGAGAAATTTCAAGCTTATTCAAAATTCAAAAAGGGCTTAGTTTAATAAAAGATCACTTGATTATTTTGGAATTGATCATAAATTCAGCTAAACATAGCTCATCAAACCAAACAAATTATTTTATAATAGATTTTCAGTAAATATATCTAAATATTAAATTGTCCATGTTATAACAATCAACTCAATTCCTCAAAATTAAAACAATCTATTTTGTATTTTCTACCGAATGAGATAACCGTAATTTTGTCAGCTAGAGCAGGAAAACAGAGTTAGATCTTCCTTTCGGTAAAGCAACATAGTGACATACCATTACCAATTATTCTCAATTGTTACAGCATAGAACACTTCATTCCATAGAAATTAAAATTGAGCTAAATAACAAACAGATTCATCAAAAAAATGAGTAATAGACTTGAAACTTGAAAAACCACAGATTCATGAAAAATTGAAGTAGAATTTAATCAAAAAATAAGGAACTCAACGCAAATTGAGATAAAGAAGATCCACGAAGAAAAGAGATAGATAGATAGATAGATACCTTGCGATAGGTAGTGCCGTCTGGTTCAACGGTCCAACCAGCTTCATTACAAAGAGCTTTCAAAACTTCATTGTTATCACAGTGCTTTGGCAAATTATAGTTCCCCTGAGCTCTTAGCCCTGAGTATATCTTCGCCGCTATCGCTCTTCTCCTCCTCTCTCTCCTCCTATTGTTTTCCCTCTCCCTCCACGACGGTTTCCTCCGATTCGACGCTGCCATCGCCGACGTTGCTCCGTCTGAAGTCATCTTCTCCACCTTCACAACCAATGCTGATGTGTTCTGCGTTGCACCTGATTTAAACCCACACACACACGAGGAACGTGCTTTCTTCTTCTTCTTCTTCTTTCTTCACACTTGATGTTGTTCTATATTGTAGTTATTATAACTTCTTAGAATCTCTGCATGTTTCACTAATGATCAAAGTTTATTGTACCGTGTGTGAGCCCCACGGAATCTTTGAATGATTTGCATCATCGGAACCGTTCATTAAATGTAATTGATCTAATGATGATAGATTAACGGCTGAGATTGATGAAGGGGGTTAGCGGAAACTGTGTTACATAACATGAGAAAGGGATTTGCCGCGTAGAGGCGTTACATAACATGTGGACTGGCCTCTGATGACATAATTATTAATAGTGTCAGTGGGGCCCACAAAACAACTAAGGTTTGGCTTCTATTTCTTCACAGTTTATTTTTTGGGGAAAAGGTTACAGTAATTCACTTGTCTCATTTTTTGTCTCAAACATATTGATAAGGAGATAAAAAAATTTTTTTAAATGATCTCTTTCGGATTTTAGTAGATAAAAGTAATAAAAAAATATTCTAATTAACTTGTGAAAAAAAATTAGATATTATTTAAGACAAATGACATGTTTCTCTGATTCTAGTTTTGTATGAAGTTTTTCTAATGCTCAACAAATGAAAGTTTTTACCCACCACCGTATAATTATCTAAATTTTTTTCAGGGAGAATTACTCTTACTAGATAATTTTAATTCAATCAACAAATTAGATACTTGTAATAAAAACCATTTTTAATTAAATATCTCAAGACTTAATTTTGATTCTAATTTCTAATTTTTTTACCAATACTAATTCTTCTATGATTCAAATTTTTATTACTATTAAGCTTTAATTTCATATATTTTACTAATTGTTGATATGATCGATGTTCCTCACCTATAAAAATTTATGTATTGCTATTGTTCAATTTATCTCATTGATATATTATTATTTAACTAAAACTAAAATTAAATCAAGTTAAAGATGAAAAAATTACACCAACCATTTTTTTGTCAAACAAAACTTTTAAAGGTTGAGATTAATTTTGCTTATTTTTTATTATAGTATTTTTATAAACTAAACTTGTTGTCCAAAACTATCTTAGATTATAAAAAACTTTTAAATCAAGAAGAGAATATGTTCAAATTTGATGAATTGATTTATTTTCAACTTATGATGATAATTTAAAAACACAAGTCTTTACAAATACATGTTAATCTTGTATGCCCAAGACGATAAGTGGCTTCAATTTTCGAGTGGGAAATATGCCAAACCCAAAACGCTTTTCCTTTGCCTTTTTTTGTGTTTTTGTAAGGAACTTTTTCTTTTTGCAGTTTCTCTTTAAAACTTTTACAGGTCAAACATTTCAGGCTAGAAAGCTCAGTTACTGCGTTACGAACAAATTGAATGTACTATACCATTCTCAAGTTCTAATCCGAACAACAATGCAAATATCCAATCATGGACACAAGATGTCGCCATGAGTTAAAGTAAATTCATTGTTTGGTTTGGTAGGCTTATATGAAATTGGTATATAAGAAAATAAGTCTCATGTTTTCATTATTATTCTTATGGTGCCAAAAAATATCATTTCATCATACATAAAATATATATAAGAAGAGTATCGTAATATGTTGTTAAGCAAAAAAGGATTACTTTGATAACTTACAGAAATTTAAAGCAGATAAAGATTGATCAATCTCAAATTTGAATGAGTAAGTCCATGTAAGATGTAAAGTAAAAATTACCATATATTCTCATCTATAAGATTATTATAATTTTGTTACATCATTGTTTTTCTTAAAACTCAATTTAAGACGGTTTAAACTTTAGTTAATATTCTTAAGACTCTTATAGGTGAGCAACATCCATCATATGAACAATTAGTAAAATATATGAAATTAAAGATTAATAGTAACAAAAAATTGAATCATAGAAGAATCAGTATAGGTAAACAAAATTAGAAATTAGAATCAAAATTAAGTCTAGAGATATTTAATTAAAAATGGTTTTTATTACAAGTATCTAATTTTTTGATTGAATTAAAATTATCTAGTAAGAGTAATTCTCCCCCAAAAAAATTAGATAATTATACAATGGTGGGGTAAAAACTACATTTGAAAACCTTACATACAAAACTAAAATCTCGAGATAAAAATTATATATCCTAAATGATGTCTCACTCTCTTTTACAAGTTAATTAGAGTGTTACTTATCAATATATGATTGACTTGAGATAACGAATGAGACATCGTTAAGATAGTATAGTTGATCTCCATCCACAATATCCAGTAACCTTTTCCCCACAAAATAAACTCTGAAGATAGAGATTAATTTTGTTGTTAAGCACAAAAGGCCTACTTTGATAACTTATAGAAATTTAAGGAAGATAGAGATTAATCAATCTCAAATTTGATTGAATTACCAAGTAAGATCCTCATCTCTAAAATTATTAAAATTTGTTATATCATTGTGATTTTTAAAACTTTAGTCACGAACCCCGCAAGAGATTAACTAACCATTTACCTAAAAAAAAGTATAAAAGATACTTTTGGTAGTATAAAACACCGTTTAAACTTTAGTTAATATTGTTAAGACTCTTATATACTAAATATAATATTATGTAACACACTAGAATTTTAAATATGAGTTTTGAAAATGAATTATTCAACTTTTAGATTTTCCTTAAAACTCATAACCACATTGCAAGTGAAACTCAAATATGAAGTCAAAATGCTACTTAGAATTCATAAGATCAACTCCTACGTTGAATTTAGTTATTTGAAGATTTTTCTCTCGAAATAAAAGGTTAATTTGAACATATTCTTCTGGTTAAATATTTAGTTGCAATAAAGAATTTCTCAAAGGGCATTAGATGACGTGAAAAATTAATTGTAGGCGTGGTCGAAAAATTAAACGTTGAAGTCGTAAAGATTCTGGTGAGATGCAGTGTATATTTGGTCGATTGACTCCATAGATGCTCAAAGGTTGAAGAGAATAATCTTTGTGCCTTAATTCCAAAGAAAATTGTGACTAATATCAATAATCATTTTATATTACTAGTCATTAGATCATCAACTTTTTTTATTCTCCCTAAAAGATAGCTGATGGAGTGAATTAAGGGCCAACGCATCAAGTTAGGGGGAGATTTAATTTCTACATTTCCCATTCCATATTGTTATTTTAGTTTTTTAATTTCTATAAATATAAAACTAATCTTTTTAGCATATATAATTATCTCTCTCAACAAATATTATTCTCTTCTATTAAACATTGATCTTTAGTCTTTACAATAGTTAAGTTTCTAGCAAAATTATATCATTAGAGGAGAAAAAAATTAGGTTATTCTTTTATATATCATTACAAAATTATATAAATAATGAATAAAGGAAATATGATAAGTCAAAATTGTATCTAACTACTATTTATAGCGTAATATATAATATTATTTATTTTATTTTATCATAGTCTCTTCTTAATTTTAAGGTTAAAGTTAATAAAATTATCAAGAATTATGTCGTTAATTACTATCGATCATAACTAAACGGGATTGAAAGTATTGGCAAAGTTTGAAAAATATTTCAATTTATAAAATTTCCATAAATAATTTACGCAGTTAGATTTTAAGTATGATATCATCCTAAACTGAATTTCATATTTTGTTTTGAATAAAATTTCATTTTTTTATGTGAATGGGTGGGAGTTTTTTTAATGTGTAATAAAGTACACATTTATTAACAAATGTGAATTTCATAATGCAATTAGAGTAGACAAAATTTTCACTAATTGCCAATTAGAGTTTTATTGCCATAATTATCTAAAAACTATTTATTTAGCTAATCAAGTTTCATCTAAAATAGGAAAAAAATGATCTAAAAAAATATCAACAACAAAGTTGATTTGAACCTATAATATATATATTGGTTAAACCTTCTCCATAGTCTCAATATCAAGATCATTCTCACTCCTCAATTACCGGACACATTTCTTTCAATGGCGTTTCGAAAAACATTAACGAAACGTCTCTTGCATTGTTTTAAAACGACGTCGCCGTCTGCGTATTTAGTTTCCTCTTCACCGCTCCGAGCCACAGTACCACCACCACTTGCTTCAAAAATAAACATCCACCACGAGTACGGTAACCGTGGCTTTTTCCGGCGGTTTGTCCACCGTAGACCGGTGTACGGTCCCCAAGGCTCGCCGATACTGCCGGAATTTCTGTCAATTCCGGTTGGAGAGAAGCTGAGGGAGAAACTGAAAAGCATCAATAAAGAAGCGTTATGCAGTAGAATGAATTCGGTGTTTGATGGAAGTGTGATAACTGTGAAGGATGCGAAGAAGATTCTGAGGACGTGGCAGATTGAGAAGATTAAAGTGAAGCTGAAAAGTATAAAAGAAAACTCAATTTCGTATTCTCAATTTGTACGGATATGCGTTCAAGTTTGTGATAATGAAGATGAAGGCACTGTGTTGGCTAAGATCTTCGATGATAGTGGTTGCGTCATCGTAACGGGCAATGTTGTTTTTCTGCGTCCAGAAAAGGTATCAGTTTTTTCTTGAGAATATTCGATTAAAAGTTAATCACAGATTGTATTTCATTTCATGTAATTTCACACTCTATAATAATCACTTCAGTTTTTGTTATTATCACACTTCTATCGGTAGCACAATACTTTCAAAATAATTTCTTATGTGAGATAAGAATAAATCTTAAGTGATATGATAATGAAGCTATTGATATTTTAAATTGTCCATTGATAATTTCACATTCTCTACTAATCAATCATACTTCTAATTTTGGATGCTCTATTCTTTACGATATAATGTTTAAGGATATCTATGGATTATTAGAGAGTGTTAAAGTTTGATATATTTGGATTAAAATAACATCATTTTTTTTACTTGCCATGATAAGAAAAAGAAAAAATGACGCAGAAAGATAATGCAATTAATAAGAATATAATTAGGGAGAAATTGTATAATTAGATATTGAGTTTCTAAAATAAGAAAATGGGGAAAAAATATAACATCAAAACATAATATCAATGAATGTAATATTTTACAAAATTATAACTTACCAATAAAAAGAGGGTAATCAAATAGATTGTGAATAATCTCACCGTATAACACAATGTGGTAAATAAATTCACCAATCAACGTTAAATATAAAAAAACAAAAAATAAATAAAACATTGTCGATTAATGCAGGTCAAATTAATATTTAGCTTTATCAAGTTCCATTAATTAATTACATAAATATAATTTTGTTTGTTTTCACAGGTAGCAAAAGCATTGGAGTGCTTAATATTTGAGTCAATAACCCATCCAATAGAACCAAGAAGGAAGGAGCTAGAGCAAATGGAGAAGAAAAAGGCTTTGATTGATGAAAAGGCAAAAGCCCATGTTCGAAGCGAGCTTTATTGTGGTCTAGGCTACTTGATGGTCCAAACCATTGGGTTCATTAGGCTTACTTTCTGGGAGCTAAGCTGGGATGTTATGGAACCCATTTGCTTTTTTGTTACCTCTCTTCACTTCGCACTTGCATACATTTTCTTCCTTAGGACTTCCATTGAACCCACCTTCGAGGGCTATTTCCATGCCAGGTTCAAGTCTAAGCAACAAAAGCTTATGGAAAGATACAACTTTGACATTCAACGATACAATGAGCTTTGCAAGGTATGCGATCTAATTTGTCAGGAATGTGCAAAATCTCAACCTTTATTATTACCCTTCAATCATGCCTAAGGGGCACTTGTTGGTGCCTTGTTCTTATGTTAAAGGCTTTTACATGAAACCTTAGATGACTATAAAGTAACTTTTGAATAGTCAAATATTTCAATAGTAATTGTGGGTTATAAATAATATATTCTCCTACTATATCCTCTTACTAATTCTTCTATTTCTTCTATCCACATGAAGATGACATATGTCACATTAAGATACTTTCTCTTTACCGTTATATTATCAATTTTTAAAAATGCAAGCTTGCACATGCAATTATCATTCAATTAATTTATTCATGAGGATTTACTTAATCTTCATACTTTAACTCATTGCAGGTTAATGGTGCAACTGGTGTACCAAGGAAATGTTTCTTAGATTTGTGTTGATATATTTGATGTTCTAAGTGAATACTACAAAACAATTGGATTGAATCTTAACTGTAAAGGAAAAATGACTACATGGTATGGCGCCTCAAATTAGTAATAAAAACAATAATGGTGATTTTTTATGGGTATATAACTTTGTAACATGATACCCAAAATACTTGTTTTCAATAAATGCTTTATAACGTGAGAATGAATGTTATAATTTCCTTTTCCTGTTTGGCATACATAATGATTTTTCCACCACACATTTGACTGTGTAAAATGAGTTGTCATTCTTCACAATCAAAACCGCAAGAAACAAGGAATCACTACATAGTGAGGTGTTGTACGAGTAAAGATGATGTATGGCAAAGGAGAGGCAAGTATTATACTATAACACGTAAAATGTCACATATAATAACATTTTTATTTTTTTGTTTATCATAAAATCACATTTTTATTATTAACGGAGAGGATGTTGTTCGTGTTGTACTCCTCTAGATCCTTATATTCTCATTGATAAATCATTTAGCTAATTTATTATGACTGGACAAAATGAGATATTGTAACTAGAGTTGGAATAACTCTGAGTGGCTGGACTGTCATCATAAGCATAACTATAAGCGGCAAGGCACGCTCTCTTGAACAATTCTGAGTATTTTGTGACATTTCAACTCTTCCTTGTCGATTGATCACTGGTGCAGCAAAACTCTGCTGTCTTAAACGCTGCCCACACGCTCTTACACGCCACAACAGAACCAACTTTTGCAAACCCAACATGCAAAATATAAGCAAATATTATTAATATCTTATTAGTCAGAGTATTAGTATAGTGGTATGATAGTTCAACTAGTAGTTCGCTATTTAAACTGCATATCGATAGAGTTAGATATACATATATTTTATATTAAAAAGAGGGTAATCAAATAGATTGTGAATAATCTCACCGTATAACACAATGTGGTAAATAAATTCACCAATCAACGTTAAATATAAAAAAACAAAAAATAAATAAAACATTGTCGATTAATGCAGGTCAAATTAATATTTAGCTTTATCAAGTTCCATTAATTAATTACATAAATATAATTTTGTTTGTTTTCACAGGTAGCAAAAGCATTGGAGTGCTTAATATTTGAGTCAATAACCCATCCAATAGAACCAAGAAGGAAGGAGCTAGAGCAAATGGAGAAGAAAAAGGCTTTGATTGATGAAAAGGCAAAAGCCCATGTTCGAAGCGAGCTTTATTGTGGTCTAGGCTACTTGATGGTCCAAACCATTGGGTTCATTAGGCTTACTTTCTGGGAGCTAAGCTGGGATGTTATGGAACCCATTTGCTTTTTTGTTACCTCTCTTCACTTCGCACTTGCATACATTTTCTTCCTTAGGACTTCCATTGAACCCACCTTCGAGGGCTATTTCCATGCCAGGTTCAAGTCTAAGCAACAAAAGCTTATGGAAAGATACAACTTTGACATTCAACGATACAATGAGCTTTGCAAGGTATGCGATCTAATTTGTCAGGAATGTGCAAAATCTCAACCTTTATTATTACCCTTCAATCATGCCTAAGGGGCACTTGTTGGTGCCTTGTTCTTATGTTAAAGGCTTTTACATGAAACCTTAGATGACTATAAAGTAACTTTTGAATAGTCAAATATTTCAATAGTAATTGTGGGTTATAAATAATATATTCTCCTACTATATCCTCTTACTAATTCTTCTATTTCTTCTATCCACATGAAGATGACATATGTCACATTAAGATACTTTCTCTTTACCGTTATATTATCAATTTTTAAAAATGCAAGCTTGCACATGCAATTATCATTCAATTAATTTATTCATGAGGATTTACTTAATCTTCATACTTTAACTCATTGCAGGTTAATGGTGCAACTGGTGTACCAAGGAAATGTTTCTTAGATTTGTGTTGATATATTTGATGTTCTAAGTGAATACTACAAAACAATTGGATTGAATCTTAACTGTAAAGGAAAAATGACTACATGGTATGGCGCCTCAAATTAGTAATAAAAACAATAATGGTGATTTTTTATGGGTATATAACTTTGTAACATGATACCCAAAATACTTGTTTTCAATAAATGCTTTATAACGTGAGAATGAATGTTATAATTTCCTTTTCCTGTTTGGCATACATAATGATTTTTCCACCACACATTTGACTGTGTAAAATGAGTTGTCATTCTTCACAATCAAAACCGCAAGAAACAAGGAATCACTACATAGTGAGGTGTTGTACGAGTAAAGATGATGTATGGCAAAGGAGAGGCAAGTATTATACTATAACACGTAAAATGTCACATATAATAACATTTTTATTTTTTTGTTTATCATAAAATCACATTTTTATTATTAACGGAGAGGATGTTGTTCGTGTTGTACTCCTCTAGATCCTTATATTCTCATTGATAAATCATTTAGCTAATTTATTATGACTGGACAAAATGAGATATTGTAACTAGAGTTGGAATAACTCTGAGTGGCTGGACTGTCATCATAAGCATAACTATAAGCGGCAAGGCACGCTCTCTTGAACAATTCTGAGTATTTTGTGACATTTCAACTCTTCCTTGTCGATTGATCACTGGTGCAGCAAAACTCTGCTGTCTTAAACGCTGCCCACACGCTCTTACACGCCACAACAGAACCAACTTTTGCAAACCCAACATGCAAAATATAAGCAAATATTATTAATATCTTATTAGTCAGAGTATTAGTATAGTGGTATGATAGTTCAACTAGTAGTTCGCTATTTAAACTGCATATCGATAGAGTTAGATATACATATATTTTATATTAATATTAATGTTGAAAAATTAATAAAGAAGACAATAACTATTTTTATTTATATCACTTGTTAAAAATGTATATTGTAGCCAATGTTTTAGATGTATAAAAAATGTAAAGTTGTGTGTTTGATCATCCACACCAATATTTTGGTAAAAAAAAATCATTTTCATTTAAAAAATAATTTTAAATGAAGTCAGTCGATATGACCTATACGGTTCAATTGAAAACTGGATAGTATGACCGTTTTATGTCGGTATAATTGCATGACTGCTATAATTGTATTGTAGTGGTATCAAGACCGATGCATATGTTTACCGGTTGAACGAGCCAACATGAACCAATTTTAATACTAGTGATATAAATTACTCTCTTTCTAATAAAAAGATTCATTCAACAATATTATCATTTTTATCAAAAGCATTCTTTTTAAAATTTCAATAAGAACTTATATAATATTTATTCCTTATACAACTATACATATTAATCAGATTTAATTTTTAAATTAGAACATAAGTTCATATTAAGAAGAACAAAGAAAAGCGTGACCATTCTCGAAAAGTCATAAAAACCATCTCCTTCTCGAACGCTGACGTTGGTAATACGATTTGTCAATGTTTCCTATGTAAAAGTTCTGACAATTTCAACTGATCCAGTTCCATTTACTAAAATATAATGTAAAGAAAAACATATTAAAAGCTTTACTTGAAGTTTTACTACACAATTTGTATTTGCAATTAATCATGAATTAAAAGCTTTACAACTTGTCCATTACGAAGTAAGTATCTGTACAGAGTCATTACATTTGACAAAGGCAAAGTTGGATGCAATCAAACTAATGAAAAATGATATATCTGTGAAAACAAAAAAAAAACTGGGCAGGAAAGTAACCTAAATTCTCAAATGATACAAACCCCATACTAATGCGTTCCGCAGTCCTGAAACATGATGTTAACTCTTTCCCAAGCCAATCATACTAGAATAAAAATAGATAAAATCATAAATGTTTAATTTTTAGTATATTGAAATTTGTTTGGGACAGACTTTGAGACATTCTCATGATAACAATTTCATGTCCAAGACAACATAAATTAGGTTCCTATTCCTAAATCTTTCATACTCAGGTGCACTTTAACCAATCAAATATGGATATACATTCACTCTCTCATATTTTGAGTCCTATTCCATCTTTAAAGAAGAGTTATCCCTATGATCAGTACTATGTTTCTCCCTTAGCCAATTCCTTTCCACATATGATTTCAAGAAGTGAAGAAGAATAGCTACATTCAACACAGAATTAAAAACCCAAGATCCAATCCCATTACACCCTCCTCTCAAGTAATGCAATAACAGCACCCCAACATGGCACACCAAATTTAAAACCAGCAGTACTATTTGGCAGTTCACAGTGAAAGAAAATGACTTATAAGTAGGTAAACCCATTTCTACCCAGAATCTATAACCATAAACCATAGTATAAATCAACGTAGAAAACAAAATGGCTAGAACCTGAAACGATTGCGAAAACTCGAGCCACAAGAATGACATGATGAGCAAAATGGAGTGGTTAAACAATCTAAAAAAGGAAAGTTTTCGATGCCGTAAAACTATGAAAAAGGTTCTTAAAAAATGGAGGAAGCGTGAGAGGTAGAAAACGTAGGACCAAAAGAAGACACGACCAGAGGGGCGAATACCCAATGGGAAGCAGAGAAACCATTCAAAAGAAGTGGTTCTGGTGCGTTGCCATAGCCACCGTGTGTCACGGACTTCAGCATCGGCGGAGAAGACCATGCCGGTGAATATTATGGCTGAGATTAATGACATGGCGAGGCTGTGGAGTGCAGGGATTGGACCCAACGGGACGGGGCGGCGGCGACGGCAGAGTTTGAGGAAGCTGTGGAGGGTTATTGCGGCGGTGATGTAGGTGGAGATGGCGGCGATGAGAAAGGACCACGTGGAGCCCCATGATTGGGTGGGACTCCAACGGAATGATTTAATGGAAGGGTGTTCTAATAACCAATATTTCATGTTCTCTATTATAGTGTATCCCATGATATAGGATGTAATAACTAAACTATGTGTATGATGGAATATTAGTAAATGTGTTTATGTAAATTTTATCTTCTTGCTAATATGGAATAGGAAAACCATGATTAATAGCTAACATTAATATAAAAGAGAGAGGGGTTGAAATTTTGGACCATCAAAGTTGAACCCCAATTAAGATTTGTTTATGATTTGTAGGCCAAGACTTTAGTAATTAATATCTTATATATATTGCATTCTTTCTAACTTTCTTGGCATTGTATCATCTTCTAGAAATATGTTGTAAGACATGAAGCCACAAAGTCGTTCAAGTTGACATTATATCTTATATTACATTATGGTCTATGTTTTTCATGGTATGATTTTTTGGTCACCGTCAAGTTGATAAGGACATGAGGGTGAATTTACCTTGTAAGTGCTCTCAAAATAAGAAATTTATCTTTCCTTGGAATAATAGTTTTGAGTTGGTTAATTAACATATATGGAAGATGTACGACCATCACATTTGTGGATGAGCTACTTCATTACAAACTCCATGGATAATTGTAGGATGTGCTTAAATTATTTTTATATTATATTGTAATTAACTAAAATAATAAATATATATTTACTCTTATATTATTTGGACTTATCTTTTGTTTAACTTGATTACATTAATTACTATTTTTTATTTAAGAAATTATACTTATATCTCCCACAAGAATAATCAATGTAATATATATATATAATTAAGGGTGATCTGTGTAGATTTAAAAAAGGAAATAGTGATTTATATAATTTCAATATCAAAACTCGAGGGTGTTAATGTAATTGACTCTTTTATTTTTAATAATTTTATATTATTTTCCTTATATATCATTTTCATTTTTTGACATTTGGTCAATACTATTTTTTTACTCCCAATATAACTAGTATAATAATAAAATTGACGAAAATAATAATTAACATTGTCTTGTACTTTAAGAATAAGAATTAAGAAATACTTAATTTCTATGAAAAGATTGCATTTACAAAAATACATAGAAAGCAAGAAAAAGATTTGCAATGAAAAAAAATTATTTAACACTTCAAAAAATTCTGAAGTAGGTTTTTGATATTCACTTACTTATTTTTTACTATTTAAATGATAGTATTAATTAATGTTATTAATATCATATCCCTTGTCAAACCGGTTAGGATATTAATATAATTGTATGATAATTTAATAATTAAAATGTATATTGATTAAGTTATATATATTATAATAAATATAGTAGATAGTTCGATTCCTATTAAATAACACTTGTTGGAATAGACAATCACAAATTCTAAGAGAGATTAAATTTTTAACCAAAAACATGAATGAATACCATTACTACTAGTACAAAAAAGAACAATTATAATGTTGAAGGTTAGTTTTGAAAAGTATAAATTTTTTATGTGCAAATCAATTTTGACAGTTTTCACCAATTTTTAGTGGTTTAATTTCGACTCACCAATTTTCGAGTTCGACCAATTAGGTATTATTGATATTGACAACTTATTATGTGAAAATTGAAAATAAATTGTATTCTTCTTCAACTTTACACAAAGTTTATAGCATTTGTTGTTAACTTCATATATAGCTGCTGAGTGTCAAGGATACTTGAGTTGCTTTACTTTGAAATGAAATCCTTTTCAACAAGAAATGTGAGAAGAAAATATTTATAAATTTTAAAATTATTTAATTAAAAAATAATTGAAGATTTAAATCCATAGAAAATCAGTATTACATTTTGAGCATCTCTATCATGTATTACTTCGGTTTTGCATTTGAGAAAAAGTATATATATATATATATATATATATATATATTAATAATGTGAGAGTTTATATATTATTATTATACCATTCATATTTAATTATTATTGATTTTTTAAAAATAACATAAATAAATAATGAATATTATATTAACTAACTTTAAATTTTTATACTAACTAGTTTGTACATGCACTTCGTGTCTGCCGACAAATATTGTGTGATACTATATATTCAGTTTTTATATATTATATTTTTTATTTATGATAATGTTTAATTTAAGGTGAGAAATATGATTAATTAATGTATTAGTGGGAGTTGCTTAAAATTATATAGTTTTTTGTAAAAATTAAATAATGTTAAGAGCAATATAGGAAAATAAAATTACACCATAATAAAAGTTATTTCAAGTTTTGACTTTATATTGTACAGATATTACACGCATTCGGAAGCTACTCGTAAAAAACATGCAAGAATGAAGAATAATACATGATTAATAACGTGTAACGATGTGAAGAGTCAATACTACACTGCATACATTTTACATTCTCTCTCCTCTCTCTCTCTCTCTCGCCATTTTTGACCTTTGACTTGGATGATCGATTCGTTCCTTCCTGGCATCGCCCTCTCAGTTGTTTTAGTTTCTTGAGGTTCATAATATTCCCCCTCTTTCCTTTGTTGAATCTGATTTTCATTTTTCTACGTCATATCTTTACTTTGTCATTTTGGATTTCATTATTCTTTCATTGCAATTTCCCAGAATCTGTCAAACCCTATTTTCCTCTACTTAGCAATTCGTGTTTTAATAAGATACGATTTGTAATTGGCTAATTTCATGAGACGAGATATAGGGTTCTGGGATTTTGATTTTGGGGTAATGTGATTGGCATTCTAACTTGTCTATTTGCACTTACCGCTAACTGATTATAATTTTAGATTTTTAGTCTTATTTTACAAATTATGATTGATTCAAGAGTGTGTGAAACTGTGAATAGATGATTAAGAGTGTCAATAGCCTCACCCTTGTTTTGTTGATTTTTTCGTGTTTGTTGGTTCTACACAACAATCAACATAGCTTTGTGTTTGTGTTACAATTGATAGTTTCTTTCAATTTTGTCCTTGAATTGAGCATGGCTTACTTTGGGCTATGTATGTGTTTGAAAATGTGTTTTGCTTGCTCTGAGATAATGGAAAACCTTATAGGTTCTCAAATATCTTAAATCTAAATCTCTGATCATTTTTCTCCCACAATATGTGTGCACGCGGATTGTTCATATAATCTATTAGATATAACTTGTGCAGGGTTCTGAAGTTTGATGGCGAGTGGGTTTGGGGAATCAACAAGCAGGTCCCCTCCAAGCCCTTCCTACTCCAACAACAATAATAACAGTGATGCCGGCAATTTTGAATGCAACATTTGCTTTGAATTAGCGCAAGATCCAATAATTACTTTATGTGGTCATCTTTTCTGTTGGCCTTGTCTTTACAGATGGCTTCACTTCCACTCGAAGTCACGAGAATGCCCAGTGTGCAAGGCCCTTGTCGAGGAGGAGAAGCTGGTTCCCTTGTACGGGAGAGGAAAGACATCAACTGACCCAAGATCGAAATCTATTCCAGACGCTAATATTCCTCATCGCCCGGCTGGTCAAAGACCCGAAACTGCTCCTCCACCTGAATCAAATCATTTTCGTCAGCATGGGTTTGGATTCTCTGGTGGGCTAGGAGGGTTTGCGCCAATGGCAACTGCGAGATTTGGGAATCTCACATTTTCTGCAGCATTTGGTGCCTTCCTACCATCCTTATTTAACTTTCAGTTACATGGGATTCATGATGATGCCATGCATGGTGGAGCTGCTGGTTTTCCTTATGGATTTTCTAATTCATTTCACGGTGTCCATGCCCATAGATATCCTCTTCATGCAGGACAAGTGCAGCAAGATTTATTTCTGAAAAGGCTGTTTCTTTTTATTGTTTTCTGTGTTGTTCTTGTTTTTATTTGGCAATAGATTGGATAGAGCTCGGACTGCCAGCAGAACCAAATTTATGCTTATAGATCTTCGGGTGCGTTCTTTTTTTGTAATTAAGGACATTGTTCATATAATACTGTCTTGTTACTCTAGTAGTTATGTCCACTGTGATTGGTTTATGGGTCTTGATTTGCCTGATACCATGTGCTAAATTTGATATCTAGGCAGGAAAGCAAACATACACAGATGTTATTGTAATGGTTATTATACCAAGTCTATGAGGTAGCACAACTACTGAGGTTAATGTTGTTGTTTTCTTCTTGTTCTATTTATTGTCATTCACATGTTGATTTGCTACTGTATCAAGATTTACCTTCTCATTATGGTCCCTGCTTCCCTTTGTGCTCATCTTATGGCTGGTGTCAAGTGTTTGTGTAGTTATCATCATTGTAGTAGATTTTACTTTACTTTTTTCAATAGCATGGCTGAAAGCCTGAAAGTCACTGTAATTACAGCTTGATTTTAACTTTTAATTTTTCTGGTGTTAAACTTGCCAATTGTCTGAAGATGATTCTAACTTTTTTATAGTAGTCAGAAAAGATTTATGCTTGTATATTTAATATTTGGCACCTTGTACTTCCTTGAGGGTAGTTTCTTGCCCATAAAGTAAGGGATACTCTTGGTAATACCAAAATAAAACTTATCAAAGCGTTAGAATCTTGACACCTCTAAATCAAATGTAAAATAATTAATAAAAAATTAACAGACAACCATTTAAAATAACCAATAATTTGCTTCTATATGTATATAAGAGGAACTTCCGTCAAGGAACTCAATTATTTGTAACTGGGCTAGACCTTAATAATAGGGTGATGTTTTTGAATACTCCAACACACACATGACAGTAACTTGGGACTTGTGTGTCATATTCATCAAGGTACATTCGCCCTGTCATAATTGTTGGCATGAACCTCTAAAGGAGCGGAGATTCTTTCCAGAATTGGAGAGGGAAGTTCGGCTTTTTACTTTTAGTTTTGATGATAAAAATGTCATTACAAATATAAATAGAATAATATAATTGTTATTATATTTTTTATTTTACTTTGTTTTTCATAACATTTCTATCTCTAGTACTAAAGAGGAATTTACTCCCTCTTAAAGACGGTGACCCTATATATGTTTGAGTTGTGGAGTTATTAATTGATTCAACAATAAATGGGCCTTACTTATGTTGGAGTTAATCGACTATACATGAAATATATAACCTCAAGGAGAAGGGTAAGGTCCCAATCCCAAACCTAAAAATTCTACAGAACCATAGGTCACATGATCCCATCAATGCATCGGACGCACAGCAGCAGTGGAGTCCACTTTTTTACCGCACTGTTTTTCCTTTGCATGATTTTATTCTTGTAACTTATAAAAGAGTCGTGTATAAGATTAGTGTTCTCCATTTAGGAACTTAGTGTAATCCAATATATATCATATAATTATAATAAATCCAAATATTGAACCATCACTTATAAATATTTTAGAATTCTACTAAAGGAAATATAAACTATGCCTCTAAGTAGCTAGAGACATCATATGCTGAAATTCATGAAAATCAATGAATCCATTGCCATCAAGATCAAAGGCTCGAATCATGTTTGCACACTCATCATGAGATTTCACATCTCCCAATCTTTTCAACATTTGTTGCAACCCTTTGGGTGTAATACACCCACTCCCTTTCTCAACCTCAAACATCTCAAAAGCACTTCTTAGAATATTCTTCAACTCCTCATTGTTCTCTTCCTTCATAAGTTTCACAAAGTCCCCAAAATCTAGAAACTCGTCACCATCAGAGTCAAACTCATTGACCACAATCTTTGCCACTTTATGGTTCACAGACTCACCAACGGATGCAAAATAATCTACTAGTTCCTTGCTTGAGATTTTCCCATCTTTGTCAACGTCAAAGTGCTCAAAAACATCCTTGAACTTTACACCATTGTTGTACATGTTATTATTATTGTATGCCATAATCAAAGGAGGTGTAGTAGTGTCATTAATATCACTAGTTTGTAATGGTTTGGGTTTGGAGTGATTTGTTAAGCATGCAAAACTTAACTTGGAGAAGAAATTTTTGTTAGAGAATAACCCTTTTGAATTGGAAGACTTAGAGACAATGGTGGAAGACATGGTGTTTTGTAGTGTACTACACACTATGGCACACTTTCAATTATAAAGGAAGATGTTGTGTTTTGGCCTCTTAGTTAATTTTATAATAAAAGAAGACTTAGGAGAAACCCAACTTCCAAGTTAATGAAACTTGAATGATAATAACTTATTAATGTGATTAGTAGGAAATTGCCGGAGAGACTGACTTATTGTTGAGACTTGACTTCTGATTTCCTTAATTTCATGTAGAGCATGAAAGTCTTTCTCAATATTTGTTAAAGATTTTTGGGAAATATCATATAATATTTTATGTGTCTTCAAATATTTAAAGGATAGTGTAAATATTTGTAATAATATACTATCTATTTTATTATTATTTTATATTGAATTTTAGTGATTAAAATATAATGATTAACATAAATTTTACTACTAATGTAATAAATATTGGGAGGGATTTACTTCCTCTATGAGTAAGTTAAAAAATTTATTTCACATTTTAACCATATATTTTAGGAAAATCTAATAGTTTAAATCTCCTCACTAATTCAAATCATTAGATTTTACTAGAATAGATGACTAAGATAAGGAGTAGATTTTCACTCTCATAATTATTATATATATATATATATTATAAAATATAAAAATATATTTAAATTTAAAAACTCATTAAGTAGCCAAACATTCAAGTTTCAATAATACAATTAATATCTTTCATTAGTACTACAGCAACTAAGAATTATTAATACAAGTAAGTGAAAATGCTTGTAACAAATTATGTTTAATGTTTACTACAGAAGGATTTTCCTGGTAAGTACGAAAGTTTTGCCCAACTTGTAGCCAAGGTTTACCCTGGTGAAACAATCCCTTCCGTAAAAGAAATGAAAGACCATTTAGCTTTCATGTAAGGATTCATGTGTGTAGATATTTTCTTTTCATGCTTTGACATGTACCATTATTATTTACCACGACTGAATTTGATTTATTGAATGAAGTAGCATTTCTATAGTTGTCATTATTTGAAACATGCATTCAAAATAATGACAACAATAGTAATCTATGCCCTTTCAAGTAATCTATTTGAAGTAGCAATCCACATGTCCAACATAAAAGATTAAAAGGAATGAATTCACCTTTTGCTTTGACATAAGTAATATATGCCCTTTCAAGTTTAGTACAATAGTAATGATGGTACTAGCTAGGCTCAAGAAAGAAAGAAAGAAAGGGATAGAGAGACATCATTTATAAATGAAAACTCAGCATTCAAAACTAATCAACTAATATTTGCTTAGACTTACAGACACTGTCGAATTACAAACAACACACTCTTCCCCAATCCTCCTTAGTAATTATCTGCTACAGGCCTCGAAGGGAATAACCTCAAGAGGAATGTCACCAATGACCAAAGGCACACCAGTGCCAGTGCTTGGCAGGTCACCATCGTTGCAAACAAAGCTCCACTTCGCTCTACTGATTCCGGGGTCACAGGAAGCCCGTTCAAAGAGAAGACCAACTTCTCAGCAAATTGAGCAGCTTTTGTAAGCTGATACAGTCTATATACCTAGCAAATCAATTTGAAATGTTATAAAACTAATTACCGGTAAAAGCAAAGTTTATGTTGCTCCTCTTTTCACTGGGACGATAAGTCAAGCAGCAGTAAAATCCTAAATGAACCTGAAAACAGGACAGTTAAAATTTAACTGACAAACCTCAAATATAATTGGGACTAGAGGCCAGCAAGATGACCCACGCTTTTCCAAAGCGATCTCAAATGCAAATTGAACAGCACAGCCAACTAAAAATGGAGCCATTGAAACAACAGATGCGAGGCCGATCACTGGCCAGGTCACATACAAAAGAAGGAGAGGAGAAATAATCTTCAAACCCATTGTGAAGAAAGCAGAATGTAGGTATCCTCTGAGACCAGTGATGAGACCCCATCTTTTTGAGCTGTACTGTAAATATGGCCTTTGGACACGATCAACCACAAATAGAAATGTCGCAAGTCCGATGTAGAACACGGCATCGTAAGAGAATGCACTCACAATCTCTGCATTTTGTTGGCAATGGAAATGTGTATGAGATATAGTTCTACAGTTCTACCCCAAATTGTACAAGTGGGCTCTTGCAAACAAATTATGAAACATGCAGAAATCTATTCAGACTTTTTTTTGCCAAAATAGCTGTGAAAGTTATACAAGGAACAAAAGCTTCAGACTTCTATATTTTCGACTTATCTTCTAGTCAACTAATTCCTTTTACTGAGGAATACATCCACACCATCCAGAACCGGCAGAAAGAGAATCCAAGTGAGGTACAATAGATGAGACAGTCACGATTCCATGACATGGTTATTATTTAAGAGACAACAGTGTCAATACTGCATTTCCTGATTTTATATCTAAGCTTTGTCATGTCCATAACTCATTTTTTTTATATATAAGCTGTCAAAAGTTCATTTAACTTTTTCTTCCTCCATATGTTTTCTTTAAGATTAGTATTTGGTAGGATAACCAATAGAGATTAAGCTTTACAATATATCACAATACAATTAATTTTCTTCATTAAGATTTCATTAGAATTCAGACTATTGATCACTTCAAAGAAATATTTTTTGTTCGTGATTTTGATTAAAAATTAGAGATAATAATATGAAGTTCTTGAAGTTTGTATCAGCCCAATAATTAATTCTGTATTAACAGCAGTAAGAAACCTTAAAAACATCAAGCATAGGCAAATAAACACAATTGCAAGGGATCAAATATTTTGATATTAATTTGCAGTTTTACTTCCTACTCCTACAAAGTAAATGATGATAATCCAATTTCAAGCACAAGGAAAATGGGTTAAAAATTGAAAGTCAAAGATGGTTAAGAGAAAGTATAAAGTTCTATAAATACCTACTAGAATCACATTCTTAGCAAAGGCCCCAACTACATTGCCGATGAACAACTGTGGGAGAATCAAAGATGCTACGAACACGGCAGGAGCCGAGAGCCAGAAGTAAGAGCTCTCCTCTACCTTGAAGGGGGAAGATTCTAATTTCCCTTCTTCTACTGATTGGTGTGTAATCCCATAAAACGAGACAGAACCCGATTTACCACGAAAAGGCTCCTCCTTATCATACCCAGTAACAGGAACACTGGAACTTTGGTCTGAATGAACTTCCAAGCCACCATTTGCATTGGAATCAGAAGCATGTATAATAGAACTTTGGAATTTGTTCAATCCCAACAATGGAGGCTCTTTAATCACCCATTTTAAACCTGACTCAAAAGTTTTCATTTTTAAATACATAACAAAATGCTACAACAATATATATTTTTCCAAGTGTTATTCTTAACAGCTTAAGACAGTAAAATGCAATGAGGGAAATGAAAAAAATTACATTTTGATGCGTTTCCAAATCGAAATCTTCGTCTCTGATATCTGAATTGGGCATTGGTTCCAACTGCTTGTGACTGCAAATAAACATTGAAAAGTATGAAATATTGTTCCACAATGCAATAAAACATTACTATGGATATGTAAAAATTCATTCAGAGTATAGAAATACTCACAGAGATTATACGACGATTAGAAAATTCAAGTGGTTGAGAAGGAAGACCGCAACAAAGGGTTTGAAGTACCATGTGTTGAATTTAGGGTTTTAGGGCAATAGGGTAAAGCAATTATCTTTATCTTCTTCTGCTTCTAAAAGGCTAAAACGGTAAAACCCTTGTTTCTACAAATACAGTAATACTTACTTTTATCACACTATGGAGGGGTATCCTTGTAACTTCACGTTAGCTAGCTCCACAGAGTAAGTAATTTATTAAAAAAATGTTATTTTTATGTGGGAGAGGGTTAGAATTAGTCACATAGAGGGGAAAAATGTATGTTATATGAGTGCTATATACTCAATATATCTTGATCGTCTCTTCTAAACAATAATTCAAATGTAATGAATGATATAGGACTGTTTATAAATCTCTAGAATAATAGTTTATAAATATATATTACTTTATTTATTTGGAACTTATTGATGCTCCTTATAATTCAATTACAATTTTGATTTTTTAATTTATAAAGCCATGATTAGATTTTTATTTTTAATGTAACAAATTAAGATTAGTTTAAAATGAATATAAATAGACTACAAAAATATTCTTTGGAGTAGTAAAAAGGCTACAAAAATATTATTTGCATGACTCACTCCATAGATTTTTTATCATTGATTTTTTAGAATTCTTCAACTAGTCATGCCTACTCCTCCACTATTTGTGCTATATGTAACCTATTGCAACGATATATTTTAGATGTTATTTTTCTTCTTCTATATTTCTTAAACAATATATTTATATACTTTTTGTACAATTAAGAGTATTCACTCATTGTATAAGTACAAAATTAATCTATTTTGAGTTGTATGTTTGCTCCTCCCAATAAATGTTGTTTTGACAAACCAAACTTTAAATATAAGGATGTAGTCAAGTCTTACACTATTAGATCAATACATCGTTAGAATATATTTACCAAATTGTTAATACAATACTTAATTTATTTTATAAATACCACTAAAAGAATGCATTTTCCATAGTATTGGTGATGTAAATGTTGTATATAATGTGTAAGCCTCACAATAACCATAATTATATTTAAGAGTTTTAAAATTTAGTTTAATGAGATTAAAATATAATTGATATTGTAATAAATTTTATTCATGTTACTTCGAGTCTACTACCCAAGTATATCATTTCTCTAGAATAATTGTATTACAAAATTTGTTTCCTCTCTCACATTTTAATGTTATGCAATTATAATGCAATTGTTGTTTGTTTTAAACTTTATTCATGTTACTAACACCCAAGTTTCATTTCTATCCAAAGAAATTTGTCAAGACAATGTTTTCTAAAAACTTTAAAAGATAACTCATCAATTATTCCCAAATAAATAATGCCGACCAGAAAGTCCATGGTTATAAAAAAATCAAAGAAAATGAAAAAGCCTAAGATATAAGACCTAAAGAAACTTGACATCTAATTCTTATGATATATATCTTGTGAAGAGGAGGGCTCAAGTTGATGTGATTGAAATTGGAACTGTACACCCTTCATTCATTGATGTGAATGCTGAAAATGAAAGCACCTCTTTTCCAAATGTAATGGGCTAAACAGCCCCACACAAAGACATATTGGACACTCCCTCTAGCCACGAGGGGCTCTAATGCATCAAAGAACAACTAAACATAGAGAAAACTAGGGAATGGGGATCAGCTGTCCCACTTTTTATGTCGCATTGTGTCTTAATCCAATGGAAATTTGACACATACTTACAAAGAAAATTAAAAAAAATATAAAATAATATTTTTATGTGATTTAGTGGAATATCATTGGCTTGAGATATGAGGACGGAAAATTTTTGGGACGGAGGATCCTGGTTCAAAACTAGGAGGTACATCATAAGTTTTTCAATCATAACCATTCAGCTACTAGATTTGTCTCACCAAAAGGAATATGGATCATCTTCATTAATGAAGAGACAAATACTTCAATTTTTTCATATTTTTAGTGACAAATATATTATTTTATTATACTTATAACGATAGATATGTCATTACATATTCCTTTGATTTTTTAAGGACTTACTCACTAAAGGTATTCACCCAAAAACCTCCATCTCTATGCAAGTATTGTTCACTTCCTACCCCCAAGCATAGCAAGGGTGCAATTAAGGTGGAAATGGGTAACTTTAGATGTTGTAAAGTTTGACTTATAAACTAAATATATTTTTTTGAAAAATATTGGGTTGTTTATGAAAAAGTTTGATCTGAACCTATTATAATTAGATAATAGATCATTGATAGATGGTGTGATATCTCCTAATTATTCATGTTTCTCACTTGATTAATCATATGTCATTGATCTATTGCACTTAGGTATATGTGACAAAAACTTTCTCCTTATATAATACATACTTAAGGCCAAAGTCTTAACCTCATCAAACTAAAATAACTCTTTTTATATGCCATTGATTCTAATATACCAAATCAATAAATATATATATATATATATTATTTTTTTTGGGTGAAATAATTATTGGAGAGGCGGATTCACACTCAATCTAGGGTGTGCACTCCTTTCAATTAATATATTTTTAATATTACTTATATAAAGTTGTATCAATGTCACTTATTTATAATAATATTATGATACAATTGTATTATATTAATGTTATTAAATTCGGATTAGTCATCAATTCAATCAGGTTATTTGGTTAATAATATTCTGAATAGTGAGTCATTGATTGAATTAGTTAAATCAATTTACATCAAAATTTCCAAAAAAATAAAATACTAACAAATATTATTTAATAATATTATACTTTAAATTTAAAAAATATTATTATCACACAAGTTCTAATTAAACAACTAACAATAAAGATTTTACAATGATAAAAAATCACTGAAAACATCAACAAATAATATGTGTTTTATATTTTAATTGCAACAAATGTGAACAAATAAATTTAAAATTTAATTAAATAATTAAGATTTTGTTACAACATAACTTAACATATGACAAATAAAACTCTAATGACAAACATAAATAAAAATAATTGGAAACACATGATCCATTTTTCTACCAAACATAAATAGATTGATTTGACTGATTTATGGACCAAATTACTTATTTTATGCATATAATAGTCAAATTGGACAGATTCATTCTCATTCTCATTCATGGTTGATTGGATGAGTCAGACAAGTTAAGTGTTCGTTCTAGGTCCAACTAATTAATCCAAATCAAATTTAATAGTATTGCAATCAATCGTGAAGGAACCTAAATCTACCACTGACTATTGCATAAACTTATATAGACCTCACACGGTTAATTACAGAAGTAAGTTACTATTTAAAGTTATATAAAAAATATTAACTATCTTGTATAAAATAACTACTCGAAACCTATTTGACCAACTTTGAAATGGTTATGATTAAAGTGAGGAACTGGTTGAAATGCATTAATAGGACACATAATACTACTCCATGTGAAAAATGCTGTAAGTTCTGACATCTTTTTATTGAAGCACTAAGTTGTGATATTTTATGGTTGAAGATATCCACTTTGACCCGACATCTCAATCTTGGCCTCTAAATATGGCACGTTTCTTTTCAAGCTAAAGAATGGGGAAGATATATGTTGTCCCATAAGTATATTAGTCTGTGAATTAAACTATTTAATTATTAAATTTTTAACTAAAATATATATTTTTTATTCAGTATATATGAAATTATATTCTTTTTGAGACAATATATATGATTCATAGTTCATACTATAAAAGAACAAAAAATGGTATATGACAAGTTGCTTCGATATTTTGCTCTGAGCATAGAGACATTTCTTTGTTTTTGCTTTATCTGTTTGGTGCGACAATAATTATTGGTCAATGGAAGTTTGGACCATTCACCTGGTCCCATAATCCAAATTGGATGGGGAATCCCACCCTCAAACACCAAACACTATCCTCTCTCCTTAAATATTCTTATCTAAATATCTAAGTTAATCAAATCCTATTAAATAACATATAAAAATTAATTTTTTTTAGTGTTTTTTTATGTATATGGTAACTTTCAATTAATAAGAACACAATGAAACATAAAAGTAGGATATATGATTCTTCGTTTCTTAAATAGAAAACAGATTGCTCGAATAAAGTAATAATTTGTATTAGCACATTTTTGTTAATAACTCCACTCAATTACTAAAGTTTTGTTGCATCAGAGAAGTACTAAATTATTAGGAAATAGGAACCCTTATAATTAAATACTCACATTTTTTTGTTTCTTTTTTATCGAGTTCAAGATCTTCAGACGAAATGCAATTTCGTTTATACTAATAGTGATTGACCGAAAATATATACACTTAATATTAACTTCGTTTAAATAGAAGTTAAGTATAACATGTATTTTAAACTTACGTAATGCATGATAATAGGTTAATGTTGTAAAATTCACATTAGCCACAAATGATCTTAGGTAATCACTTTCAATGAATTCCCACATATTTAAAGAGAACTGTGGCAATGGCATTTTCTTTAGAATATATATGATCAAGACTTAACCTCATCGAACTAAAACAGTACTTCTTGCATGCCCTGATTCTAGTATATACGAGAAACTATATATATAGTGAAAACTATTGCACAAAACTTATATGAACCACACACATTTAACTATAGAAATAGGTTAATATCTAAAGACAACAAAAGAATATTAAATATCTACTATTATAAAACAACTAGTTGAAACCTACTTGATCAAAATTAAAAAGGTTATACGATTAAAGTGAAGAAATGGTTGAAATGCATCAAAATAAAAAAGAAACAAAGTCACATAATAATGGGACTCATATAATCCAACTCCGTGTGAAACATGCTCTAAGTTCTGATATTTTTTCAATGAAGCAATAAGTTCTGACATTTTATGGTTGAGCCTCTCAACTTCCACCCCAAATCTGACTTTGCATGTATATACATCAGCACATTTCTTTCATTTTAAACAATAGAGCATTAAAGAACAAAAAGTATGGAAAAAATTGCATCAACTATTATTTTAAGAATTCTGTACACTGTTATTATGTTATTATAGATAAATAATTTATTATATACAAATTGTATATAAATCTTTGTAAAGAATATATATCATGAGTTGCTTAATAGTTTGGGCGGTGCGTAGAGACATTTCTATTTGCTTTTACTTTATCTGTTTGGTGCGACAATAATTAATGGTTAGACAGTTCCATCAGTCACATATTCCCAAATTAGATGGAGAAACGAAGAAGGTATTGATTTAATATGCACTATAATTAAAATGCCAATAATTTAATTTCTAGAAGCATTTAAGAGGAATAATCAAAATAGATTAATTTGTTATTTAAAATAAATGAAATAATAAGTATTAAAAAATGGGCAATCTCATCCTTAAACCCAGCCCAAAATGCTCTAATAAAGTAATTATATTTATTAGCACTTTTTCTATTTTAATAACTCTACCCAAGTACTAAATTATTACTGCATCAAAAAAGTATTAAATTATCTTGAAATTCGAATCCTTTGAATTACATTCTCACAATTTTTATTTCTTGTTATTCAGTTTTCCTTTATACTGATTTTGATTAATAAAAAATACACACACTTAATATTAACTTAATTTAAATAGAAGTTAAGTATAACATGTATTTTAAACTCGTATATTGCATGATATTAGTTTGATGTCAAATTCACACGAGAGCTAAATATCACAATAGTACTGATAATAATTGAAAAATATTTAATTTAAGAGTCTAATATTTATATCATAAAGTTTTTATAATTTTTTGAATAATCAATAATAATAAATATATAACTGAGCAATAATATATAAAACTCGTATATTTACCGTTGATACATTTTTCTACTTTATATATATTATATTTTCTTAAAAATCAATCATGAATATGATAACAAATAGAAGATAGAGAAACTCTTATACTATTAAAGAAATATATAGACTATTTTCTCATAATTTTATAACTAATCACAATAATTTTTGTTGAGTTTAATATTTATTTTTACACTACACCAATTATCATTTATTACTACTTTTACTTAATTAAGATATGAATTGAAAACGTTTAATCAAAGTGTGAAACTCATTAATACTGTCGGTTAATCAAAGTGTGAACTAATGGTGTAATAATGCTGAATTTCCAGCATGGTGGTCCATTTTCAGTGGTCCTCTGTCAGATGGGGATTTGCTGTCTCCAACCATATCCCTGACCAATCATAATGAAACGAAATTAATAAAGTTATGAATATTTAGTTTTTTTAACTGACATGATATAATATGATTGGTCTAGGACAGAGTTTGAGACATAATTTGGGACATCACATCCTTCTTCATCCTCTATCACTCTATAAATAACAGGTCCAAGAACCATAACAATCCCTCAACAAAATATCAACATTATCCCAAAAAATGCCTTCATTTCAATCTCTATCTTCTCAATCACTCAACAATGTAACATCACCATTGTTATCAATTCCTCTTACTCGCTCTAACACAAAAATTGCTTCATTTACTTCTGTATCATCCAATTTCCTCCAACTACAATTCCCATCAACTAAAAAACCTTCCAACCGTTCTCCAACCAAAGCTACACTCTCTGAAACGCCGTCGTTTTCATCACTTCCACCAACACCTAAACCCACTCAACTTCCATTACGTGATATCCCTGGAGATTATGGATTCCCTATTGTGGGACCCATCAAAGATCGTCTCGATTATTTCTACAACCAAGGTCGTGATACTTTCTTCAGTTCTCGCGTCAAAAAATATAAATCAACCGTTTTCCGCGCCAACATGCCACCAGGTCCATTCATTGCTTCGAACCCTAACGTCGTCGTTTTACTCGACGGTAAAAGCTTCCCTATACTCTTCGACGTTACCAAAGTAGAGAAAAAAGACTTATTCACCGGAACTTTCATGCCTTCTACTGAACTCACCGGCGGTTACAGAATCCTCTCATATCTTGACCCATCTGAACCAAAACACGAGAAACTCAAACGCTTAATATTCTTTCACCTTAGAACTCGAAGCAATAGCGTAATTCCAGAGTTTCATTCAAACTACACAACCCTCTTCGATTCTCTTGAAAAAGAGCTAGCTGGTAAAGGAAAAGTGGAGTTCGGAGATAAACATGATCAAACAGCGTTTAACTTCCTAGCTCAATCACTTTACGGTACGAACCCTAAAGACACGAAACTAGGAAATGATGGACCGACAATAATAACCAAATGGGTTTTGTTCAACCTCAGTCCTATTTTAACGTTAGGACTTCCGAAGCTTCTAGAAGACCCAATTCTTCACACCTTTCGTCTCCCTCCATCGCTAGTAAAGAACGATTATCAGAGACTCTACGATTTCTTTTACGAATCTTCAGGGTTCATTTTTGAAGAAGCTAAACGTTTAGGTATTGCAAAAGAAGAAGCGTGTCATAATATCTTATTCGCCACGTGCTTTAATACCTTCGGTGGAATGAAAATCTTTTTCCCCAACGTGCTTAAATGGATTGGAAGTGCAGGGGTTAAACTTCACGCCAAGTTAGCGGAGGAGATAAGATCCGCCGTCAAATCTAACGCCGGTAAAATAACGATGGGTGTTACGGAACAAATGCCGTTGTTGAAATCAGTGGTATACGAATCGTTACGTATTGATCCACCAGTTCCGTTACAATACGCAAAGGCGAAACAGGATTTGGTTATTGAGAGCCATGAGAATGCGTTTAAGGTGAAGAAAGGTGAAATGTTGTTTGGGTTTCAACCTTTTGCGACGAAAGATGCTAAGATTTTTGAGAGGGGTGAAGAGTTTATTGGGGATAGGTTTGTGGGTGAAGGAGAAAAGTTGTTGAAACATGTGCTTTGGTCTAATGGACCTGAAAATGAAAGCACCTCGGTTAATAACAAGCAATGTGCTGGGAAGGATTTTGTGGTGTTTATTTCTAGGCTTTTTGTCATTGAGTTGTTTCTACGTTATGATTCATTTGAGGTTCAAGTTGGAAAGTCACCATTGGGTTCTTCAATTACCATTACATCTCTTAAGAAGGCAACATCTTAATTTAATATTTTAAGTATCTCATTGTATATGTCGGTTAATAATTCATATATTTGTGCATCAAAAGTCAACTTTGCTGTCGATTTTCTTAGACAGATTAAAAATAAAATGAAAGTTGCTTAGTTTTTGTGAAAATGTTATTATGATAGTTTTATGAACTTGGCTAAGGTCATTTTAGGTTTTTAATGTTGGACTAATTTTTTATAAAGCTCCATTTTCATTACGTGTACGTAAGAGATGTTTGATGCACATGTGATATGTCAAGATTTCCATTGTTAATTTATTTCAGTTTTTCTCTGGAGAGAGTTCTTTTTAGTTATTCAAATCAATATTGTTGATATATTGGTCTCAAATTACATAATTTAGTTATTGACTTAACACATTGTTCTACAATTTGATATTTTGTTATGTGATTGAGACAATGAAGAAAGTGATGAGTCATGAAAAAAACTTAGATCTCACTTGCAAAGGCAAAACAACCACCAATCTCCTAAAACCTATGCAAAAAAAATATACAACAAGGAAATAATGAGTGACAAAATCGTCCGAGGGAAAAAAACTGTTATTTTTGTGCAATTCTCAGCATCAACTACAAGTTCGAACCACCACTAATGATAGATCTTTCAAGTTGAACTTATATTATCAAAGCTTGTGAATTTTAAGGGATAAAAAAAACATGTGTCGTTTTGAAATGTTGAATTTGGAAGAAACTTGGAACTTTAATTGGTTGTGGAAGAGATTGAATAAAGCCTAACATGAGTAAAAATATTAATAGGAAAATTGCGTTATATCATTCTATTAAATTTTTTACTAATCTTTATATCAATCCTCGTACTCATAAAGTGATATATGTAATTTGTAAATCAATTATTAATAAACAAAGTCACATCTTATGATATATGTTACTTTCTTGTGGTCAGAAGGATTAGTAGGAGGATATATCAATTTTCATAAAATTATTTATGAGTGAAATAATGCCTCACCATAGAATTTTATCTCTATGCAGCAGCATCACCCTCCTACCATAGCAATGGCAATAAAAACACATGGTCTTCATGATTTGTTAGCAACTATTTGATGAAAGAAAGAACAGTCTTACCTGTCCAAAAAAAAGGTAGATAGTCTTGTTCAATTAAATGACTTGCTAGGAAAACTATATGATGAAGGAGAGCTTTGTTCACTCAACCATATTTCTGGATCTTGCATTGAAACAGGTGATGCACTATTGTTCCTCTCCAATGACTTTAATGCAACTGGCCCAGTTTGTATTCTGAGATAAGCTTTATTAGCTTTAACCTCTGGCTCAACCTTCTTCTCCATGATCATTTTTAGTGGTTTCTCACTTTGATAAGAGGAAGTAGAACAAGATGACAACTCAGTTGAAGTTGTAACATTGTTATCTCCAAAACTTGACCAGTTACTAAGCCTAAGATGCTCTAACTCAGTTGCTATTTCTGTCATAGAAGGCCTCATATCCCTATGAAATGCAAGGCATCTAAATGCTAGCTCAGAAATCTTGTGTACAGAAGAAAAGGTCCAAGCATCATTGCTTACTTCAGGCTCAAGAAATGGATCTATAATCTCATCTAATAGCCCCTTTCCAATCCTATCTGCAGCAAGAGAAGCTAGGTTTACTTCATTATGAGGGCGCGAAAAGTCTACTACTTTCATTCCTGTTATAATCTCAACAAGAACAACACCAAAGCTATACACATCACTTTTGTCAGAGAGTTGAAAATCTTGATGGTATTGTGGATCAACATAGCCAGGGGTTCCTTGTGGGGCAGTTGAAATGTGAGATGTTTCAGTCATTCCAAGTCTAGAGAGACCAAAATCTGCTACCTTGGATCTGAAATTATAGTCCAAAAGTATGTTACTTGACTTTATATCTCTATGGTAAATAGGAGGATTAATAGTAGAATGAAGATGTGCTATTGCTTGTGCTGTTTCTGCTGCAATTGTGAGCCTAACTGGCCATGGAAGACCATTCCCTCTTTCTCTTTGCAAATGCTGACTTAATGTTCCATTGGGCATGAACTCAAAGACAAGGATTTGTTCACCATATTCTATGGAACAACCCAACAAGCGCACTAAATTGGTGTGGCTAACTGAGGAAAGAAGCTTGATTTCATTCATTACTTGCTCAATACTATCAGTGTCTCTATGCTTAATTCTCTTGATTGCAACCCATTCATCATTGTAAAGTTTTCCTGCATAAACTGTCCCATATGCTCCATTTCCAAGTTGTTGTTTCTCTGAGAAGCTATTTGTGGCTTTCTCAATGTCTTTGTATGGATAGATAGGAACACTGTAATTGCCGGTAGCTTCGGTTATGCGCCTTTTTGTGCTCTTTGTGACTCTCAATTTGGTGCGCCTCCGAAACAAAAAACATAGTGAACCCACTGTAATCATCAATGAAGCTCCAAAAACAAATGCTGCAAAACAAGTTTTATATTATGTTACTTACATTAATCTTGTATGTTATGCTAGTTTCTTGTAAATAATATCACAATCTTTATATAATACCAGCATGCTACATGTTTTTGTGCAATGCGTACTAATTAATCAGTTTGCACCTAAAATTTAGATAACCGCACATTAAAAAATTGGTTGATAAATGATTGTATCATTTCTAATCTTTCAAGTAGAGACATGAAATAAGAAAAAAGTTACCTCCAATTAAGACAAGAAATCTCGCTGTTCCTCCGCATTTGCCTAACAGGTACTTCGAGGGGTTGCATGTTGAAGAGACTGTGTTTTTACAAGCACATATTTACATGATACAATTAGTACCCCAGAAAATTTTAAGCAAAAAGTTAAGCTATATCAAATTAAGATCAATAATTAGTAGAGACTAATCTCTGTTTTAATTCAGAACATTTTTATCTTTGTGTTGTACCATGAAATAGTTTAAGGGAACCAATGGTAAAAATGGGGTTCCATCCTTATTTAAGTATTCTTTTTCAAATTTACCACAACCGGGGGGGAAATAATATGTTAGCAACAATAGTTTAAAGATTTGTATGTTTTTTTTATACTTTCCGGATTATTCATCATCAACAAAAGTTCTTGTCTTTATTAATAAATATAATTTAGTGTTAACAAATAGTTGTGTAATGACAACTAGATTATTAGGATGACAAAAAAGTTAAATGTTCAATTCCTAAAGCTACATTTGTTGAGAGGGAGAACTACACATCCCAAAATGAATTAATCACTTATAAAATATTTTGCTAGTAAAAAAAATAGTTTAACTTTGAGTTATGCTTGGTTACTGTTTATTGGTCCTATGCAACTGCCAAAACTGCAAATCATCCACTAGAACACACTCTATTCATTATTGATTGTCATTTTACTTTGCTTCTAAATTTTGTTCCTAAACTTTAGATATATAAAAACAACAGCCAATTAATACCGTTTAATAGATAATCTAAAATATGACAAAACTAGTATAATGAAAAAGAAAAAGATACCTTCACGGACCAAATTATTGTGGAAAGAAAATTTGACTAGTTGGCAAATTGATTCCTTAGTTGACTTAAATTCCCGTAATCATAGCCTACAATCAATACATTGAGTGGTTCTCATGCTTCAGGCCCACTAATTATTTTCCTCTTTTTTACCGTTGCTTCCGGGTCCTACTTCTGTCCCTTTGTGGAAATCTTATACGCTGAGGTAATGGGATGAGTAAACTTTATTCTTTATCAGGTTTTAAATATTGATTAATTTATTTTTTTGAATTTCAACCTATATGTAAAGTTAATCCAATTTCAAATATTGTCCAAACTAGTTTTGAACCCAAATTCTATCTTAAACATGATAAAATATAATATATTTATTTTTAAATAAAATTTTTCAATATTAGTAATTATAAATATGTAATTTGAAACATGAAATAATATGTACCTAGATATGTTGGTAATGATTTATATATATATTATATACATGAAGAAAAACTAGAAAATCAAACGTATATGTAACAATATACATAAAATACATATTATGGCACTAGACCATTTTAACAACAGTAACATAAATAACTACAAAAAAAATGAAAAAAATACGATTAAAATGTGATTTTATACTAATCTATAAGTTAATATAACAAAACTTCATAATTTATTCTAAGTAAAAGAGTGTCATTATTATGTACAATTAAATATGTACATACAATTATACAAATATGAGTAAAGAGTGATTATGAGAATGAATGATTGATCCATTACATGATGCTAAATATTGTATAATTCCAATGTGTGAACTCTCTGCTCTAATTTCAATGAAATTCAACTTTCTTTATGTATAATTATAATCATATTAAATTTGGTGAGCAAGTAGGATTGGTCGCACTCAATATGAAGATCCTTATAAATTAGTTAATTTTCCCTTGAAACACGCAATCATAACTTGACATTATCAATTTGTGAAGTCACTTATTCACGTAAGATAATTCAAATCCATACGTAAATTAGAATAAAAAGCTGTACTTTGAAAAGGACAATATTGTATAGATAACGGTCTACATAAAAAATAAAACAATGGAGGAAGCGTGTTTTAGTTGTGTAACATGGGAGCTGGCTACTTAGTGACTTTATAGTGCCATGAGAGAAAGAAAAGTCCACGTTCAACACAAGAGGAAAATGATAATGTAGAGAAAACATACAGAAAACTATTAAATGAGCTTATGTGAACATTCTACGGAGACAAAGAAAAAAGTGTTGATTAATGAAATGTGCAGTTTAAGATTCAAACTTTTGTTTTATTTATTTATTGGTAGGGAAGCAATAAATTCGTTGTCTGTACCTAGATAATGATACGGCAGATACGCTATATGTTTTAATTTTTAAACATTATATCATCTAATTAACCTGAAAGTATGATTATATATAACACGGTCGATTCTGTAATTACACTAATCTAATGAACGACCATGCACTATAAAATTATTTACCGGTTGACTAATTTTATTTGAAAGAACTAACTATTTCAATTTTCAGAATGCTTTAGTTTTTCACCTTTCAACTAATTAATAAACTTTCAAGTTTCAACTAGCTTATGAATTACTTGTCTCAAAGTAATTCAAATAAAAAGATTTAAAATAAGAAGAAAAAAAACAATAAGAACTAACCTTTCCGGCAACCAATTCCGGCCAGAAAACCATCACCGACGAACCCTTGTTTACATAGACATCGGAATCCGACCTTTCCATCCACCGGAGACACAATTTGTGTACAATTGGCATCACCGGAACATTCGCAACTTCCCTTAAGCCACCATCCAAGCTCTATCGTCGCTACCTCCAACGACACCGCCGTACCGGAATTATTCCTCAAATCCTCAGTCGATATCGAAGACATAAAGTACTCACATCCGAGTCTCTCCAATTTCCTATCACTCATAAACCCCTTCGTGCTGTTTTCAACGTAGCAACTCAAATTCCCGCTCCTATCGCCGTTACAACCGTCGGAATCAAAGTGAGACTCAACAAGTGTCTCCGTTATCGAACACTGCGACATCGTTTCAGTGCAATTCTTCAACAATATAACATTTCCTGAAGTAGGTGCATATTTGTGACTGAATAATTGGTGAAAGGTATCAATTGGACGATTACATTGACCTTTGATGTTCACGATTATGCTTTCCGTGGTTACAGATTGAACCGGGAATTCACCGATGAAGATTTCACCGTCCGCGGTGCAGTTGAGGCGGATTTGGCAGCCGGAGGAGAAGCCGAAAGGGTAAGAGAATGGTTTTGCGGAACCGCATGTTTGGTTGCACGCGCGGTAGTTAACTTGGGATGTGATAATTGGGAAGAAGAAAACTAAAAGGAGCAGTGGTTGTTGTTTTTTGATCATGGTACAGTTTATTATATATCTATGAGAGTGGTTTTCTCATTTATTGTTGAACTCTGTTATATATCTATGAGAGTGTATATGTG
Organism: Lupinus angustifolius; assembly: GCF_001865875.1. Taxonomy (NCBI): domain Eukaryota; kingdom Viridiplantae; phylum Streptophyta; class Magnoliopsida; order Fabales; family Fabaceae; genus Lupinus; species Lupinus angustifolius. Next base: position 24,549,992 of record NC_032011.1, on the reverse strand, counting down.
ATTTTCTGAAGGAGGAAACTTTGGATAATATCAATTGATGTTGGGAAAACGTATGGATTACAACAAATGAAATTTGCTTAGAAGACTGACTTAAAGGGTAAAATGTTGGTAATTTGTTTCCACGCCTATCTCTATTACTCTATCTTTGTCTTCTTTTCACACCGTTCAGGGAGAATAGAAAATCTATACCATGCACTCATCATCTATCATTTATTCATATGATTTTTTTTTGAAAAGTAAAATATAATTAAGCAGCAATGATGGATGATACTATCATAATATATAAAATTCATATATTATCGGTATATACGTATTTTTCTGTATGTAATATAAATAATGCCTAGAAAGGAACATAGTAATGACTAATAATTTGGAATTATTTTACTTTTTAATATTGTATTTGACTCATGCTGGCATGTGTTGAATTATCTAAAAACAGATAGATTAAAGAAACAGTTACTAAACGAAGGTATACACTTTTTTTAGTTTTATGTCGACGAATCATAGCTCTTTAAATATGATTCATATCCCTCCTGTCTCCTGATAATAATAATAATAATTTCCCTATATTATGATTAAATATCTAAGCAAATATTTTCTGATGATCTACTTTTCATTACATATGAATATGCGTAGAACCCTCCATGTAGTTAAGATATAAACTCTTATAAATTAAGTAGATAATGATGAAAGGAGAATAATAAATAATTAATGGCGGTGGAGGTTGCTCATTCTCATAGAAGCTCTTTGTCTAAAGTATTACAGGTCAAATATAGGGATATAATAGCTTCTCATGGAAGAGTGGATGATATTGATAAGTCTGTCTCATTGGTGGAGGGATTTGAAGAAGGTCATGAGAAGATCACACAGTGATAGAGAGAGACTGCTTTCAGAAGAGAGGTACGGGACATGTTTCATACTAGTTTTTGGGAGGGTTGCTGGATGGGGTAAGTGTTTGAAGGAGTCGTTCCCAAGACTTTTTAGTATGTCTTCTGATAGGAGGGCACATGTGGATCAGTTAGGTGTATGGAAGGAGGGGGTGCGGAACTGGCAGTTATCATAGGGAAGATCGTCTTTTGAGTGAGAAAGATCTTCAATAGATGGTTTGATAGGGATTATAAGCATAGTACAATTAAAAGAAAATGATGTTGACAAATGGTTTTGAAACTACGACGTTTCTCATTGCTATTCTATAAAGTCTGCTTACAAAACAATTTGGCAAGTAGAATGAGAGGTAAATGTTGAGGGTTGTGTGTTGTGGGGCATAATTTGAAATTTTCGGGCTCCTCTCAAAACCTGAGTGCTTGCTTGGAGAATTATCTTGGATAGGGTTCCTAGTAAGTAGAACATTGCTTAGAAGGGTGATAACTTTACTGGTAATGATGTCCTTCGTGTTTGATGCAGAGTTATCTGGAGACTGCCGATCATCTTTTCTTCTCTTGTCAATTCTCTTATAGAGTTTGACAACTTTTTTATGAATGGTTGTGGCATAAGGGAGTGTTACTGGCTTCTGCTAAATCTCATTGATTTCAACATCTTAATTATATTAAGGGTTACCAAGTGAAAGATGTTGGTTCTTTGTTTTGGATGGCTTGTATTTGGTCCTTATGGAGCTAGAAATGACATTATCTTTAATAAAACAAAAAAGAAATGTATGGAGGAGTTGCTCCACGAGATAAAATTTGAAATATTGACTTTGGACCAAAAGTAAAATAGAAATTTTTTATGTCTTGGTTTAAATGTTAAGCCACAACTTATTAATTAGGAAGAAGCATAACTGTTTCATCAGTAAGATCAAAATTTTATTAAATAAAGAACTGAAAAAATCATACACAATTATAAACAAAAAACCAAGCCCACAGAACAAAAGGAAATCACTTACCCCAAACCATTAAGAAAAGATTCTTAAGAATAACATTCCAAACATAAAATCAGATTAGAGTCTCATTCAAACCAAGGAGGTAAATACTAGATATAGTTATACAAACCTTCACTTTTGGAATTTATTACTAGCTGCACCCGCAATACTATCCATTACCTGCAGTGTTTAATTTTCATTGTAAACATGTGGAGTAAGACGCGAAGTAAGAATGACTTGAAGAGGAGAAGCTTTGATGTTGGTTAAGCCAATGATTTCATGCATATCAACTTGTCCCCCATCAGAAGTAACAATATCAAACCCATGCAGAAGATTAGCAAGTGTTAGTTGCATAATTTGAAGAGCAAATGACATTCCAGGACACATTCTTCTTCCTGCGCCAAATGGAATAAGTTCAAAATGTTGGCCCCGAAGGTCTATGTCCTTGTGGGTTGTGAGAAACCTCTCTGGTCGAAACTCCAATGGATCATGATATATGAATGGATCTCTATGAAGTTTAGAAATATTAGTCAAAAGACGTGTGCCTGCTGGAACATGGTATCCACCTATAGTGCAATCTTCCATGGACTCGTGTGGCAAATTAAGTGGTGCAGGTGGGTGTAAGCGCAATGTTTCTTTGATGATGGCTTGGAGATACACTAGGCTTTTCAAGTCTGATTCAACTACCAACCTATCTTTACCAATTTGGGTATCTAATTCGTGTACTACCTTCTTTAAGACTTCTTGATTGTTGAGGAGTAAAGAAAGAGCCCAAGTCATTGTCCCTGTTGTGGTGTCCGTGCCAGCTACAATTAGTGCCTAACAAATAGAGCAATAATAATTTCAATTACATTTGTACTATAAACCAGAGTGGATTGAGAGAAACTATCATCAGAGTTATCGTGAATCAACCGATCTTTAGTTAAGAGGGTCAATCACGCTTAAAAAACGGATTAATTCGTTACCCAGAAAATGAGCATAGTAACCAAAAAAAAAACTTCATATATCACAGTTTTCTCAACTAAAGTGGCAATAAATATATCTTTGGTATAGAAACAGGATTTGTTTTTGGCATAGATAAGTGTATCGAAGTTATTGATAATATAAACAATTATATCGTTTGTTGAGCTCGATTTGAATACTACCCTCTGAGACTTTCATATTAACATCTACAATTATATAGGTTCATAACTGAGTTATTGCTCTCACGTTCTCCATGTGCAGGTTTGATTTTGTAGAGTAATATGAGACCGATAATTAGTTAAATTACTTTAAAAAGGGAGAAAAAAAGCATAGAATTAAAGACAAGCCACGTAAATGACCTCGAGCACTGCCCTAGCAGGTGAGGGACGGACGCAGATATCCAGTGCCCATTGATATCCCCAATGGTGTACCAAGCCAATAGAAATATGTCACTTAATTGAGAAAATAAATTATACAAAACAAAAATTAATATTTTATATTATTTTGAGAAATATTATTGGTTAAGGACATGGGAACATGATATTTTTGGGACAGAAGATCCTTGTTTGTTAGCGACATAGCACATTAGCATGATTGGGATCACATGTTATAAATGATGTCCTATTCCATGTCTCTAACCAATCAAAATCTGATTTTTTGTTTTTAAATTTTTCATTTATTTATATGGCAAAATATGATAGGTTCAAACAGAGAATGAGACACGGTTAGACACAAATGATCTTTGTCCCGTTAGCATGATACTTGGTGCCTTGGCCGTACATAGGGAAGGCTACTTAGGCTTTATTTGGTAGTTACGAGAGAAAGAGAATGATAGCGATCAAAATGTTAGGAAGGGGAAGGGAAAAGGAAGAAAATCATCTTCCTTACTTGGGAGTATGAAATTTAGATAAAAGAGGATAAACTAATGATATTGTAAGAATATTTTTTATTTTCCCTTAAAAATGCAATTAACAATGATAAATAGACAATAATATATAATTATATATTAAAAATATTTAGCTATTTTGATATTTTATTTCCAAAAAACTTCAAACTAAGTGAACTTTAAAAATAAACACATGAAGTGTTTTGAAGAGTTTGAGAAACCCAAAACCTTCCCCTCCAAAACCATATTTCCAAACAAGAAAGTTAGGTTTAGGAAAACTTAGTCAAGTAAGTTAGTTAGGTTTCTATCATTGGGAAATCACTTACAAGAAAATTAGGTTTAGGGAAACTTAGTCAAGTAAGTTGGGTAGGTTTCTATTATTGGGAAATCACTTTGTAGACAACTTTCCTTTTGTTTTTTATTTCTCTCTTATAAAAAGTCATCACAAGACACAATTCATAAATGAGAATGTCTATTATTCACACTGAAACCCGAGTCGGACGTTAAACCGGAAAATGTCTCGTATTAGGTTTAACCGGTTAAACCATTTGATTTGATCGGATGATTTTATATATAATTAATACTTTTTATCTATAGATATATGATTATATATAAATATAAAATTTTATATAATTAATAATCATGTATAATTACATTGAAGTAACATCTTTTATCTTTTTTTGGACTGAAGTGACACAAAAGATTAGAGTAGAGTTCAATTTTCTTAATTTCTAAGTGAACCGTTTGGTTTAGTTCTCGTTTTAATCCGGTTTAACCGGGTTTAACATGGTCAGACCGGAATTTCTCTAGTTCAAAGCGATCCAACCCTCACCCGATTAAAACGGTAAACCATAACCGTTTTCAAATCCAATCAGCGGTTAAACCAATCAAACCATCTAATACGGTCATGTTCTCACTGATTCATACATCAATTTCTTTTATAAACGTGACATTATATAATAATTAGATAATAAAAAGTAGAGAATATAACCTACACTCAGCAAAAGTATAGATTAGTGGGAAATAGTTCTTTTAATTCAATAAAGTCTGTAACTTAACAATTACCTATTCTAAAGCCTATCTCAATTCCCTCTCTCATTCATTAAAAATCAACACATAAGTAAATTTAAATTTTTAAAAAATAAAATGATACATTTTCATATTACTTATTCAAAGTTAATTGAACCAAGACATGATTTAAAGACAGAGTGTAGTATAGATGATCTTTGTCTATGTTTCTTCTAATCAAATAAAATTATATGTGTTGAAAATACGGATCATGCCAAAAATAGATTATACAATATGATTTCATATCATCCTTTTTCTTATAGTATTTAATTTATAATCATAGGCTTTATATTTATATTATATATATGAAATTATATGAGAAAATGTTAAATTCATTATAGATAGATATGTACCAGGCACATGGCTTTGACTGTAGTGTTAGCGTCACGACCGTCAAACTCTTCACCTTGATCAACAACAGAAAGAAGTACATCCATGAAATCTTGCTTACCCTTTAATTCCCCTTCACCACAGTTCCTATTGCGTTTATGTTCATGAAGCCAAACTTGAGCAAATTCATCTAACTCTTTAGCAGTTCTCTTCATTTCCTTCTCTTTCCCATCCAAATCCAACCATCTCAAATATGGCAATGCATCCGAAACCACGAATGATCCACTCAGATGCATAAGATCTCTTAATGCTTTTTGGATCCGTTCATTCTCTTCTTCTCTTTCATTAAAACGTTTTCCTACTATCATTCTAAACATAACGTTATGGGTTATGTCCCCAAACCATTTCTTCATCTCAGTCACTACCACCTTTCCTGAATCACTCAAATTGTAACTCTCTTTCATTGCAGCCACCACCTCCCATTCTATAACGTGCTTGAGAGAATCTATTCGATGAGTTGAAAGAAGCTCAAGGGTTGCTATCTTGCGCACTTGACGCCAATAAGAACCGTAGGGGCTGAACCCCACCATGGAAAAGTTGTAACCTAATATTTCAAAGGCTAGAGATTTTGGACGACTAGCAAATACTCTATCCTTTATAGTAAAGCATTCTTTAGCCATATCAGAATTGCTTACTATTAAAGTTTGATGAACACCAAGTCGCATGGTGAAAACTGGTCCATATTTGTCAGCCATATTGCCTAAGATCACATGAGGTGACAGTGACCCACGTAGAAGGTGGAGGTGCCCTATTAAAGGCCATGCACCCCTAGCTTCTGGTGGTGCTTTTCTAGAAGCACTAGAGCGATTTCTGCGCCTTATTATGGATGTAAGAACAAAAAGAAGTAATAGCAGCCCAAGGATGGTAAATGGAAGGGTTGATTGGGATAGGAGATTTTTGAACTCCATGGATGTTAGTGTTTGTGCTTCTCCTTGCTCATAAGTTGTGGTTTTATATTGTGTGAGGGAAAGAACAAAAAAGAAGGTTGTAGTGGATTTATAATTTATCTCATTATATTGATTAAATATGTAACATGTGTTTTATTTTTATATTTATAATATATGTTAAGAAAAACTTTGTGAAATTAAATAATAAATGAACTTAAGAAGATAAATTATATTAAATGAACTTACAATGATAGACGTATCAAAATAAATCTAATATGTAATAATATATTTATCTTTATAAGTATAATAAAATAACATATTTATCATTAAAAATATAAAGAAATTAAAGTATTTGTCTCTCCATTAATCAAAAATTATAGGAAGATATAATTTATTCTCATTTTTTAAATTTGTCTTTTAAATAAATATATTAATCAACTTGGTGCATCTCTACTTTAAAATATCTTGCCTCCCCAAATAATCAAATCCTCAACACGCAATTCTATGTTATCTTTATCTCTTCTTTTTCCAGCACTCCATTCCTCTCACTTCACAAGGATACCGAGAAGAATACAAGGAAATAAACAAAGAAATGTGACATGAAATTAGTCCAAAAATCATAAATGAATATGCTCACATCCATTTTTCGATTTGCATTCTATGACTTTTACATAAACCAGAGTCATGTCCACCCATAACAAACCGAGAGTACCTTAAAAATTGGTCTCAAGTTAATTTACTAAAATAGGAAACAGTACAAGATTCAGGGTTTTGTTGCATACTTGCATTTGTAGTAAGATACGTGAACCATTACGACATCCTTTTTACCCCACAGTTATGTTTGAATCTTGGCAAATTCAATAATTTCAGCTGCATCGAAATTAGAGTTGTATATCATATTTGGTTTCTTGATTGAGTCATTATTCCCATGTGCAAAAGGAAACTGAGGTACTGCACTTGCTGGCATGGTCATCTATATTACAAAAAGAGTGGGATCCACATACTATTGAATAGTAAGTTTTTTAAATTAACTACTCATTGTAGTCATCAATTCTAAGAAAATTTAATGGTTTAGATTTATTCAAGAATGTAATTATATTGTTTTTTACTATCAAGTTGAGGGAATATATTGGTTGTCTAGAAAATTAGGTTACTTTTTATGTTTGGTTGAAAAAATAAATTTAAATTTAAATTTTAATAAATAATTATAAGTTGAACTTTACACTTCCAAAAACAAATATTGGTATATCTTGTATATAATGAACAGAGAAAATAGGAGATGAACCATAAATATATTGTGTTTGCTGATGTTGGTAGGAGTTGTTGTGTCATGAACACAAGTGATCTTTGTCAGTTACTCTTTGTTTTTTTAATCATGACTGGATGATTAGTCTATTGTGTGCATCTTTTGGTGTGATTGTCTCCTTGGCTCGGAAAAATTATACTATCCCAGCTTTGGGGTAGGTTTTGAATTATTTACGGGATTGGGGTAGAATTTAGTGGATCTCGTGGACACCATCCACAACTTTGGCAAAGTCGTGGACCCCATCCACGATTTCCCTGGAAAGTCGTGGACCCCATCCACGACTTCCCTGCCATGTGTCAGGTTAGTGTAAGTCGTGGACCTCATGCACGACTTTCATGGCAATGTCGTGGATAAGGTCCACGAGATCCATGCAATGTCGTGGATACGGTCCACGATTTCCAAGGCTATATATATATTTCCATCCCCGAGTGTAAAACCACACTGGAGGAAGAATTGAACTGTATAAAAAAATTGCATCATACTGGAATTGAAGAACTCTGAATATTTAAGGTAATTTCCAATTGTTAAAATTTTGTTATATCTTTTATTTTATTTATAATTTTACGTGTTACATTTGTTTAAATTTAAATATGTTTGTTTTTTTTTACTCTTATATGTAGATGGCAATTATTAGAGATATTGTTAGTGATTTTAGTGATGAGGAGGACATCGAGCTTGATGATGACGAGCATGATGATGTTCAGATTACCACACATGAAGCAGTTAGCGTAACATATCATAATCCTTCATCTTTTTTCGTTAACATTGATCATCAATCTGGACAAGATTTTCCATATAGAAGTAGTAACATAAGTAATGAAATAGATAATGAGTTATTTGTTGGTATGCAATTTGAATCAAAGGAGGCAACAATAAATGCGGTAAAACATTTTCATATTAGAAATTCTGTTGATTACGTTGTCGATGAGTCTAGGCCAGATAGATATGTTGTAAAATGTAAATATTATGGTGTTGGGTGTGATTGGAGACTTCGAGCATCAAAAAGTTTGAAGCGTGATATTTGGGAGATTAGAAAAATTAGTGGAAGACACACTTGTGTATCTACTAATATTTCACAAGATCACACGAAGTTGAACTCATCTTTCATCGCAAACTGCATTGTGCAAATAGTATCAGAAGATCCTGGTATACCAATCAAAGCCCTGACAAGGCTGACATTGCAACCAAATAATGTCACTACCAGTGTCAACAATACCTAAGATTTTGATTGGAGGGGTGCCAATTGAGTAACTCATGAGGTACTCACCTCCATCAGGAAGCACATTAGACACAACGTTTTTTGTGGAAAAAGAATGTTTGTCGAAACGATTAGCATAGTTGATGGAACGACGAATAGCTTTAGCAACTCGCTCATAATGAGATTCACTAGGATGGTAGAATGGTGATTTTGGAGAATCACGGTGGATGAGGTCCACACTGAAGCCAAAACCCTCAATGAGGGAAATGTCACAAAGACAAAACAAAAGAACAATAAGAGAATAATATGTTTTTGTCATGACTAATTTGATACTATAAGTTTCTTAGGTCATGGCCTTTTATAAGTCGCGCTTAATGAAGATAAGTATAGAGCATCAGAGGAATTATGTGTCATGGGAAAATTTTAGGTTAATATTGACTTTTATCATTTTCAATTCTTAATAAAGACTAAGAAATCAATATATTTAATTTGAAGGTGGAAATTATTTTTTGGTAAGTGCTTTTTTGGTTACATGTTTTTTTGAGTATGAAGACGGAAACACAACCTTATTGAGATTGAATACATACATTTGCTTCTTGATTTTAAAATGAATGGTTATTAATTGAATTACCCTAATAAGCCTATACATTTTATTATTTAATTTATTTATTTGCAAATAATTGTTTTTTATATTTCTGACAAGAGTTTGTTTACTATTGTATTCCCCTATATGCAATAAGGAAATCAAAACTATGTAATTCTTTAATAGATAAAAGTTTCATTGGTTAGATTTGTTTTACTTAATTCAAGAAAAAGATGCAACGCATCATGACCGTTCGAAGAATGACTTGAGGGAAAGAAGTGACTTATAATGATTGTTCATCTGTCATCATGATAAATTATAAACTTTATTTTTGAAGAAGTAATTTTAAGGACTAGAAGGGGTGTATCATCATACTATTTAGAGGACAATTTGATGGCAAATAGTGACTCATCACCACCATTACCCGTGCTTGTGACAATTTATTATGTTTATATATCTTAGATTGAATGTAATTTATTAAAAAATTGTATTGATTGATTATATTATTTATTATTAATGATTCATTTCCAAAACAAAAGTAAAAATTATGGGAGATTTATTATTATTTATTTATTATCTCAAAAAATATTTATCATTTGTGATTCGTTATTAAAATATTTTCACTCATTAGATATTTTTTAATTTTTTACTCCTGATGAAAATGATTTTTGATTTCTAGTAAATTGGGAAAGAAAGTTGACAAAAGAAACGATATTTGTCAAGAAACACCTTCCACAATTCAAGTGATGGAATAAATAATACTACCAATCGATATCGATTCTCCTCTTATCTTAGATAGGGTGTTATTCACTACAATAGAAGTAAAATAGTTTAGATATATATTATTATAACTATTCTTTCTTTATATAATTTTGATGATATTTATTATTTATAATTTCAAAATATTTATTATTAAAACAATAAAAACTATAACTATTCTCACTTGGCATTCTTGATAGTATAAGAAATCAAAACCTTCAAATGTGGTGATTAAATGAGTTTTTCATGAAAAGTTTCTTGGAAATATGTTAAATCAGTTTTATATATAATTTGAAGGTGGAAATTATTTTTTGGTAAGTGCTTTTTTTGGTTACATGTGTTTTCGAGTATGAAGAAGGAAACACAACCTTATTGAGATTGAATACATACATTTACTTACTAATTTTAAAATGAATAGTTATTAATTGAATTACCCTAATATGCCTATTCATTTTATTATTTAATTTATTTATTTGCAAATAAAAAAAGTTTTTTTTTATATTTTTAACAAGAGTTTGTTTATTACTGTATTTCCCTATATGCAATAAGGAAATCAAACCTATGTAATTCTTTGATAGATAAAAGTTTGATTGGTTGGGTTTGTTTTACTTAATTGAAGGAAAAGATGCAACACATCATGACTTGAGGAAAAGAATTGACTTATCAGGATTGTTCCTCTATCATCATGATAAATTAAAAACTTTATTTTTGAAGAAATAATTTTAAGGACTAGAAGGGGTGTATCATCACACTATTTAGAGGAAAATTTGAGGGCAAATAGTGACTCATCACGACCATTACCCCATGCTTATGACAATTTATTATGTTTATAAATAAAAGTATCTTAAAGAACTTAAGTTATAGTTGAAAAGATTAAATTAATAAGTGACTATCACGACTATATATCTTAGACCGCATGTAACTTATTAAAAAAATGTATTGATCGATTATATTATTCATTATTAATGATTCATTACCAAAACAAAAGTAATAATTATGGGAGATTTATTATTATTTATTTATTATCTCAAAAATCATATATCATTTGTGATTTATTATTAAAATATCTTCACTCATTAGATATTTTTTTTATTTTTTACTCTTGATGAA
>NC_032011.1:24426933-24538884 GCF_001865875.1 Lupinus angustifolius | reverse complement strand
CGTAAAACGAAATAACCCATGCAAACTCGTGTATGGGGTCCACGACACTGGAAGTCGTGTTCCCCATCCACGATTTCAGTGAGGAGAGAGAAAATTAAAGGGAACTCGTGGCTCAGGTCCACGACTTTCCCCTGGAGTCATGCCTGTCATCCACGACTATGCCAAAGTCGTGGACCCTATCCACGACTTTCAGAAAAATACCCCAATCCCGTAATTATTTGAAAAGGTACCCCAAAGCTGGGATAGTGTAGTTTGACTACACTATCCCGGTAATTTTTCCCCTTGGCTCTTGTTCTCTTGTGTAGGGTGAGAGTTTATGAATGAGTCCCTCTACTTACTTACTCTAAGGAATAAAGATTTGTTTTCTCATAATCTTGTTTTATATACTTTCTTCCAATAAAAACATGTCAGTTAAAAATACAATTTAAATTTTAAATTTTTATTATCATTTAACAAGATGGTGTATGAGATAGAGTTTAGAATAATAGATTTATCATACTATTGACAACTTAGTCATATATCTTGTTATTGTAGTTCTTTTTCACTTGTCATATTGCATACCTAATACCTATGAAGCACGGATACTGATACGTGTGTCGGGTACGATACGTATTCGATACGTTAATACACATTTTCTTCAAAATACAGGATACGATATGTTCAGGGATACATGTATAAAATAATATTTTTCTAAAAACACATAAAATATGATAAAATTATAAGTGTAAATCAAAATATCCAAAGTAAAAAATATAATGGAAATTTAAAATCATGCTTCCATAACAAATCTATCTTATCCTATTTTAATGAAAACGAATCTATCCTAAAATCATTGCCCTCCATAACAAATATATCTTATCATATTTTAATGAAAATGAATCTATTTTATCCTGTTTTATTATAAACGAATCTATTTTATCTTGTTTTATTGGAAATAAATCTATCTTATCTTGTTCTATTGAAAACAAATCTATATATCCTATATTTTACTGAAAACGAATCCATATATCCTATATTTTATTGAAAACGAATCGGATACGTGTCTTAATATTTATTTATTTTATTTTTTTAATTTTTGGATACTCTATGGATACGTATCATTCGCGAATCTGAGTGTATCCGTGTCGGATACGTGTCGGACACCGACACGTGGGGTGTTTGACGAATCCGTGCTTCATAGCCTAATACCATTATTTTATTCTTCATTCGATCTAAGGGTGGAAACAGGCCAGGCCAGGCCAGGCTTTGCCTTAAACAGGCCCAGCCTATATAGTATGTAGGAGCCTGGGCCTGGCCTGTTAGCCTGATTAAAAAAAAATAGGCCTGACCTGTTTAAAAGTCTGGTCTGACCTGTTAGTCTGTTTAAAAGCTTGTTTTACTCTATCATCTTGAAATAGGTCATCATATCTACATTTAGATAGGTTAATATTCCTACTTTTAATTAGACTCTTCTAACCCTAACAATTAAATTATATTTTTTATATTAATATTACATATGTATAATAATATTACTTATATTAAAATTGTATAATATGAATATATTACATAATATAATTAAATAGGTCGGTCTGTTAGGCTTAATAGACATTTTGGATGGCCTACAGCCTGGCCTATTTAACTAAATAGGCTTTTCAAAAAGCCTGTGCCTGACCTGTTTACGAAGAAAGCCTGGCCTGGCCTGTTATAGGCCAGGTAATAGGCCGCTGGTAGGCAGCCTGGCCTGTTTCCACCCTTAATTCGATCCAATAACTCAAATCCTAGCCTCTTCTCCTTTTTAATACCTCTCTTCCATTAATTCATTCCTAAGCCTCCATTATTCCACACTATATTTAAATTTTGAATTAGACATTATCATTTTGCTAACTTTGGTTATAATATCCACACACAATTGTTACGTAATCCCGAAGTTGTGTCGTTTTTCTGTTTATTTTTATGTAGGACGCACGATTTTTTCCCAATTTCATGAATTATGTCTAGAAGTTGAAAATTTTTCTGGTGCAATTTGTACTTGATCTCCTTTTATAATGCCTATTACGTTAGTTCAATAGTTTTTTTCCCTTACTTTATTAAACTAAATTCTATTCTTTAATTGTTCAGCTATAAATTTTGCAAGAATATTCGGGTATACTGTTCGCAATCCTAATTTGAGTGATTTTTGTTAAAATAGTTGAGTTTTTGTTAGTCGGTTAGTTAATTTGGTTAGGGTAGTTAGTGTTTTCTTCCCTTTATATAGATGATTCAATGTAACTTTGAAATTCAATTCAATAACATTTTCTTATTCTTTCTTGTTCATCAAGAGTCTCTCTTATCCATGCCTACTATCATTTCAACATGGTATCAGAGCTAATTATTTCTCTTTGATTAATAGCTTCCGCTTATCATACTTCCTTTCCAAGATTCATCAAAAGTTCAACAAAGAATCATCAAGAATCTAACCAAAAAGTATTATGCCTTTCTTGCATCTGAATCTATCATCAAGCAAATTTATGTCTTCTGAGCTTTGGTTTAAACAAGTTGTGCAATTGTTGAGAATCATAACTTCCAGAACGTACGACGTAGTCTCAAGTTCTTTGTCTCCTTATTGAAGAAAAAAAAAAGGAATTGAGGCAGCATTTTCAATGGCATGTTCACAACAATATTTGTTTCTTTCAGTTACATTCTTTCAACAAGAATCTACACATTCTTTCATCTATTACCCCTAATTATTTCTCATTTCTTTATTACTCTAGTTTCTCTACCTCTCTTTCTCTCTCATTAAACACACAACATTATAGTGTGTAATTTTTTCCTCATTGAAGCAACATATAAGGATCAAGATTAAGTTCCATCTCATTTCTCTCTTTCATCCGTTATGATATGTTTGCTTATGTTAAATAGATGGTTAAACATCGGATGAAATTGCTTATGCCAAATGGTGGTTAAGCGTTAGTATTGCTTCACGTTTAGATTTCAAGACTGAGAGATGAAGATTCACTCACCAGCAAGATGAGGTATTAGAGTATATCATCGTATTCAACACAATTATTTCAAGTTTGGAATGCTTGATACATTCCAGCTTGCAGGGAACGTTAAAATAGTTGAGTTTTTGTTAGTCGGTTAGTTAATTTGGTTAGGGTAGTTAGTGTTTTCTTCTCTTTATATAGATGATTCAATGTAACTTTGAAATTCAATTCAATAACATTTTCTTATTCTTTCTTGTTCATCAAGAATCTCTCTTATCTATGCCTACTACCATTTCAACAATTTTTTGTTAAAGTACTATTGGATCCTAATTGAATTTATGTATATGCAGATAAAGTGACATACTCATCAATAATATCAAAATGGCTTAGTGGTCATTCAAGTTAAAGATAAAACTCACTACTAATATCAAACTCTTACTCCAAACATCTTTTAATTCAATTGAAGAGATTATTATTACAACATTCATCCACTTCTCTTTTTATTTTTCATTGTACAATGGTACTCATAGAGACCTTACTAGAAGAAGAAGAAGAGAAAGTGAAAAAACTAGAAAGCGTCAAAGCTCATTTCTAAAAATTTGCTTTATGAATTGAGCTAAGACTCAAACACATAACCATCAACTTTACTATGCATATAATTGTACCGAAAGACGAGGAGTAAGGATAACCTCTAGTGGAGTTGCCTTAGGAATAGTTAATCCCGGACTTTCAGTCATATCAACTGGTTGATTTAAAGGAGTTGCAAATTCAAATGCATGAAGCAAACGAGCAAGTGTTAAGTGTAGAACTTGAAGAGCAAATGACATGCCAGGACAAGACCTTCTACCAGACCCAAAAGGAATAAGTTCAAAGTTTTTGCCTTTGACATCAATTGCATCATGGCTTGTAAGAAATCTTTCAGGTATAAAAGCAGAAGGGTCTTTCCAAATGCTTGGATCCCTTTGTATTTTCCATATGTTAACAACCAAGCGGGTCCCAGCAGGGACATGAAAACCTGCAACATTACAATCTTCTTGGGCTTCTCTTGGTCCTAGGAGGGGTCCTGCTGGGTATAAACGAAGAGTTTCTTTTATAATGGCTTGAAGATATGTAAGGTGTTTAATGTCTGACTCCTCAACTTGCCTTTTGATGCCAACATGAAGGTCCAATTCTTCTTGAGCCTTTTTTAATGCATGTTTATTGTTTAGGAGTAAAGAAATGGCCCAAGCAAGTGTACCTGCTGAGGTATCACTTCCACCAAGTATAATAGCCTGCATAATGTTTATAGAAATTGGTCTAAGAAACTAAACTATATATAAGGGCTCAAGTAAAGGGTGCATAATAGCAGAAATTTTGGTGTAGAGTAATGGGATAGCTGACAATATCATTGATGCAGGATATGATTTGTGACGGAAAATATAATATACGAACTTATAACCTCAAATCTTCCACCTTATAAGCCTTGATACATGACCACTTGGGCTATGGCCCATGGATCTTTTTGATGAATTATGATTAGAAAGAAAATATAATGTTTAATTATTTAAATCAATCTACCAATCAGAATTCATCAGTCATTTGCCAACAACATAAGATGTCTTATATTATGTAGTATATGATTAATCGCTGCAAGTATAAGTTAGGTTCTGTCTTATATGACTTACCAGACAAGTAGATTTGATGCTTGTATCCGAATCATGTTGAAAATTTGAAAGTTGACCCTCCTCCTGAAGTGATAACATCACATCAATGAAGTCTTGATCTCCATCTGGCTTAACCTCACCACTAACTCTTTGTTTGCGATGCTCCTTTAGCCACCCTTCAAGTATTGCATCTAACTCTTTAGCTGTTTTCTTCATTGCTTTCTCATGCCCTTGCAAATCAAACCAACGCAAAAATGGAACAGCATCAGCAATCACAAAAATACCAATCAAATGAAAAAACTGATTAATCGCTTTCTGGCATCGCCTTGCTTCATCAGCATCATCATCATTAGCTGATGCACCAAAATAACGCTTCCCTGCTACCATTCTAACCACCATGTTCAAAGTCAAATCCTCTAACCAACGATTCAGTTCAACAACTGCAGATGAAGATTGAGATTTATTATACAAGTCCCTTATACCCATATTGATTTCAGATATTCTAACATCCTTAAGCATTTCCAGCCTCCGATTTGAAAGAAGTTCAAGAGTTGCAATCTTTCTCATCTTACGCCAAAAGGGACTATAAGGTGCAAAACCAAACACAGCATAGTTATAACCCATGTGTTTGGCTGCAACTGTTGTGGGTCGTGAAGCAAGTGCTTTGTCATTAGTTGTGAAACATTCTTTTGCAACTTCCCAACTACTAACCACAAAGGCTCTACGAGTACCTAGCCATATGTTAAAAGCTGGTCCATATTGATCAGCCATTGTTCCAAGTGTTCTATACAGAAGTTGATCATCACTTCCTAGAAGGTGAAGGTGACCTATAATTGGCCATGCACCAGCTGGAACTGGTGCCTCTTTATTTTTACTATTACCTCTCTTTTTCACATAACCATACAAGAGAAATAGCAAAGATAATAAAAAGGTGGTAACAATAGTTAATTGCAAAGAAAGACTCATGGTTGAGAAGATATTGCATAAAGTGGAGATGGTGCTCTATGAATTTATAAGTCAAATTGGACTGAATTTAATAGCATGAAGCATGCCTAATGTTAGAAAATGGTTTCAGTATAAGCAGTCATTATCTTAGAAAGTTAAGGTTTCTATAATTAATTGCAAATTAATGGTAGCATGCATGACTATTGTGTACTAAGTTGTTGATACATAATTTGTATTCTCAAACTCTAATAAGTATTAGGTGAGAACCTGGGAAGTCAAAGCATTTCACCCATTACCAACCACTATCACCACAAAGAGCCATTGTTCAGGCCACTCCATCTTATCTCATCTATACATAATCTAATTGCTACTATATATATATATATATATATAAAAGATCCACTTATTTTAATGATTTTTAAGTTTTTTTTAATTTAAACCAAACACAACACTTTTGACACTTGGATGTTTGGTTTGGATTCTTTGTTGATAGAAACTTTTTTTAAACTTAGTTCATAAAGAAAAGCTTTGTTTATAAAAATTATAAACAAAGAAAAAGAAGTAAAAAGTATTGTGTTCAAAAAGATGGATTAATTTATTTTCTCCCTATAATCTCACATATTACACTTATATTTTTTAATCAAAATCTAATAACACAATCTACACGAGTTGCATAACTACTATAAAAAACTTGGGGAAACATGAATGACCTGCTTTGATTGGCTGATATGATCATATTCATTATTTCTATTTAACTATTATTCTCAAACGTAACCTAATTACTCTTTTATTAATTATACTTTTATCCTCATTATTATGGAGAAAGAATAAATAATTAATGAAATAATAGTTGAGAATTATTTGGTAGAAAAAATTAATAATTTTGTTAAAAACAAAATAATTCAACTATTATCATAATTTGTATAAATCAATATACGACAACATTTACAAAGCAAGAGAAGAATTAATAATTTAGAAATATTATTACATAAAACTACTTTTCTAATTACAGACTTAAAAAACTTGTATTAAAATAATGACAACATGGAAACACATCTGCTGTCCTACAAATTGTACTATTGTATGTATCATCAACCTATGATTGGTTGGAAAAATGTTTTTCAAGTTAAAAAATTAATAATTAATCATTTTCTGACCAATCATATCTTATGGTACATACAATGTCACAATTTGTGGGACATGTACCCGACATACACTAGGTATTGATATACTATTAATATGATTAATAAGCATAGTATTTATTTAATGAAAATTAAAGTGTTTTTGCCCTTCATTAACCCTTGAGTTAAATACTTAAATACATACATGATTTTTTCATGTTAATGCATGGGAAACAAAACCTTAACAAATAGGTAAATTATCAACTAATTTTTTTGGGACAATCAACTAATTTTTTTGTCATATCCATATGTATTGCTCAATCCCTATAAGACAAATAAGACTTGATGGAGAACAATGTTATGATAGTTTTGCATAAGTTTTGATCCACTAGTCCAAAACTAGTATACTCCAAAATGACATCAAATAAGATGTCCTGAATATTTTGAACTGAAACAAATGTTTCATAGCAAAGATTGTTCTCATTCCCTCATTTCTTTTACCATATGTACAACAACTCAGAGATACATCATTGATTAAAATCATTTAAACGAAATATATATATATATATATATATAGATCCTCTTTTAATTCCTCCAGGCTTCATATCATATAGGGTAGTACTTAATTAACAAAGGAAATGTTTAGTACTTAGTTAACATTTGAGAAGAGTCAACTCTTGATGAATCAGTGTGTTGAATCTGTTTGCAAAGCAGGCCTTCCAAGTTTGAATTCTAAATCAAGCATCGCTTCAGAACGTGACAAAGAACTATAATCCAATCTCTCCTTTGTGCAATTCCATATGCCTCCACAATTATGTCCACTCATCTATTTAAATATTATCATGTCAATGTGATAAACTTATTTATAAAATACAGCACATATTCTTAAAAAACTACAGCAAAACTATAAGGTGTGTATATTAACTCATGCTTATAGGTTCCAAATTACCCTGATTTCATCATTTCTGTTGAGATGAGAATACATCAAATTGATTTTGGGGTTTTGTCTACTATTTGATGATTGCCATGATTCCCTGTCCGTATAGAGAAGAAATTAGTATACCAAGAAGTTAAACAAATTATAAAGCAATTAAGTCTGTAAATTAGTAAATTACTTTTAGCTAGATATACTTAAGTATTTTAAAAAGAGAAATGTCATATCATTATATTTAAGGATAATAAAAAAAAGAAAGTTAATGATGGAAAGAAATAATTTATTTATTATAAGATGTAAAATTTTGATGTTTAAATAATAATAATTCTGAATACAATCACCTATAGGATTTTTGCATAGACTTTGGCAAATTAGATCTCTCACAAGTTGAGACTCCATGCAAATCTACTGTCCCTGGCCTTTGCCTCAACCTCATTTCTGTCTGTCCATGACCTACGTTTTCAACATCAAAGAGCCATTTCTCAGAAAATAATAGAGTTTCTGTGAAACTCGACTCAATAAAATTCCAAACAAAAGAGAATAAACAAAAATGAGGCCATTGAGAGAACGAACATCCAATTACCTCTTCCCTTGTCAGTGCTCTTCACTGTTCTATACATCTGCATGAACACTCGCATGAAAGTAAAATGAGAAGAAAAAAATGTCCATAATGCAAATATCATCCATGTAGATACCCCTTTGTCCCATAGTCCTTGTTCTAGCTTCCCCATTTCTTGAGGCAGCTTAGAAACAACTAAGCAGAGTTATGTATTTATTCTGTGTGGTTAAAATGGTGGCAGATCTGGTATACGAGACTTTCACTTAATATGATCCGAGAAGGATAAATGTACACACCCTTTTCCCGCAAGCGAAGAGTTATATATTTATTTTGTGTGGTTAGAACAATAAAATGAAAAACTTCACTCATTAATTAGGCTTAAAGACAGTGGAGAATGGAAAGAGATGGGAACCTGTAAGTGACTCTTGACGTGAGCTAGGGTTAGATCCTTAACATTCATTAACTCTAACACAGACTTCGGAGTTGCCCCTATGATGAACAACACAACCCAACAAATTAGACATTACATAAATATTATATAATGTCCAAAACCAAATAACATAATCTATTATCATGTAGAATAATGAAGATTTATTTTATAATCAAACTGATAGAACCATATCATGTAATGTAACTTTTATATAAATATATATATATATATATATGTGTGTGTATGTATGTGTGTGTGTTTTCTGATTAAAACGTTAGATGGTTTACTTTCAGGACCACCAAGAAGCTGAACTGCATGAACAAAATGAGCATGGAGGGTAGCAGTCCATCTCATTCTAGGAGCTCTGATACTTCTTTTTACAACTCTTGCATTTCGTTTGAAATCGCGGCTATATATACAAGGTTGATAGTTATGGAGCTTGTGATTGAAATTTCTTCCTTTTACTATGGGTTGGGGGTTCAAATCTGAAGTTTCATAGCCTAAGCTCAATGTAGGTTCACCATGACCAAGGTTAAGGACAGTAGTATCATTGTGGAAAAAGCCATTACTTCCATTACAACCACTACCAGAATCAGAGGGTGAAAAGCACATATTGGAAATTGTTTTTGTAGTTAATGTTAATCCATTGTAGCTTGTCATTTCTTTGGCTTCAGAATCTGAAATGAAGGGTTGGCATATATTTAGGGAGAGGTTTGGCTCTAGCAAAGGTTCTAAGGTAGGCATTAGTACTGTGTACATAAGAAAGGTATATAGTTCTGCAGGTTTAGTTAAAGAGTGGTACAGTATACATAAGAAAGGTAAGGAATAAAAGTTGAATCAGGGTTGTGGTAAGGAATACTCTTGTGAAGCATAGGTATATATAGTACACAGAAAGCAAGAGAGGTGAGGTATGAAGATTTGACAATAGAAAGAATGAATGAAAGGGGTGAAAAAGAAAGGGTTTGTGTTTATATCATCATCACTTCTTCCTTTATGAGTTGCATATATTATATTATAGCCTTTTCAGTAGCATCACATTAGGAAGACCATAGGGGAAGTTTTCAAGGAGTGATTCAGTGAGTGACGAAGCTAGTGCAAAGAGACTACTAGTCACAGCCAGATTCAAAATATGCAAGGAAAGGGAAAATATCAGTGTATCTTGGGATGCTGTGTTCAATGAAAAACTAGTAAAAAGGGAAGTAGTTATTTATGGAAAGTTCCTGAAGCATGGACCCTGATGCAAGGTAAATGTCTTCCTTTCAATTTTGAGTCTCGTTTTGTTTAGTCTTACACATTTGTTTAGAATTATTTTCTCACAACATCAAGTAAAAAATTTAAATACATGGTACTAAGTATGATCAAATAATATCATTTCATTATTAATAACAAGTTGTTTCAATACAATCACCTCTCACAAAAAACTAATTCCTTATCAATAACCTTCATTGTAAAAAAAACCATTCAATTTTATTTTGGAAGGAGGGTGCAGCTACCAAAACAAAGAAAGATGCAACTTATAATGTTGATTCTGTGAGGAATGGTCCTATTCCGTGATCCTATTGTTTCTTATCTATTTTAATGCCATTTCTTGTAGCGGATTGGAGCATTCCCATTTTATTATGAACGAGGATTGAGTGGCAGAACAAAATATCCCTGTCCTAAACTGATCCTGATACTGACCCTATTGCTCCTTGTCTCAGAAATGGCATTAAACCTCATCAGCTTCTTATATCTATGAGACTATGACCATGTATGAGATAAATACCTTGACCATGCTCATTTTTCAAGGTTCCATTCATTTTATAAATTCAGATTCATGTATGTATTGTGAGTTGTGACTATTTTCCAATTTCCAACCATCAAATTGAGAATATACTAGAACATTATGCAACATTCCATCAACTCACACAAAGCCTTAGCGTAATTTTAAGTCTTAATTATTTGGTGGACCAAATTGTTGTGTCTTGTTACTACGGCAATGGTGTGTTGTGTTAGTATCTGAGGAGTTGGACCCCGGATTTTCCCCTCTGCCACCGGTTGTAGCGCAATCCCCTCTATAGCTTGTCATGTAGTAGTGTCTTGACCAACCCCTAATCCGATTAGGAGGGATTATCTCCATTAATATAGAGGTAAGTACACTTAAAATAAAAAATATTATATGTATAAGTGCAAAAGTAATCAATTGCATCTCAATTAATGAAGATGATCCTAACTCTATACTAAGATTGACATCTTGTGTGGATTTGTCACCAATTGTGTTGGATATCATTTATCATCCCATAAATCTGTGTTTAAGGTATTCCGAAATCAATAATGTAATTTAGCAATCATTTTTTTAATATTCTTTTCCTATTTCCATTCAAGAACGGGTAGATCTTTCCCTAAATTTCCTATACTAACATTATTACTACTTCTTATAATCACTTTACTTAAATAACCTACACTAAATCCTTTTGGCTAATCCTTGTTGGATCAGAACTCACCGATTAACAAGACTATCTTAACAGTTGTGTTTACCTCAACTAAACTTAATTATTATTGACTTTACATTAGTCAATGACCTAATACTTGATTTAACCTATTGCAAGCTCATTTTAACTTAATAGCTCAATTTACTCGATTTTACTATAATTAAGACACTCGATCTCATTTTTTAGCTTGTTGGTTATTCTATCTAGTAAAACTTGTTCCAACTCAAAATATTTTCTTTATAAGTCTTAAAGCTATTTTGAAAGTTAAATAATATATTAATATGTAATGTATTGGAGGAATAACCAGATATCACAAAATAACATTATAGGAATATGAATAAAAAATAACAATTTGATAATAACATTATAGGAATATATAATGTTATTAACTACCTAAAAATAACATTATAGGAATATGAATAAAAAATTAATCTAAAAAAAACATATTTGATAATAACAATTTCTACATAAATAAAAAGAAAGAAATTGATTGGGTTAGAAGTAGAAGCAAACATTGTGAGAAGGTGAAGTAGAAGTGTTTGGGTGTTGGATCTGAGAGAGAGAGAGAGAGAGAGAGAGATGACGGTGTTCCACTTCTTTAACTGTGCAATTCTCACTTTCGGTCCCCACGCCGTTTATTATTCCGCCACTCCGTTGTATGTTTCTTCTCTTCTCTTTCTTATTCCCTTATTATTCAGATCTATATATCCATTTTTAACGATTCAAACACTTTCTCGCTTTCCCTAATTCATCACTTTCTGCTTTATTTTTTATTCTTATTTACCTAAATTTAGCGCATAGTTTCGATTAAATGAAAATATAATTAACAAAATTTGGCCGTTCTATCAGTGAATATCTAATAGCTGTACGGTAAATCAATTTTATAATTGGGCTTTGCAAAATTTGATTTTGGATGAATTTAGTTTTGTAAAATTGAAGTTTGAAATGAATTGATTTATGTTTGGATACCTTTATTTGAAAATTGTTTTTGACTGTTTGGATAGTTGTGACCAAAATAGGTTTTAGATGTGTAATTATTGAAAAAAAGTGTAATTTATATGTTGGTTATCCAAGAGAGAAGGAAGAAGAAGAAGAATAATAAATGCAGAGAAGAGGGAACTCGTTAAAAATTCTTCTAACTGAATGCAAAAACTAGTCTCAGTTATTAACACCTAGGTTCAAGTTTAGAGGTAGAAATTTAGGGTTTTGAAATAGATGCCTAATGTAATAGTGCACCCAAACACACTTACTTGATGTGTGAAGAATTTTAGACTTGCTTTTCTTTTTGTTTTTTGCATGATTTAAAATTTAGTGATGTATGGTTTCATGTGTTAGTAGTTCCGTAATAAGTTTGCATATGCAGATCTGAATATGATACACTCGGCACCTCAATCAAAACCGCTGTTGTTTATCTCGCAACAGCATTAGTGAAGGTTGGTCGATATACCAAACTCAATTTTCAGTTAGTATTTGCTTGCACTATGTAAGATTATGGTCTGACTTTTTTGTGTTTCTTATGCATACTCTGGCAGCTTATTTGTCTCGCTACTTTCCTAAAGGTGTCCGAGAGTGATAGCTTTGATCCATATCAGGTATGTTTTTTGAACTGCTTATGTATTTGCTTACATTGATGTATCATGTATGTATATTTTACATAAAGGGGTGCTAAATAACAAGTCAACATTTGCTTTTTAAGCCATAAATGTAAATCATGAATTTACTGCAACAATTTTTTACTTAAGCTGGAAGCTGTTACAAATGACTAACCACAGACAGTGAAATCGATCTCATGAGTGCCACTTGGATCTGCCAATTACTAGTTAGAAGAACAGACAAATGACTAACTAAAACAATTTATACACAATCTTAAGCTGAAAGCTATAACAAATGACTAACTTCAGCCAATGAAAGTGATCTCATAGATGCCACTTGGAATTGTCAGTTGTTAGATGAGCTGGCTTGTTTTTCTTTGTGTGAAGTGTGTTTCTCTAAAACTGAAATAAATGTATCAACATTCCACGTATCTCTTTTCATTCTTTCATTGATTTCTCTGTCTTTGATTGCTGACTCTCTTTCTGCCGATTTACTGTATCATTGAAAATCATTGTATACTGTACCTGTCTTTGTAGAATCACTGTTATTTAGTTTATAAATTAACTTGAGTGATAACATATGGCTTTATTCTTCAGGAATTTTTGAAGGCATTAATAGGTTTTGTAGATGTTGCTGGGCTTTATTTTGCCTTGACCCAGTTGACTCACAGGAATATCTCTCAAAATCATAAATTTCAAGCAGTTGGACTTGGTATATCTAACAGGCTATATCATTTTCTACGAAAATTAGTTTATATTTATGCATATCTCGGATGTCATGTTCTACTTCCTAGATCAGCTTCTAGTGTTTCTTCTGTTATTCTGCTTCTGTGACTTCATCTGAGTCTTGGTTTCACTTTTCTTCTGGCAGGGTGGGCTTTTGCTGATTCTGTACTGCATAGGTTGGCTCCTCTCTGGGTGGGTGCTAGAGGATTAGAATTTACTTGGGATTACATTCTGCAGGGTCTTGAGGCTAATGCAAATTTGGTACGTTATGTCCCTTAATGTTTAAAGTCATTTTTTTAAGATTGAAATTCAGATATTGTATTTGCCAATCCACACAGCCGTAGGTCACACTAAAGAATTTGGCCAGTTATGTTCTCCTTAGAATTTGAAACTATATATATTTCTACATATTGTACAATGACAAAACGGTCTGTCTTAAATATGTAAAGGTGGACACAGTTCTGAACCTGGGTAGTCCATATTTATATATATTATCCGTGTTTTAAAGTGTGCCTGTCTGCATTTTTATCTGTGCAGGTGTTGAGCATATCCCTTGCAGCGCTGGGATCTTTGATGTGGCTCCGAAAAAATAAACCCAAGACCCTCATTCCAATTATATACTTGTGTGCAATAATCGTGGCAACCATGCCATCTATCACAAGGTCTTTTCCGACTCATTATGTTACTGTTATATTGTTGAATGCGTTATTGCGTAATTTCATACTCAAATTTATTTTTATTTTGAGTTTGTATCTGCAAATTCAAGATTTTGAATAAAGGACTAAACAGAAAATCTTCCATTGAACATGAACTGATGAACGTCTAACTCTCTTCCTTCAGACTGCTGATTTATACATTATACCTTTTCATTTGCCTGCATAAGTAGTCCATTAGGATAAGATGACCAATTATCTGGTGTTGGATACAAGTATTGTGCATGTTGCTTGGCTTCAGTCATAACATGCACTTTTTATGTTTTATTTGCTGTGAGTAGTGTTTGCTAAACTATGTCTTCTGCAGCTATCTGAGACGTGGATTGGGATGGCACTTTCCAAAAGTGGTGGGTTTTGAGCTCTTCACATCATTGGTAATGGCCTTTATAAGTTGGCAGCTGTTTTCTGCATGTCAAAGACCTTCAGCATGAGAAAGCCATTGCTTAATGATAGAGTCTTGCTTAAGTATTCTGTTGCTGGAGTTTTGATCCAGGGTCTGCTTCTTTTGTTAGATGCAATGCAGTTAATTTAAATTCTACTAATTTCAATTTTTTGTCAATTACAATTTCTTGATAGTTTGGTTATAATTGACACTTGTATTTGTGTTTCTCGTGGTAGAAATTGGCTACAATCCATCATAAAATTTTGTATCAGAAAATGAAATGCAAGGATTTACCTTATATCTTAGTGATAATATATTGCAAACATATTTTCTTGAGACTCGTTGGATTTCTCATTAGATAATGTCCCCTCCATTAACCCACGTCCTCTACAGTGCAAACTATAGGTGCTATACTTAACTATATTTTAGAATGTTGGATGCATTTCATTATGAAACCTTTTGTGATTAAATTCATCATGGTGTGGTTCCATAATAGTATTCTGAACAAAATACAAGTCTTGTGTGCATATGATAAAAAGTGTCTTGTGTCCACAGTTATAAAATGCAAGTTCCTTTAACAATATTTACACTCTTTTTCGACTAGTTTATTCATTATTGTTGTACCACTCTAGTATTAATCATTGTGTCATGCAATGCAACTATTAAATATGTACTACTTTATTCCCATGACGTAAAAATTGCTCAAACGTTGCATTGATACATTGAATTGAGGAAATTAGATGTACGTAATCTTATTATTGCCAACGCGAAGTAGCTGTGTATAAGCAACATTATTCTTATAGAGAGGCTTACCCTCTTCACAAGTAAACGTAATGTACAACAAAAAAACAACACCATTCATAATTCACAACAAAGACAAAACCAATATATATAAGAAACTACACAACTATTATGTATATAACACTATAACTTGCTTATCTGAATCAAAATCAAAGTTCACTCTACCTCCTGTTCCTCCACAAATGCTTCAATACGTAGAAGAACAAACCCAATTGCAACACCAACTAGAACAAGGCCATTGATGATAGAAGCAATAGTGAATATTTCACCAGCAGCATTGCACGTGGATGAGAGTGCTCCTCCATTTGATAATCTAATCTTCACTGAACTCACAATCTTTGCAAAGCACTTTTCAGTACTCAAAGGAAACCCCAAAGAGATTACTCCATTATTGGCCTTAAGTCCTCCAAATGAATTTAGCCCTCTCACATGCACCATTCTCTTATTGGCCTTAGTAGTTGAACTCATTATGGTTCCTCTGGTAATGTTTTGAGGAGGGACAATAGTTATAGCCATGGTTATTTGATGCTATTGTTCCTTAGCCACCAATGTATATAGGAACAAAGATGAAAATGGTAAGGGAAAGTGAGTATTTATTCAGATAAGGGACTGAGAATTTGATTGGCTAATATGTCATGAATGATTGTGGTTGGATTAGATGCTGAAAGAAACATGGAATGGTGGCAACATCTCCAAGTTGAATCACTTTAACATTTTTTTTCTGAGTGAAAAATAAGATAAAAACAACTAATGATAATTATGTCTTGTTAGCTCAATATAAGAAATGATGTTCAAGACTCCAAGGTAAAGCTTTTTAAAAAGGGTGATTATCAGATTTGAAATTTTGACATTGTTGGTGAGGTTTGCTGCAATCTATTTTCACATGCCATGATTTTAGATATTTAACATTGATACTTGAGTAATTATTCTAAAACTCACAATGATTCAAACTCTTTAAAGCTTAGGAGGAATTATTCTATAGTACTAACTAATGGTCTTACATCCACAAAAATTATTACTCAAATCAAGTAATAAGCTTATTTGTTAAAAAATAAATAAATTGGCATCCTTGTTTTAGGAAACATTTAAAGAAAAAGTCTTTAACTTATAAGTGTAAACTTTGTATATTATTATTCCTTCCGATAAGATTAAGCATAAATATTGCATGAGATTTTTCTAAAATTTTAAATTTAAGAGAATTGCTTAAAATATGTTTTGAACATATGATACTATGTAAAATAATTACATATTATACACACAAAAAGATGGCTATATTCACACATTAAAAGCAAAGTTCATAATCCTATTGAATATTTTGGAGTAAAATTCGACATTAAAGAATGAAGTATAATTCCTTTTCCGAGTCTAGCATCTATGACCACAGAAGAAAGATTATGAAGAAATACAAAGGTTGACAGAAAATAGGAAACCATTGGAAATTTGGAATACTCATCCAAAAATAGAAAATGAAACATACATTGTCTTTGACTCGGGTCTGCCTAAGCTATAATATGTGAAACGCTATCAACTAAAAAACAGGACATTGCAAAAAAAAAATATCACATGAAACAATAATTTAGGCAATGAAGCATCATGTGGCTAATTAATCTAAGTAATCCATGGTTGAAATCACCTTCTAAAATAAGAGTTGTTATAGCACCAGTGGTTAATGATTGGTAACAAAATAGAAAGTTTAGCATCTAGTTTTGAGGGACCTATAGTTAGAATAAATGGCCTTACCATTGTGGAATCAGAAATTATTGCAAAGCCTCTCCTATGACTTCTAATGCTTCTTAGTGTTTCTCAATATACCCATTTATCTCTTCCCATTTCATTCATTGGTAGCCTTGGGCTCTTCCAAGGTAGTGATTTTATTCAAAATGCAGGCTTTAGGCTGCACTGTGATTCTTTCCTTATTCGTCCTTTCATCATTCTCATCCTTCTCCTTTGCGCTTTCCAATGATGAAGCCGCTTTCATCGCTCGCCGACAATTGTTACACCTTCATGAGAATGAGGAATTAACAGAGTCTTATGTAGAAAGCTACAAAACAGATCTAAAATTTGACAACCCAAGGCTCAAACATGCATACATTGCACTTGAGGCTTGGAAAAAAGCAATGTATTCTGACCCATCAAACTTCACATCCAATTGGGTAGGATCAGATGTTTGCTCATACAAAGGAGTTTTTTGTGCCCCTGCCCTTGATGATCCCGAAACCGAAGTTGTGGCCGGGGTTGATCTTAACCATGCAGATATTGCTGGTTACATTCCTCCTGAGATTGGTTTGTTAAGTGATCTTGCTCTTTTGCATATCAACTCAAACAGGTTCTGTGGTGTTCTCCCAAAGAGCTTATGCAATCTAAAACTTATGCATGAGCTTGATGTCAGTAACAACCGTTTTGTTGGTCCATTCCCTCAATCCGTTATTTGCCTTCAAGATATCAAATATCTTGACCTAAGGTACAATGACTTTGAAGGGGAACTACCTTTTGAGCTATTCAACAAGACACTTGATGCTATCTTTTTGAACAACAATAGATTTGTGTCGACGATTCCAGAGAACCTAGGAAACTCACCAGCTTCAGTTGTTGTTTTGGCCAATAACCATTTCAATGGATGCATTCCTGGAAGCATTGGTCAAATGGACAAGACCCTTAACGAGTTTGTGGTTGTCAACAACAACCTCTCTGGATGCTTGCCCGTTGAAATTGGAAAGCTTCGCAGCGTCGAGGTGTTTGATGTGAGCCAAAACATGCTTGTTGGTGCGTTGCCAAATACCTTAAACGGACTCGGAAAGGTGGAAGAGTTATCCATTGCAAATAACAAGTTTACAGGTTCTGTATCACGTAGCATCTGTAGTTTGCCTGGCTTGGTGAACTTCACGTTCTCAGATAACTATTTCAATGAAGAGGAAAAAGATTGTGTACCTCAATCTAGAAAGGATATCGAGTTGAATGATGAGAGAAATTGCATTCCTAATAGGCCAGAACAAAGGGGTGCAAGTGAATGTAATGCAGCCATAAGCAAGGCTGTTGATTGCAGCAAGACTCAGTGTGGCCACCCATCAACCCCATCTCATTCCAATAATCCTCCAAGTGAAACTCCATCAGAACCGGAACCAAAACTTACCCCTTCTATCTCTAATCCTCCAACCGAGACTCCCTCGAACCCAGAATCACCGCCACAGACACCAGAAACCCCCAAAACAAAACCACCCACACCAGAAACACCAAAAACACAAGCACCTGTCACACCACAAACACCTAAGCCAGAACCTCCACCCACACCAGAAACACCAGAAGTGGAACCACCTGTCACACCACAAACACCCAATCCAGAACCTCCACCTACACCTGAAACACCAGAAGTGCAACCACCTTCCACACCACAAACCCCTAAGCCAGAACCACAACCAACCCCCAAAGCAGAGCCACCTCCCACACCACAAACAACAATACCACAACCACCACATTCACCAGAAACACCTAAATCGCCCCCACTTGAGGATGATCCTCACAATGAAGCGCCCCGCGGACGATTTAGGACTCCACCACCATCAGTCCATTCTCCCACACCCCTAGTCCAGTCACCTCCACCACCAGTCCACTCACCTCCACCACCAGTCCACTCACCTCCACCACCAGTTCATTCTCCACCACCCCCAGTCCACTCACCTCCACCACCAGTCCATTCTCCACCACCCCCAGTCCACTCACCTCCACCACCCCCAGTCCACTCACCTCCACCACCAGTCCATTCTCCACCACCCCTAGTCCACTCACCTCCACCACCAGTCCATTCTCCACCACCCCCAATGCATTCTCCACCACCCCCAGTCCATTCACCTCCACCACCAGTCCACTCACCTCCACCACCAGTCCACTCACCTCCACCAGCCCCAATACATTCTCCACCACCACCTGTCCATTCTCCTCCACCACCTGTACCATTTAACTCACCACCACCACCAGTACACTCCCCTCCACCACCAGTACACTCTCCTCCTCCTCCACCTGCCTACTCTCCACCGCCACCTATCCAATCTCCACCACCACCTACACCAACTATTTCACCTCCTCCTCCAGAAGAAGAAGACATAATTCTTCCACCTCACTTTGGTTCTTCATATGCTTCACCTCCTCCACCAATCATTGCTGGCTACTAAATGGGCTAACACACAAGGGACTCTCACTTTTGTTAATTCCTAGCGTGAAGACTACTACATCATTTGTTATATCACGACCATGAGAATTTTCCATTTTTTTACTTATGAAATGGGCTAGAACACAATTGTGATTTTTTACTTTCTGTTTCTTTAGCTTATCTCATGCTTCTTTAGCTTATTCTTTCTTTCTTTTATTTATTGTAAGTTATCAAATAAAAGTTATTACGTTTCAATATATATCACATTGGAAGGAAGAAAAAGTTCTCATATCTTAAGATTTCGTCTCAAAACCAATTGGCAATGAGATGAGTAGCTTAATAGGTATTTAAATCATTTCCTAGACAATGAGATAATCGATGTGAAACATACTTTCCAATATGCTACCTCCACATAAGTCTGTGGGACGAGACGAAGAGTTACCTATAACCCATAATTAATGGACATCGGTACATGACAACCGGGAAGAAGTTGGACTCTGACTTTAATATCAAGTTAAGTTTCATCTTAAAACCAATTGACTATGAGAGAAATAACCAAAGTATTTAAATCATCTTAACTAGTTATGTATAGAAAATGTTTTGTACAGAAATTTAGGGTTAGATCATTTTTGAAATTCTTGCCTTAGTAACACACAACAAAAAATTAGAAACACTACATCGAACAATTCATTCAAATATCTCCAAGCTCAAAATTTGAATAGTTCGCGACCAGAAACATTGCAGGCACGACACAATTCACACACCCAATTTTATTTCATACAAGAATAACCCAAAGACCGAATAAATTTCAAAAATCGAAATCAAAATTGGTTACCTGATGAACTAACTGAGAAGAAACTGAAATAAAGGCAAGAGTGTGTGGTGTTATTCGTGCACACGACAGTGGAATGATGTGAGGTGTAATGATAGAATGAAAAAAATTGATGCTCTAACAAAAACCATCAAAAATAAACTTAGGCTCATTTTTTTTTTGGTATTTGTACTTCCAATCATATATCCTCATCTTTTTGGATAAGGATTACTCCTTATAGTTGTCCCAATCTTCCAACTAGTGTCGCTTATAGAAATCGAATGGGATCGAGCCTTACACCACTAGTCTAATGTCTTATTGGTTACCATGACTTTTTAATCATGTTTATTATGTTATTTAAAGTAGAATTATTATATTATATATAAAAATAAACATATTCATAAAATAAAACAAAAAATAAAGATATTTATTACATTTATATTTTTAAATAGCCCCTTATTATTGTGGGACACTCACACTTAAACACCTATTTAAGGTTGTCCTGAAATATGATATTTGTGACGCCATTGAAATCTTACATTGTTATATCAACATCTCATTGGTAGTAGGGTTTAGGGTTTAGAGTTCGAGGTTTAAGGTTTAGGGTTTGTGGTTTAGGGTTTAGGGGTTATGGTTCAATGCTAGGGTTTAAGGGTTAGGGGTTATGGGTTTAGGGTTTATGAGTTTAGGGGTTTAAGGTTTATGGTTTAGGGCTTAGAATCTAGGATTTTTGGTTTTGAGTTTAAGGTTTAGTGTTTAGGGGTTTAGGGTTTACGGGTTAAGAATTTATGGTTAGGGGTTTAGGGTTTATGGGTTAGTGGTTACGAGTTAAGGTTTAGGGTTTAGGAGTTAGAGTTTAGGGGCACCAGGATTAGGGTTCATGGGTTAGGGTCCAAGGGTATAAGGTTTAAGGTTTATGGGTTCAGGGGTTTAGGGGTTCAGGGGTTTAAGGTTTATGGGTTTAGGGGTTTAAGGCTAATGGTTCAAGGTCCAGGGTTCAGTGTTTAGGGTTCAAGATTTAGGGTTAGGGTTTAGGGTCTGGTTTATGGTTAGAGGTTTAGGGTTTATTGTCAGGGTTAAGGTTAAGGTTTAGGGTTAAGGGGTCTAGGGTTTAGGGTTTATGGTTTAAGGTTTAGGGCTTATGGCTCAAGGTTTAAGGTTTAGGGGTTTAGGGTTACGATTATGGTTAGGGGTTTAGGGTTACAGTTATGGCTAGGGGTTTATGGTTAGGTTTAAGGTTACAATTAGGGTTTATGGTATAAGGTTAGGGTTAGATTTAGGGTTTATGGTTTAGGGTTAGGTGTTTAGTGTTTAGGGTTACGGTTACGGTTATGGGTAATGTTTAAGGGTTTAGGGTCAAGGTTAGGGGTTTAGAGTTACAATTTGGGTTTAGTGTTTATGGTTTATGGTCAGGGGTTAGGATTTTGGGTTTAGAGTTTAGGGTTAGGGCCACACTTTTAAGATCAGGTTTATAGTTTATTGTTTGGGGTAGGGGTAGGGCTAAGGGCTTATGGTTTATGGTCAGGGTTTATGGCTAAGGATTAGGGCTTAAGGTTTAGGGCTCAAGGCTCAAGGCTCAGGGTTTAGGGGGTTTAGCGTTAGGGTTTAGGGTCCAGGGTTAAGGCTCAGGGCTTATGGCTCAGGGTTTACGATTTAGGGTTTAAGGTTAGGGTTTATGGTTAAGGCCCATGGCTTAAGGTTTAGGGTTTAGGGTTACGATTATGGTTATGAATTTAGGGTTAGGTTTAAGGTTTATGGTTACAATTAGGGTTCAAGGTCCATGGTTAGTGTTTATGGTTTAGGGACTAATGTCAGGGTTATTGTCACGGTTTAGGATTATGGGTTATGGGTTTAGGGTTTAGGTTCATGGTTTACGATTTAGGGTCCAGGGCTAGGGTTAAAGTTACATTTAAGGTTAGGGTTTAAGGCTTATGGTTTAGGGTCAAAGTTTAGGGGATTGTGGTCTATGTTTACAGTCAGGGCTATAGTCACGGGTTATGGTTTAGGGCTAGGGTTAGGGTTTAAGGTTTAGGGTTAGATGTTAGGGTTTAGGGTTAAGGTTTAGGATTAGGGTTACGAGATTAGGGTTTAAGGGTAGGGTTAGGGGTTTAGAGTTACAATTTGGGTTTAGGGTTTAGGGTTAGGGTTTATGGTTTATGGTTACGGGTTAGGATTTATGGGTTTAGGGTTTTTGGTTTTTTACTAGGGTTTAGGTTTAGGTCTAGGGTTTATTGTTTGGGTTAGGGTTAAAGGTTAATGGTTTATGGTTAGGGTTTAGGGTTAAAGCTCAGGGTTTATGGCTCAAGGTCTAGGGCTCAAGGCTTAGGGTTTAAGGTTTAGGGCGAGGGTCCAACGCTTAGGGTTTAAGGTACAAGGCTTATGGATCAAGGTTTACAGTTTAGGGTTTATGGATCATGGTTTAGGGTTTATGGTTAGGGCTTAAGGCTCAAGGCTCAGGGCTCAAGGCTCAGAGCTCAGGGCTTAAGGCTCAGGGCTCAGGGCTCAGGGCTTAGTGTTAAGGGTTACAGTTATGGTTATGAGTTTAAGGTTAGGTTTACGGTTTATGGTTTAGGATTACAATTAGGGTTCAGGGTTTAAGGTCAGGGTTTATGGTTTAGGGACTAGTGTCAGGTTTATGGTTATGGTTCAAGATTTAAAGTTTTGAGTTTAGCGTTTAGGGTTTAGGTTTTATGATTTAGGGTTTAGGGTAACAGTTACGATCAGTGATTAGGGTTTAGGGCCAGGGTGAGGGTTCAAGGTTCAAGGTTATGGTTTAGGGTTAGGGGTTACGTTTAAGGTTTAGGGTCAAGGTTTAGGATTTAGGGTTTATGGTTACAATCATCGGCGATGGTTTAAGGTTAGGGGTTAATGTTCAGGATTAGGGTTAGGGTAAGAGTTTAAGATTTAGGATTTATGGTTCAGGGTTCAGGGTTCAGGGTTTATGGTTAAGGTTAGGGTTAGGGCTAGGGTTAGGGTTAGGGTTTAAGGCTTATGGTTAGGGTTCAGGGTTCAGGGTTCATGGTTCACGGTTCAGGTTTAGAGTTTAGGGTTAAGGTTTAGGGTTTATGATTTAGGGTTTTTGGGTTTATGATTTAGGGTTTAGGGTTTATGATTTAGGGTTTTTGGGTTTAGGGTTCAGGGTTCAAGGCTTAAGGCTTAAGGTTAAGGGTTCAGGGTTAAAAGTTTAGGGTCTAGGGCTAGGGTTACGGGTCACGGTCACGGTTAGGGCTTAGGGTTTAGGATTTAGGGTTTAGGATTTAGGGTTTAGGATTTAGGTTGTAGGGTTTATGGTTAGGGGTTATAATTTAAGGTTTATGGGTTTAGGGTTTTTGGTTAGGGTTTAGGGTTAAGGTCAAGGTTAGGCGTTTATGATCAGGTTTAAGGTTTATTATCTGGGTTAGGGTTAATGGCCCATGGTTCAGGGTTTATGGTTTATGGTTAGGGTTCAAGGTTAAGGCTTAAGGTTTAGGGCTTAGGGTTTATGGCTCAAGGCTCAGGGCTTAATGCTCAGGTCTCAAGGCTCAGGGTTTAGGGTTAGGGTCTATGGCTTATTGTTTGGGTTAGGGTTAAGGGTTAATGGTTAAAGGTCTATGGTTAGGGTTAAGGCTTAGGGTTCAAGGCTCATGGTTTATGGCTCGGGGTTTATGGGGTTTAGGGTTAGGGTTCATGGCTTAGGGTTTAAGGTTTTGGGCTTATGGATCAGGGTTTATGGTTTAGGGCTTACGGCTTATAGCTTAAGGTTTAGGGCTCAGGGCTTAGGGCTTAAGGCTTAGGGCCAGAGTCAAGGTTTAGGGTTTAGGGCCATGGCTTAGGGTTCAGGGTTTAGGGTTTAAGGTTATGGTTTAGGGTTTAAGGTTAGGGTTTAAGGTTTTTGGGTTCAGGGTTCAGGGTTAAGGTTTTTGAGTTCAGGGTTAGGGTTCAAGGTTTCGAGTTTAGGGTTTAGGGTTTTTGGGTTTAGGGTTTAGGGTTATGGTTAATGGTTTAGGGCCAGGGCCAGGGTTTAGGGTTCATGGTTCAATGTTCAGGGTTTAGTGTTTAGTGTTCAAGGTTTAGGGTTTATGGTTTAGGGTTATGGTGAGGGTTTATGGTTTAGGGCCAGGGTTAGTGTTTAGGGCTTAGGTTTATGGCTTAGGGCTTAGGGTTTAGGTTTAGGGTTAGGGTTTAGGGCCAAGGTTAATGTTAGAGTTTATGGGTCATGGTTAGGGTTTAAGGTTTAGGGTTAGGGTTTATGGTTAGGGTTTAGGGTTAAGGTTTATGGTTTAGAATTTGCAAAAAAATAATATAATGCATCATAGACTACCCCCTTAATATTTTCAATGTTTTTTTTGCTCTTTGGGTTTTTTATATATAAAAAAAATATGCATCATAAACCTATACCAAAATAGTAATGTTTTGGTAGGGTTTATTTTCAATGATTAGTTTGCAACAACGGGGTGATGAGAAGTTGAATGTAGACAATTCGAAAAACTCAAAAAATGGAGAGGGATTTGAAAAGGAGAAAAGAGATTAAAGTAAAAAATATATGATTAGTGTACAAATGCACAATAATCACTGCAAACATACTTTAGTCAAACCTTTGCTAGAGTGGAAAAAGAAACAATTATTAGTCAAATATTGCCAGAGGAAAGGATTGCATCCACGATTCAACAAATGGATCATTTATGTCTATTTTTTTGGAGGAAACAAAAATAATAAAAAAGTTATTTAATATACTACTTTGTATTAGTGATGTAATATAAAATAAGAGAAGAAAGTTATAAGAAAGAACAAGGAATAAGTAAGATGTTGCTATTATAGTAGATTTGGGCATTGTATTATTTGATACTAGAAAAATTAATAAGAGAAAATAAGTGAAAATGTTTTTGTCACTCGTTTGGTTAAAGAGTTAATTCAAATCACATGTTTTTACGGTCAACAGATTGGAAATGCTATGACATTTACTCTTCATATAGCTTTATATCATGTGACAAAACCTTATAATTAGTGAAAATATAAAAATTAATTAAAAATCCAATAATGTATAATATTTTACCAACAATGAGTCTTTTAAGACATGAAAGGACATATGGTATAAGATGAATTTTTTAGAGATAAAATTAAGTTTAAAACTCAACTATGAAAGTTTTATGAATTTTTAATTGTGTTTGTGAAAGGTCTTAAGCATATAAGGCTTTTTCTTCACATGCTTAATACTTTGTTTGGTTATATAGAAAAAATGAGAAGAGATAAATTGATGAAAGTAAAGAGAAAAGTGAGAAAGAAAGTAGTATTTTATAATATTGGATACAAGAGAAAAAGAAAGATAAAATCAGAAAATAAGTGTCTACTCATATTAAAGGAGGGTGTGTTTTGTTTCCTAACTCTTTTATTAGTGGGATAGAAGGTGGTGATAAGAGGAATGTGATATTATGCTTTAAAGAATAAAAAACTTCTAAAATAAAGAAAAACACTATTTTATTATTAACTAAAAAATAAACATTATAATTTTAATAATTAAACATTTTATTATAATAATGATTATTATAATTTCAAATAATTTTATAATTAATATTTAGAAATAAATAGTCATTTTCTCGTTAGTGTCTCTACAAACTAGAAGGAAAAAATATATGGCAAGTTCCATAGAACTTTTATTGTCTCATTTCTTTATCTTTTCACAAATTTTTTTATTATCTCTTCAAATTAAGGAACCTGCGTTTAAGCTTCCAAATCAAGACATTTTTTTAATCCAGTTATGGTCACGCATAAATTTAAGTGACGTGTGCGCTTATGTCACCTATGGAAAAGTCGTCTTTCAAAGAGTAGAAGTGGGTGTTTTATTGGGACATAAAAAAATGCAAATAATCATTACTTAAAAAAGAGGAAACAATTAATTTTTTTATTTCCTCCTTTGTATTATATTAATTATTCAAATCCTTTCTCCTAAAAAACGCAAATAATGAATAATTTTATGGGACATTATTATAGATATTTTGATCAAAATATATTATTTTATGTTGATAATTAATATATTTAATCATTTTAATTTGTATACATGACCTAAAATGATATTAAAGTGGAAGAGGGGAAATATTTGTTATTGAGGGTGATATCTAGTACTCGTATAAAAATTTATATACAATTAATATATTATTTTTCATTTATTTGCATTATTTTTTTAAAAAAAATCAATAATAATTAAACATAAATAATATATAATATAATAACAATATATTAAACTTATATACTCCTAAAGCATAAATCTTTCCAAGAAAGTTTGCCATGCTATTTGATTTGATTTGATGCAATGGCGGAAAAAGGGGAACATCAAATCTCAAGATTATATTCTTTACTCTTAGTAAATTTAATATTTTATAACTATTTGCTAAAAAAGGTTTTACCCATTTGGTTAATAGTAATAGAAAATATAGATCAAAATATAGAGTTTATGAAATTTAAAATTTATAAATTGATACAATGTTCTAGTTTTGATGTTAAAATTTTATATTAGCCTCCAAAAATTTAGTCTAGTTGCACACAAAATCGAACATCATGTATCTACACAATTTTCTAAATCCACATATAAATTTTTTCTTCGAAAAAATATTTTCAGTAAGCTTCATACCTTTTCTGGATTGGTTTTGGATATGCTACAATCTCACAACTACAACACAATCTTTTTTGAAATATGTGGTAAAGATAGAAAGAGATATAAAGATTTATGACTAGACTTGATAAACTATAATAAAGATAAAAAGATAGATTGGAATATAAAGAAAAAAGTTTGCAGCCAAAAAAAATTAACTACGATTTATGGTTGTGAAGTTATACATTTTGATCACAAGTGATATAAATTTACAAAATAATAACTTATTTTAATTTTTTATTTAACAAACATCATTAACATGTTTTAAATTAATCAAATAAGTTAACTAATTATCACACTATCAATATCGAATCTTTATATTAAAAAAAATGTCAATAATTTGAATTTTATGAGCAATAATTGTTTGGAGACAACCATAAATGGATTAGTTCAATTTTATTCTACCAAAAGAATTAGAGAAAAAATATATGTGATAATGTGTGAGTTTTAAAAATGTCATTGTAATATTCATTTTTAATATTTAATAACTATTGATTCTTCATTTAAAAAATGTAATATAAAAATGATAAATGATAACTGTTTATAAATATTGATATTGACAATACATAAATATTAAACTCCAATAAATAACTATCACACTAATAATCTTTTCATTTAAACCAAATATCATGAAGAGAAAAAGATGTATTATTAATAGTTTAAGATTTTTATTATATTATCGTATCACTCATCATTCATTTTCAACTATTACTGATTTTTAAATAAAAAAACATAAATGATAATAATTCACTCATTATAGTATTATTGCAAAGAATTAACAAAATGTTAATCTAGTAGTGCTAGATCCTAGGATGACAAAGGTGAAATGTTCGATTTTTGATATCGACTTTTGTTGGGAGAAGCAGCCACACACCTTGAAAGAAATTAGTACACAAAATATTATTGCAAAGTTACATGGTGCCCCTAGCCATCAGTCAACTAAACACTTTAAACAGTCACGACTGTTATGGCAATGTGGTAAATAAAGAAGAGAACAAGTCCGATAATTCACAACACTAGACGCCGCCGTGTATTAATTTACTACTACTACCTTCTATTACATTTCCTTTCATTTCATTTCCCTCAACTTCTCTCTCAAAAATCGCCACCGTGCATCTCTTTCCCGTGCCGGGGATCGCAACCCCTGCGATTCCGTTCAACGTTCCCTTCTCCGATTCTCTCGTTTCTTCCTCTTAGCGTTTCCTCTCACCAAAACCTCTCGCTCAGAGAGCACACTGTACCTTTTCCTCTTTCTCAATCTTCTCAACTTCGTAATCATGGCTATTCGTGTTACCTTCTCCTTCTCCGGCTATGTTGCAAACAACATCGTTTCCTCCGCCACCTCCCGAATATCCAAAAACCACTCCCTCCAAGAATGTTGGATCCGTTCTTGCCTCTTTGGAACGAACCACAGAACCGAACCAGATCCATCTACCGGAGTTCGAAGCTTCCATTCTGATTTTAGAAAATCGAAATCAAATTGCTGGGTCAAGAATTCCGCCTCCGCTGCTTACACCACCCTCGCCGGAGAAATTGTCGGTGATAACTGTAAGAACCCTATCGTGTTAGGTTTGATCTCGATGATGAAGTCAACGGTTTGTGTTTCTGGGTCTTCAACGGCGGCTATGGGTGTTTCGGGTATTTCTCCGTTTAAATCTTCTTCAATTATACCCTTCTTTCAGGGTTCCAAGTCGATTCCTTGTAATGAAAGTGAAGTTCATGAAAGTGTTGATTCCAATTTGAGTTCCAAGGACTTTGAGAGAAGTAGTTGGATTTCTCGGTTGTTGAACGTTTGTTCTGCTGATGCGAAAGCTGTGTTAACTGCTGTTACTGTTAGTTTTCTGTTTAAATCTTACTTGGCTGAACCAAGGTCTATTACTTCTGCTTCTATGAACCCAACTCTTGAAGTCGGTGATCGGATTTTAGCTGAGAAGGTTTGTGTTTGCAATTATTTGTGTCATGAGTTTTTATATGTATTGTTTTTATTTTGTTTAATCTGATTGTGGTTGTTATTTTTGGAACAGGTTTCTTTCTTATTTAGAAAGCCAGATGTTTCGGATATTGTGATTTTTAAAGCACCACCTATTCTACAGGTATTGTAATTTGTAACCTTCATCACTGCATTATTGCAATTGGTTCTGTAATTTTATTAAATTAGATGTAAAAGTGTTGTGAAAAATGATGTTTCATTATTT
The DNA here is from genome assembly GCF_001865875.1 of Lupinus angustifolius. Taxonomy (NCBI): domain Eukaryota; kingdom Viridiplantae; phylum Streptophyta; class Magnoliopsida; order Fabales; family Fabaceae; genus Lupinus; species Lupinus angustifolius. The sequence continues at coordinate 24,509,850 of NC_032011.1, read as the reverse complement.
TGTGTCTTATGTAGGAATTTGGTTTTTCTTCATCCGATGTATTTATAAAAAGGGTTGTGGCTAAGGAAGGGGACTATGTTGAAGTAAGTTTCTATGGTTTGAGCTATTTGTTGATTATGTTGGAAGTATTGTACCTTAATTGCTGATGACGTGTTGGGTTCTTTTTGCGGTAGGTTCGTGATGGAAAACTATTGGTGAATGGTGTTGCTGAAGAAGAGGAATTCGTTGTAGAACCTCTTGAATATGAGATGGATCAAGTGGTAATGTTCGATATTTTCCATGCTAAATGGTATTTTGTGAATTGATTGTGGTACTTGATAACATGGTTAACAGTTTTTTTCTTCATGGCTGCAGGTTGTGCCAGAAGGATATGTTTTTGTGATGGGAGACAATCGCAATAACAGTTTTGATTCTCATAACTGGTAAATTTCCAATCTCTCTATCACTGACTTTTCTCTATTGTTTCTGCTGGAGGAAGTGTGCTTTAGGTGGACGATACATTTTGGTCTATTTGTTGATGCTGTTCTTCTCAAAACATATTGGTTATATCTTATATGTAAAGATGCAATCATGTCTCTCGGTAGTTCATGTTTATTATCTCTATAGTGCATATACTTGTTTGAATGGTGATGTCTGACATTTTAACTGAACATATTTGCTATTTTTGTCTTTATCAGGGGTCCACTCCCTATCGAAAACATTGTCGGTAGATCCATGTTTCGGTACTGGCCTCCATCCAAACTATCTGACCCTGACACCTTTCTTCAGAAACCCACATCTGGAAACAATTCGGTGGTAGTTTCTTGACATGATTCCCCTGCCTTCTAAGGGTGAAGGGTTCCAGATACTTTTATTTCTTAAAGATGGAGCGTTGCTCACGTTTTTGCCCTGGAGTGAGCTCTTATCTGTTCGACGATTCTTCAAGATGAGCCTACTTGTGTTGAATATAGTTTGGGGTGAATTCATTGATGCGAATTTGTCAATGACCTAATAATGATGAATACCTTGTTCATTTGGTGGTATCATGAGATGAAAGGAAAGTGAAAGAGACATGATGGTTGATTTGTGTTGCATTCTTTCATGTATAGGGGTCTGAATGCTAGAAACAAGAGGAAAGATTTGGCATGGAACTATTTACTTCCTGTGAGTTCCATAATCAAGCCTCCTCCCAATTTGAATCTATGTTGTCATTAATGGAAAAAAATTATCTCGGCACGACTCTAGTTGCCTGTTTTCCGGTACATTGTGCATGTTTTTGGTACATATGGATGCCTGTTTTAAAAGCAATCACCATTTAAGGTTTCCTTAAGTTATTCATGATATTGTTGGTGAATTTAAGTAATAATAATTCATAACATATCATTACTTTGGTGAATGGTGAACATGTTTGTACAACATGAAAATGTTACTATGTAAGCTATGTATGCAGTTTATACAAAAATTGACATGCTCGATCATGTAAGGGTTCCATAATGCAATAAATTTTTTGAAATGTTTTTGAAGACCATGGAAATGATTGCTTGCAATCATAGTAATCTCACCATTAGTGAATACTCAAGGAATCCACTGTATACTAGGTTTTAACTTCAAACCCTCAAGGGTTGTGAAATGTATGCGAATAACTCGTAATATTTTGTTTTGTCCTTCATTTTTCAAATATACAACTTATTCAACAATTTACCAAGAAAGTTTGGTTTATCCAACTTACCTAAGCTTTTTGTACACCATTGTTTAGACCGTTTAATTTATCACCAGCTAACATATTATTTTACAAGTCAGTGAACTCTTGATAAGGGATTTAAGAAGGCGTAGATTATGATTTAGGACAATATGGATTTTCTATTAAAATTTGACAATTCAAAGCAATAAACTAGAAAGTGTTTTTGTTTAGTAGAACTTGAAAATGCAGATTTTGCTAATTTCTACATAGTAACTGAGATTCCAGAACAACAACATAAAAATAACAGGTTACATATCACAGGTCTTAATAATCTAAACCTTGGCCAATTCAACATTATCTTTTGAATCACCTTGCTTATCTTCCACTGTTTTGTAAATATAACAAGAAGCACAAAACAAGTAAAACACAAAGTTCAAAATGCTTATCACTGCCAACAGATAATAGAAGTAGTTGAGCTTGTCTCTGTTCAAGTTATTACTTGCCAGCCACCCTCCACTCACTTTGTTAACCACCACAACCACCACCGTGCTCGTAAAGTAACCGAACGCTGCAGAGCACCAAGAAATCGCAGTGCTCAGCGACTTCATTCCAGCTGAACTTTCAGCGTAGAAAAACTCCAGAATGCCTATCAATGTAAACATGTCTGCAGCTCCAAAAATACCATATTGATAACCAAGCCAGAAAATACTAATTGGCAAAGGCTCGGTGCTATCTACCATGTTATGTTCGATGGCTAAGGATTTGCGCCGCGTCTCTACAAAACCAGCAACTGCCATGGAAATAACTGACAGAACCAATCCAATTCCAATGCGCTGAAGGTGTCGAATTCCAGTTGGAATCCCTGTGATTCTTCGAGCGAATGGGACAAAGATGCGGTCGTATATAGGGATAAGGATAAAAATGATCAACAGAGGGATGACTGGGAGAGTGGATCCTGGTACTTTAAACCCCTTGATTTTATTGTTCATAGTGGTGCTTTGTTGTATAGTGAAAGTTTGAAGCTGAGCCAAACATGTGTTCATAAACATGGTGCTAAATATTATAGGTAGCATTCGGATTAGGATTTTGGTTTCTTCCACTTGTGTTACTGTGCACAAATTCCAGGGTCCAGAGGGTGTGGGTTTTATAGTAATTGCTGCATGGTCCAAGAATCTGGGAATTCATTTTTTGCAATAAAACCAAATGAGAAAGAGCATAAACACTAGTCCTAGTCCTAAGCAAAGATAACTGGTCATGTAAGGATACATAATTATTTGTTATGTTGTAGTACCTGAATTGTTCTGTCCTTTTGAGTATTTCATAATTGTCATCTCTTTCTTTTTCATGAATTTCATGTAGTTCCTCTGTGTTCTCTGGAATCTGAACCTTTCTGTTTCTAAATGCTGCTACAAATACCTAATAGTTCACCAAATATGAGTCTAATATGTATTAAGTGAACATTTTTATATATAAGAGAAGTGATAAAAAATATGACAATAATGTTATTTACCTGTATAATTCGAGTTAGTGGACTACCCTTTGGGATATTATTTCTATATAATGACTTGCCCATGCAAATGAAGAGAATAGCACAAAATATTGCTATAGTGCATATACCAAAACTCCAACCCCATCCATGGTTTGCACCAATCCAATTAATGAGAGTAACACCAATTATTGATCCTATGGTAAGGCTAAACAAGAACCAGTTGAAAAAGCTTGATAGTTGAGTTGCTTCTTTGGGATTTTTAGCATCAAATTGATCAGCTCCTAAGGCTGGTAAAGCTGCTTTAATACCACCAGTTCCCAATGCAACAAGGTATAGGCCAGAGTAAAGAATTGCAGCTTGGCCAACTGTAGTGGATTTACATTGGCTTATTTGGTTTGGTGCTAAATCTTTGCAGGGTATGGGTCTTAATTGGTGGAAGTATGCTTGAGTTGTGAGAAGACCATATCCCTGAAATTACAACAAATAGTCCTGTGAAGTTTTTGTTTCTTTTGAGAAACTTTTATATAACTCAATTCATGCATGCTCCAGAGAGAATCTCTACTATTGACTTTAAAGTTTAAACAAACTTTATAAATTTATGTCACTGATTTAAGTTCAGTGCTAAAAGTTCCTGAATGGATTGGAGTTAAAATTATTTGATTTTAACCATTATTAGCTAACTACAAGGGAAGATGTGGACATAAACCAACTTGGTATTTTATTTATTGTTATCCCAATAAAATTCTATTTTTTGTAATTATTGTATTGGCATGCTGCACTATTAATTGTATGACTTTCTGCTAAGAATATTTTGGGCTGTGCCCACTTCCAGATTTTATGTTGTTTTTATATTACCAAACGAAATGTGCCAGTCAAAGCACTAGGTAGGATTCAATTATTGAACACTATGATTGCAAAGACTCACTAAACTATCCAAAAAAGAAATATGCAATGTTTATCCATTTTATTTCATTTCATGTTATTCATATGATTTTTCCTTCACAGTTAATTGGACTTACCAACAATTCCATGCATGCAAACAAAACACAAGTCTTGAACCTAGACATATATGTATCACTGATAAATCCACCAACAAGTGCTAATAAAAATGCAGTTCCTGAAAAGTTGGTCAGGGTTGTAGCAGATTCTGTTAAGCTGAAGTTCATGTAGCTAAAGAAATAAGTTACTAGGCTCACTGCATTGGCAACAAAGGCCATGTTATCTAGCCCTTCCATAACTGCATAAAAAAAATGTAGTTTCAATTTATTATATAAACACAACAAAAAGATTTTCACACATAAAAGGGTAGAAAGTAGGATTTTACATACTATATACAGGAAGTGTAGCTTTTTTTCCTCCTAGCTTTCTTTGTACCCTTTGTTGCATATCCATGTTTTTTAAGATACCCTGGTGAGTTATCAAACAAATTCAATTAACAAAAGAAATTCAAGAAGTGTTTTGTTTTAAGGTAGAGAAAGGAGGCACATATATTGCACTAAGGTATTAGTAGAAGAATATTAAAATTGTATGGCAAGAAAAGAGGAAGGATTAATTACCATTGTTAGTGCCTTCTTTGAAAAACAGGACCTGCTTCTTTTGGTACTAGTAGTTCATTCATTTTGGATTTATATAGGATCAAAAAACTCCACCATATTACAAAAATGTTATTTTGACAACCATGACAATTTTAGTTATATTTTATTTTTTGTTGGACTTTATGAAATGATGATACATACAGAGATAAAAGTGAGAAGTGAGAGATATAATATAATGTAAGATAAGTTACAGAATTTGAGATATTATGATTAAGGATAACACTACTCAAGATAATATGTGCCACTAGTTGCCTTTAACATTAAAGTAAGCAATTAGAAAATTAAAAAGTGAAAACTTGGCTTTGTGACAAAAAAATTGGTTTATTTTTAAGCTGAGTTCTGTTCCTGTTTTGTCCTCTTCCTCACCAACCATATATAATATAATTGTTTTGACTTCATCTGTTGACTTTATCTCATTTTTTATTGTTTTTTCAAACTTGGACAATTAGCTAAATGCTGATACATGAGAATTTGTAATCTCCGTGCCACCAGAAAAATATTTAATAATATTATTTTAACTCAAATATTTTTTCAATTAATTAGAAAGAATGATATAGAGTGATATAAAAAATGAGATAACAGATGCACTCCCAATACCGATTAGGTACTACTAATGTTACTGCATGGGATTGATCAACATCTCTGAACTACTTCGTTCATGTATCTGTTCCAAACATGTAGCATATAATCTTCAGAATCATTCCCTATTTAACTAATAAACCAAGCTTTATACAAATCAATAGGAAAAAATCATCAAAATTAATACATTAGGATAAACTAAGAAGTTTCTTTTATGCTAGCAGAACTTTGTCCCCAATGTTTAATTTAAACTTTATTGTTCATATTTGTGTGTTAGGCCAAGGTAGTTGCCAAACTACTTTCAGTTGTTTTCCATAATGAATTTAATAACATTGAATTGCTTGTCAATTTCGTTTGCTCTGTTCATTCACTTCACCAGCTTGCTTAACCTCTTCTGCAAGTTTTCTTAATTTGATATTTCTAAGGAAAAAAAGTTCCAATTTCTAATGTTTAACAAAGACTTCTAACTACTGTATACTCAAGTAATCGATGACTTATTATGATATGAAGACAATAATGGGGAAGATATTATTAAATAATATAGATTTTATGCCACTTGCATGAATGTTAAGGTAGAGGTCAAACAACCTTTGATTCTACAAATGATATCTCTTCACCTTTTGGTAATGAACTAATTCATTTTAGGGTGTGTGTTATTCTTTCAATAACTGTCACTCTCATGAATCGAACTCTAACCTTTTGACCATCCTGGTAGGGCCTTTCTCCTAAGAAATGAATGAGATATGAGAGTATAATTTTCCCTCTCATACTATCGCATATGAACACTATTACTACCATCATCACTCTACCACGATCAACACATCAATTCTATCATTATGCACTAAACAAAATAAAAGTTTATTCTCCTTCTATTTTATCACAATTTTATCCTAATTTCTATCCACAATAATAAAGATAATATATTCTTACCAAGGTAATCGAAAATGCAATAAGAATCCTAAAGAACCTAACCATATAAAGACATATCTGAAATCTAATTGCCACACTTTACAGCTACATTAAGCTTGATTCAATTTATTCAATCTTGTCCGGACTTCAAATTGCAGTCCCAAACAAATAGAAATGGCCCATTTTTAATTGTTTTACTAAACCAATATTAAGGTTGTGGGCCGTGAAGTTTGTCTGTCCTAAGAAAACAAAGATAAAATAACCAAATGTTATGATTATCATTTTCTTTAGAATAAAATTAATATATTTTGTTGGTTTAATAGTCGAGTGTTCGATTCTTATAAGCAATATTTGTTGGAAATAGTTCTTTACTAAAAAGGTTAAAAAAAGAATTAAAGTGAAATTAAAAAGGAGAAAAAATAATATTGTAAAAATCAGTTCGTGTCGGTCAGTTCAACAGGTAAACTATTAAATCGGTCTTAATATCGACATGATACAACTGTTATACCCATCATACTGGTCAAAACAGGTCATACCAAACAATTTTCAATGAACTACACCAATCATACTTACTAGATTGATAATATATTATATATGTCTATTTAACTGTACCAATTACCGTAGAGAATTTCTTGTCGGTCGGAAATGGCTTTTACTTTTAGAGCCTAAAAGTAAAACACGCGTCCCAAATTCTAACAGTGTGCTTTCTTTTTTCTTTCTTGACCCTCATACTTTCTAGTTTCCATCTTCCAAAAAAAAAAATCAGAACAACAATGGATCTTCGTGAATCAATCAACAACCAAAACGACGTCGTCTTGAACATCACCAAACACTTAATCTCAAAAGAGGGTAAAGACAAAAACCTAGTGTTTTCGCCATTGTCGATTCACGTTGTGTTGAGTATCATCGCTTCTGGTTCGAAGGGCCCCACACTAGATCAAATACTCTCTTTCCTCCGATCAAATTCCACCGATCATCTCAATTCCTTTGCCTCTCAACTCATCTCCGTTGTCCTCTCCGATGGAAGTCTCGCCGGTGGTCCTCGCTTGTGTTTCGTTAATAGCGTGTGGGTTGAACAATCCCTTTCTCTCAATTCTTCTTTCAAACACGTTCTCGACAATGATTTTAAGGCAACCTTGGCTTCTGTTGATTTTCAAACGAAGGTTAATCAATTTGTCTTCTCTTTTTGTCACTAGTAGAAATGTATAATCCATGCCCTGCTTTTTATTGTAAAATAACCAATGAGATCTAAAATTGATCTCTAACTATTTCTCTCTTTCCCGGCTGTGTTTGCGAATTGGATTTTGTACGAGAATAAAAGGAAATCGAAGGGTTGAGAGCTACGAAATACGGGAGCACATCTCATAGAATGTGCCCCTCCATGAGTTGAGTTACGATTACTCAGAAAAATACTTAATTAACAAACTTTTAACTTAAAGTACATTTTTTTCAACCAATCAGGTGACATAATTTGTGTGAGAGCAAATGTACTCCTATGAAATGTAGATGAGTCCTCCCTTTTGATTGACCCTCCAGAACTCAACTCGAAAACGAATTTAGGAGTTAAACCAGCTTCAATTTGATCTTATCTCTTATATGATTGACCCAACATACATAAATCGATAAACTTATGTTGTGGTATGATATGATCCACAATATACAGTACGGTTTGTTGAACATGCATATTTTATTCTTTTAGTTGAGTTTATAACCTAACTTTAAACGTACTTTAATCATTACAATTAAATATATTCCTAACTCCTAACAACCTGTTTGTATATAAATATGTCTAATTCTCTTAAACTAGGTGGAGGATACATATGGTATAGATAAAAAAATATTATTCCTAACTGTCTAAGGTAAATTGGATAAATTAGAGGTAGACTTTATAAAATGAGTAAAATCTTTTTACTTTAAATTGAAAACTGTAGACTTGATATTGTTCCTCTGTTTGAGACCTAAACATTGTAACCCTCTTAGGACCTTCAATCACTTCCTGCTATAGGCTTCCTTTCTGGTACTTTTTTGGTCCAATTCTGTATTAAGTTATTCACTAATTAATAATATCTGTTAAATTCTTTCCAAAATTCATGTTTGTAGTTTAAACTGATCCCAGCATCTTGAAGATGTATGTGACATACCTATATATATGTTATTCAAATGCATCAAGGGATCAAACATGACTGGCTTGCTAGTCTTCTTTTCTTGAATGTGCAATCAAGCCAAAAGATATGAGTTAATATTAGCGAAAAGTTCTAGAGCTAGAGAGAATACAAGTCACGATCCTTTTGGCATTTTAGAGCAGTAAAATTGTTAATTTCTATATTAACAATTGCTGCCTTGCACATTAGATGGTCTGTTTTAGCACTCTCCTTATTGTTTTTCGTATGAACGTTTCTGATTGAATTTATAACTAATTTTCTAACATAACTATATGAATTAATATTAGCAAAGAGTTGTATTTTCTGTTGAAGACCTCTATGTAAAATTGATTTTTAAATTGATGATGGTTTTAAAGGCTGTTGAAGTGACCAATGAAGTTAATTCCTGGGCTGAAAAAGAGACCAATGGCCTTATTAAAGAGATTCTTCCACTTGGGTCAGTTGACAGCTTAACCAGACTCATCTTTGCAAATGCACTGTACTTCAAAGGAGCCTGGAATGACAAGTTTGATGCATCAATAACAAAAGACTACGATTTTCACCTTCTTAATGGCAACTCAGTCAAGGTTCCCTTCATGACCAGCAAAAAGAATCAACGTATTAGGGCTTTTGATGGTTTCAAAGTCCTCGGTCTTCCTTATAAGCAAGGTGAAGATAAGCGTCAGTTCTCTATGTACTTGCTTCTTCCAGATGCTAAAGATGGGCTTTCCGCTTTAGTTGAGAAGGTAGGTTCTGAATCTGGTTTCTTGGAACACAAACTTCCTCTTCAAAAAGTGGAAGTAGGTGACTTCAGGATCCCAAGATTCAAGATTTCTTTTGGTTTAGAAACTTCTAATGTGCTGAAGGAGCTAGGACTTGTTTTGCCATTCTCTGGTGGAGATTTGACAGCTATGGTGGATTCTCCGGTACCTCAGAACCTGCATGTTTCCAACATATTTCACAAGTCATTTATTGAAGTAAATGAAGAAGGCACTGAAGCTGCAGCGGTTACTGCTGCAACTATAAACTATAGGAGTGTGCAAATTGTGACAAAGATGGACTTCATAGCTGATCATCCATTTTTGTTCCTCATCCGAGAAGATAAGACCGGAACTGTACTCTTTGTTGGCCAGGTGCTCAATCCTCTTGCTGAATGATTTCAGTTGTGGCAATCCTGGATACAACAAAATCAGTAATGAAAACTAGGCCTTTTTTCTGCTATGATACTAAATTTTTTATTCTCAGACAGTTGACTTTATTAGAGAAAACTTGCATATGGATATGGGCTGGTGTTGCATGTTATATATTTGCTAACAGTTATGAGTTTAAGAGTCTGTATGTTGCATATTTTCTGCATGTGCTTGCATTCCCTAATCCAAATGGTTTGAAAGTGAGTCCTATTGAAATTGGAAGCTGTCAACTTTTATCTGTGTTAATATTTGATAATTGATAGTATCAGCCAGGAAAAATGTTATCTAGTGACATAAGGCAATCTTAATATGACAATGTTTGAACAATTAAGAGATGCATAATGTAAAGCATAGTGTGAATGAATCACTCAACATCACGGTTGATTAGTGTGAAATGTGGAAATACCTCGAAAGCAGTAATCTCAATGCTACCCCATTTTGAAAGGATATGGTTTATTTTTCCTTATAAAAGGAATCCTGAAATAATGAATACTCTATTAACTTCAAGTTAGTGGAGACAAAAGGTGAAAAACTTCTTGAGTTCATGATTACACTTTACACCAAATCTTCAAAAACATGACTAAAAGGTGCACAAAGGTTAAAAGTGATCAAACTCTTGTTAAGCGACTTGTATGGCCAGTGAGGAATTTCTCCAATAAAACTACAATAAAAAATTTATATTACTTGAAGAGAAAGGTAATTAGTTAGAGATATGAAAACATAATCATTTTAGGATAGAGTATCTTGTTAAACCTTAATACAAAATAATTTTCTATCATCTGTTTTTACTTTAGCTGGTCAATCACAATGAAGCAAAATTGATAAAGTTATGAATATTTAATTTTTTTTAACTGACATGGCATAATAGGATTGGTCTGAGACAAGGTTTGGGACAGCAGATTCTTTTCCCGTAATATTTGTGTATTCATTTGTTGATTACTTGCTATTCTTCAACTGTGAGTCTAGTCACATATTTTATATTTTATAATAATAATCTTAATCTGTATGCAACAAAATGTGAACCAAAGCACGTGTTTTCGACCACAAACCAACCCAGTCAACTATTGAGATAAGGTTAATGAGCATAGCATAGTTATATTTCATTTTGTACCTCAAAATCTCCTTTATAATTCAACAAGTTCAATAGGAAACTAGCAAAGATTCACTCACACCTCATTGCTCTTTCTAACTTGTCAACCTCCTCAGTATCATTTTTTTCCTTTAATATAACCAAAAGTCATAACTGTTGACCGTTAAAATATTTAATATAACCATAAGTCATAAATGTTGACGATTAAAAAAATATTGATTTTCATTATTCAATCAACACAATAATACAATATATATTGAATTGGAAAATTTTGCATGGAATAAGAAAGACACAGCTACGTTGTTACCTTCCTCTTTCATTTCCTTGGTGCTTCTATAGCTATAGAAAAAAGCATTACTACTCTCACATGACTACTACTACTTCAAACAATTCTCTCTGAAATGAATCATCCTAACAAACAATTCTCTAACTCACCGTCATCACACAGTGACGGTAGTTTGAGACAATCACTTCAGCAACGTAGGCTTACTAAGCAAAAGAGGCTCCGTTACTTGACGGACCAAGACGCCGGCGTCAATTCCACGTCATCCTTGCCGGCTTCTCCTCTTCCATGTTTCAATATTGGTTCTTGTTCCGATCACTGGTCCTCCTCTGCAGTTCCTCAACCGTTACCTCTCCCTGAAACACCGTTGACTCACCGATCAGAGTCAACCATTCTATATTCTGCTAGTTATTATGCTCACCTTGGATCTCCTTCATTTGAGAATAGAGCCTTTCCCTTTTTCAGGTTAATGTTTTTCACTTATCCAAAGATTATAGTGTTGTTAGATAGATCTAACTTATAAGTTATATTGAATTTGTCACAAATTAAGTTTCAATGATTATTAGTATTAGTAGTAAGCCATAAATAAAGTGGTCAAGTTTGGTAAGTAACTTGGATAAAGTTTCTGAGGGTATGGTGCTCAGTTTCTTTGTTGCATGAAATTTGATTTTTTGAACTCCTTGTTTGTGTGTGTGTTTGTGTTTTGATTTTATCTGTGTAAGTTTATTTACTATATGATGAATTGGTTTGTTTCTACTTTTTAGTTGTTGAGTTTCTGATTTCTCTATAAAATCAACTGCTAGTTTTGCTTAAATATAGATACAATTATATAAGGTTGGTACAACAATATGGTTGTTGCTTTGCGACCATGAGGTCACGATTTCAAATCTGCAGGGTAATCAGATTAAGTGGGGAGCTTTGTGCAATAAATCGCCTATGCACTCTGAGTTATATTGTATGACATGTTGATTTGTTGTAGTAATTTTGTTTCCTTCTCAAACTTGTCAGAAAGTCGATGGATCATGATACAGTGAGAAATTTTCGATCTTCAACCAATTTGGGTAGTGCATCCTCTTCTGATGCAATGACTATGAATGCAAAACATGACTTGAAAGTCAAAATTCCAGCTACAAGAGTCTTGGGAGGTGATTTCTCCACTCTTGTTGCATCACAGGACTTAAATATAGGAAACCTTTTACCCTGATTATTCTGTTGTTAATGCAGGCCATAGTTCATGTAAAGATCCTAGACAACTATCTCATGAAACTATTTCCAACATGAAATTGCATTCTGCTACTAAGAGTGCTCCAACTAGCATACTCTCTAGTCCTGTTACTAGTCCTCGTAGAACAAGCAATGTAGATTTATTTGATCCTTCCCTTCATTTTCATCAACATTTCAATGACATTTTGAAAGTATCACTGGCTAAAACTGTTCCTAGTCCAGAATATTCTCCTCACCTTAGCCCGGGTAGCCGCAGTCATTTTCTCAATCCTAACACTGAAGAGGGGTCTAAGCAGCATAAATTTTGCTCCAGAGTATGGCCTGAAAATAATCATGTTTATGCTCACCCATTACCCCTTCCTCCCAAAGATTCATTACCATCACAAATTTGTACACAGCATCAATCAAGTATCATGCATCACACTACTGAAAATTCACCTTCATTGAAAGGTCCCTGGCAGAAGGGAAAACTTATCGGACGCGGATCATTTGGAAGTGTTTATCATGGAACCAACCTGTATGTAGTTCATTTTGCTGTTCATCACATGTTATCTGCTTTAAAGTTCACCTTTTCTATGGTTATTCATGAGCTTCCTGTTTACTTAACAGAGAGACTGGAGCCTCATGTGCTATGAAAGAGGTGGATCTTATTCCTGATGATCCTAAATCTGCTGACTGCATAAAGCAACTAGAGCAGGTTCTTCCCGAGTCTTTTTTTATGAGCAAATATATTATAAAGGGCACAAGGAGTGCCAACCCGATTACAATTTGCAACACAGGTCAATACAAGAATACCATCATTTTAATTTTATCCTACAAGAATAAAATTACTATGACCGTGCAACAATAAGGTTGTAGAAACAAGAATACCATCATTGTAGAGGAAAATATTAAACTAGTAGTTAGCACAATTTGAATGCCCCTGAACTTTGTCCTACAATTTACATCAAGTAACCTAATGGTGAGCCTTGGTGCAACAATAAGGTTGTCACTTAATTATGCAGGTAAGGCCGTATACATACAGGTATGAATCTCGTGCACTAGGCCGCCCTCACACAAATACACACAAGGAGAGATTTTCGAGATGAGCCTTAATAATAGATTTCTTTTCTAACTAAAATAAAAGGCAGATTACTTTTGGCAATTATGCTGCTAGTACAGTTTCTGAAGAAAATTGATTCCATTTCATAATTCCCTTTTCCAAGATTATGCACTTTCCCCCATTGTAGTGATGCACATTCCTACATACCCCATACTATTTTGTACAGCACTATTGTCAATTGGATGGTGTTTAACCTGTTTTTCTGATTTCTGAATTGTCTCTTGCTTCAGGAAATCAGAATTCTTCGTCAACTAAAACACCCTAACATTGTGCAGTATTATGGCAGTGAAATAGTGAGTAAAACATGTTGGTACTTGTTTGAAGTATGCCAATACAACCTAATGAAAATTTTAAGAATCTTTATGACTGTAAATAAGATTGAATTTGTGAACCATCTTTGTTTCAGGTTGGGGATCACTTGTACATATACATGGAGTACGTTTATCCTGGATCAATTAACAAATTTATGCATGATCACTGCAGAGCTATGACCGAACCTATGGTTCGCAATTTTACATGGCATATTCTCTCTGGATTGGCATACTTACATAGTAAGAAGACTATCCATAGGTAACAACAATGATGGAAGGATATAATATACATGTTTTTCTTCATCCGAATGACGACTTATGATATCTAACATAAACTCGATAGTCTATCAGTCTGATTGGCATTGCTGTAATTGGTTCTTCAGGGATATCAAAGGTCCAAACTTGCTGGTTAATGCATCGGGCACTGTCAAGCTCGCAGATTTTGGTGTGGCAAAAATTGTGAGTTTTTTAAGTTCTGTTTACATTTGATTATGCCTAGATATATAGATACTATGCTAATATTCTCATTTACACATGTTAACTTGTCTCTTTGGTTGCACAATTAGTTTATCATTGAAGTAGCATACTTTTTTTTTGTTTCTGGTGGTCATGCTATTTGAACACTCTGCTCTTTCCAGCTGACCGGGAAATCATATCAACTTTCATTGAAGGGAAGTCCCTACTGGATGGCTCCAGAGGTATTTTATTACCTGTATGGTAAAGTATAATCTGCAGATTTTATAGATGGTAATGAGTAATGACATGCCCTTTTTACTATAATATGTTCATTGCAGCTTATGATGGCTGCCATAAAGAAAGAATCCAGTCCAAAGCTTGCAATGGCTGTAGATATATGGAGCTTAGGGTGCACCATCATTGAGATGCTGACAGGAAAACCTCCATGGAGCGAGTTCGAAGAGGTGAGCTCCTGATTAGGCTTGTTAACTCATTGAAGTCTTTCAAGGATAAATATTGATTTGTTGGTTCAATATAAGGTCAATAATCATTCCTCCTATGTTAGATGGTGGGGTATTTGTGCAAAAAATATATCTATAGGAGTTATCCTTTTACCCTTATATTGGCATGGGTGCAACTTATGCTATACATTACATTTTGCATGCTCTAGGAATAAGCACAAAATAAAGTTGAGTTGGATTGAGGTTTATACTTTGAAATAACATTCATATGTTACCCTCTCTTTCTTAGGCTCAAGCCATGTTCAAAGTACTGCATAAGTCACCAACTATACCCGAAACTTTATCTTCAGAGGGACAAGATTTCCTTCTGCAGTGTTTCAGAAGGAATCCTGCAGATCGACCATCCGCGGCAATGCTTCTTACGCACACCTTTGTACAAAATTTGCATGACCAAGATGTTTTGGTTCATTCACAAGGCTATGTCAGAGGTGACCCAGGATCAGGTGATAACTGTCATAGCCCCGAATGCAGTCCCGAGGGTCGCGACATAGTGCCATTGTCAGCCTCCATACGCACACGGATCATTAACAAAATTCATAATTTAATAGGGTAACATTTGTAGCTATTTTGATGTTTTATGTTAGTATTTGCCATTTTGCCTTGTGAATTTTAAGTTTGATGATAATATGCTTTCAGCTGCCTGATTATTGGCTTCATTGTTGACAGTGATACTTCCAAAAATCTGCCATGAAATCAAGTACCCTCAATTACATGTCTGTTACAAATTCCAGCAACAAACCCTTCACCGTTATGAGAATCATCAAGAACCTTTGAAGCATGTCATAAGCTGAGATTTTGCTGCAATGTTAGAAGGAAACAGGGTTCTGGGGCATGGATTTTCTTGTGTACTTCAATACTTTTACTTGATAGTTGATATAGCTGGGATTTAGAAGCTAGTCACTCTTGATGTTGTTAGAAATATATCATCCCTAAGTTTGGGAGGTAAAATAAATGATACAATAGTTCACATTGTATGTACATGATTGTACCAAAAAATTGTGTATGTGCACCAGAAGTCTAGGCTAGTAAAAATTACTCCCAAGCGAGAATTTCATATGTAAATTTAATTCATTATATATATTATTTGATTATATACATTCATGATTTCACATCAGATTTAAAGAAGCAACATCTAACCTATTAATATCATAACTTCTTAATCACTGCAAAAAAATTCATAGAAAAAGTATATTCTTAATCACAGTTTGATGATTGCATTGCTTTCTTATACAACATGACATGAATGATATGTTGTGTTCTGGAGTGAATAATATGTTGTTTGGTCTAAGGTGGGAGATGATGACATTTATGTAATATAGGAGAATAGTTATGTACCTGCTTTTATGTTGTATTGTTTTCTGAGAGAGAACACCTATATTTGCTTTGTTTTTTAGCTGAAAGACAAAATCTAAAGAAAGAATCTGGTAGAAAGACAGTGGTAAAAAAATGTGAATTTTAAAGAAAATGAGTTTTTATTCACAATTATGCCCCTATCATGAGCTGTTGATGGAGGAAGGGTATTCTAGGAAAATGCACAAATTTTGCTTCTCTCCTCTTATTTATTCTCACAATAGAGTAGAAACAAAAGTGGTGAGTCCAGCCACTTTTCCTTTCTTATTTATGCATGTACTTAATATGTATACCTTTATAATATAAGTATTTTTTTTTTACAGTGTCAGCAAATCCTTACTATTTATATGTTAGTTATTATTGATTTTCAAATAAAAGTATTATAAATTAATGGTGAATGATGTGTTGACAGTATAAAAAAATTTACATTTGAAACTCTTTCTATATTTGTATTTAAGTAGGTATAAATCTAATAAAATTGTGATATCTATTAAAAAAAATTATCTTTCTTTATTCCATCCTTTTTCTCCTCCTCTTTCTTTCTCCCTTAATTTAGGAAAAAGGAAACTTAAATACCCATGTGTTTGGTTTAACCTAAACCCCTTTTGATATTTTGATCATGTTAGAATATATGATTTATCTCCTCAACATATCTAGAGGATATTTGAAATATGGAGATAATTGAAGATTTTTTAGAAGTGATATTATTTTGTCTTTTATCTTTTGTTATATGTTTCCTTAATTTATTATTAGTTGAATATGAGTGATAGTTGAGTTCATTACATTACAATTAAATTAAAAAATCTACACAATGATTTAGTCTAGATTCATGCACATTAGAAGAAAGAATGGACAACAGCTCAGGATAATGAAGACCCTTCTTCACTATTTAGTTTTTTAGAATTTTGACCCGATTGGGATATTCAAGACTTGTTTTGTTCTATTAACTTGTCTACTTCTGAAGCTAATTTTGACAAATCCTAGAAATTAGATTTATCTTTTTCGGATTGGATTTGGGCTATTCTTCGAATAAAACTAACCAACCTTTTTTTATGTACAATCATAAGAATGATAAAACATTTTAAATTAATAACTATTTTTAATATGACAACATTAAACTTATTTAGGTAAGTATAAGGATTTTTTGATTTGTGGTAAGGAATTAATCTCTTTATCAAATCATCGACCTTAGAGATCCAGTAGAGTCTTACACTATTGTATCAACGTATTAAGTCCAAAAAGGATTTGATGCCTAACACAAATGTTGAGGGATGACAACTGTCGAAGTTGTTGAATTTTGATGGACACCATGCTCGTCTTCAAATCAAATCTAGACAGTGGTCCAGTGTTGTCATTTAAAAGCCATCCCCAGAATGAACCTCTGTTATGAAACACAACTCTGTCATTTAACGTGCGGTAGCAATTCAGTCGTAGAAATCTTGATTGCGACAAAACATATAACATGTCCAAGACACCAAAGTTATGAAATTTCGAATGAGTATGACAATGTTAGAATAGCTATTAACCTAAGAGAAGCTTCAGAGGCATGGGTAATAAAAAGTTTTTATAATCGAAAGTCAATACTCAAAGTGAAAGTTCGATTCCGGTAAACTATACTTGTTGGGAAGGGCAGCCACAAACACTTAAAAGAATGCTTTAACATTTACCTGTTATCGGTATAAAGATTTATACAATCATAGATCACATGTTATATTTATACAGCAAATCATGTTAAAAGTTTTAGGCACTTATATTTTGATTATGGTATCTTAATCTGACGTGTGTGTATGTGTACTTGAACATTGCGAAACACAGAAGCATTATTGTTTGAATTAAAAAAGAGTTTGTAACGTTATTGTTAAGGTTGTTCACTCATGGGTTCATACAGTAACCAGACTCCTGAAAAAGCTCATTGATGTTGTTTTGAAAGGAACTTCTCGATAAAAGGGTATGCACTTTACTCTCTAAAGATTCCACTTTTCTGATTTCCTTAGCCTTTCTTTTCGTCCTTTTATCGTTCCTCGAGGTTCTTCAACTCAAATAATAATTTCAATCATAATAATAATAATAAATAAATAATTTTAACTTAACCCTTCCCAGTTTTCACATCCTTCCATTTCAATTCCCTTCCCAAAGAACTCAAAACATATAAAAGAATGGAAAATTCTACAACTCCTTTTTCTATAACAACAGAAACGGAAAATGAGCATAAGCATGACCATAACATATTTCTTTATCTGCAATATAACCCTCTTCTGGATATGACATCCTTTGCAAAAAGAATTTCAGAATAAGAATGTTTCACAACCTCTAATGTTCCAACTTCAAGCATTCAAGTATGATATTCTTTTACAATCTACTTCTACAAAGAAAGTTCTTTTCTAATTCTATTGCTTCCTTAGAAGTTTTCATTGAGTAAGGCCCATTATTTAGTTTCTAACCATTTCTACATTATATTTATGTTCATCTGAGTTTGCTTTGGTTTCTGTATCAGGAAACAACAATCAATCAATTTTATCATTGTAGAAACACTGTTCACATTTAAGAGGGTCAGAGTTATTCATTCACAAAGATCAAAATGTCAATGCCAATGTACCAACAACCTCCTCTAGTCACAGTGTCACAGCAACATTCTTCATATGATAGAGCTTCAGAACATGATTCCATTGGTCCCTTGATTGGAGTTCTTATAGTGGTAATTTTGTTGGGTATAATTGCTGTTATGATTGGAAGGTTATGTTCAGGAAGAAGAATCATGGGGTATGGTCAATATGATATAGAAAGCTGGGCAGAGAGTAAATGTTCTACTTGTATTGATGGCAGAATTAACCTCTCATCACCACCCATCAGAACCACTGAACCCACCACCATTTCACTTCCTGCAACACCTACCCAAGAAACTAAGCAAGCTGAACCATCTTCTCATAACCAAACACCAAATTAACCTTTCATATTTCATTCTGCATTTTGTTCAAAATCATTGCTCATTTCAATGTTTTGTGGTCATGTTATTAGTTTTAACTTTCGTCTTATTAAATCATCCAACTTATCAAGTTATCAAAGTTTAGTTTTATTTATATTTTGTAGTTTGTTACACGTTCTTGTGCTCATTGATCACTATCGTACATTCATAATTGCAAGTGTATTACTTCACATTATGGTTTTGAAGTTGGTAATAGTATATGCAAAGTAAAATGAAAAAAAGATCATAGTGCTGCATGCTTAGTTGTTAATATTTGGTTAGTTGTTATAAATTAGCATAGAAAATAATTTACATAATGGAGTAAAGGATTCTTGATGATAAATTTATTTACTAAATAAATTATTAATCAAATTATCAAAAGGACATTCTCAAATGTTGTTATTTGAAAGACATAAATGAACTCCACTCATGATTGGGTTGGCAACCCCACCTCACTGAAGAACGAGTGAAAAAAACAGTCTCATGCCACCACCACTTCATTTTTATTTATTTTTAAAAGGTATATATACATTCAATTCTCCAATTTCAGTTATGATTTTGGCTCTGAACCATTAAGAGGTGGCTCCCAGAGTAAGTATAAGCTGCCATGTAATAATGTCAACATATTAGAAAGACCAATAAAATCAATCTTTGAGTGCAGAAAACAAACTTGGATAAGAGTGAAGCAAAAAAAGAAGAGAAAATGAAGTCCTCCTTTAAAAAAAAGTTGTACAAGTTTTGATATACAAACTTAGGAGAACAATATAATTAACATTGTTGTAACATTTTACTATCACACATTCAAAGTAGATTATTTTTTCCGAGCCTGCTGTTGAATTCTAATTTTCACCATGAAGTTGTGCATTCAATATTATTCTTAAAATAATATCAAAATCACAAACTCATAAAGCATCACACTAAAACTTTATTTTATAATTAATGTGTACGACAATTATTTTATAATCTTTTTTAATATTATATATACGATCTATTTTTTATACATTGAGTTCAGATTAGCTATAATGGTTAATTAAAAGGAAAGAATACGTGGTAGATCATTCATTTCACATTTGCGTATTAGTGAATATTGGAATGCAAGCAAGATAGGTAGCAGAAAGTTATTGGAAATTTGCAATACAAAAATGGAAACAGTATATCTAATCATTTTAACCATTTTCAGGAAATGGAAAATGGAAAGCAAATCATGTTTCACTGTAAAAGAAGCATGCAAGAGAAGAGAAAAAAAGACCCCATAATCTCCTTAATTGCTTTATGTTGTATATTGCAGAATATGTTCTCCTCTCAATCACCATTGCTAAGTACTTTCTGTCTCTTTAAGTGGTTCCTTGTCCTTAACTTGTCTCCTTCACTCATTTCTCTTTCCTTCCATGATGTGTTTTTAAGCTGTGTTGTCTAACTCACCATTTATCAAAGGTCCCAAATTCACTGCTAGAACTGTATAAAGTCCTGTGTGAATGTGATAGGAACCAAAAAGAGAAGCCAAATGATGTATAAACTCACCATTTAGCAGATTAGTTTTTTCAGTTTGGTTAAATTATATTCAACTATAATAAATGATGTATAGTAATAATAATAATAAAAATAAGATGAACTTAAAATATTTGATTATAAAGAACCAGAATGAATGAAAAATAAATATGTATATATATATAAGGATGAGTTAAAAGGAGGGTGAGTATAGGAATCAAAATGTGTTTAACCTTTGAATATTTTGTCCAACATAGTCTGCATGTATGTACAAGAGAATCATTGTCACTTATCACGTATAGACAGAGACATAAGAGAAGAGGTTAGGCATGGACATATAATGTTTTTGTCACAATCACAATTAGAGTTGGACCACACTTGTAAAGAGAAAAAGAAAGAAGAATCAAACCAAAAAGCCCATCTCTCACTTCACGAATCATATCAGATATTCGATTCCACACTGCATGTCACTGACATTGCCTTTTGGATTGGTCCTTTACCGCATCCTACCCCGCAAACAATCTTTTCACACCACGCTGATACTGTTTCAATACACTGCAAACATAACTTTGACACATTTTCTCCATAAAATAGCTTTTTAATCATTATATTGAATAACTAAAACAGAATAACAATGCCAATTAGGCCGAGTAGCAAAAACGTTTGTCTCAAATTCTAGTTCTGTGGATATGAAAAACAGATAAATAAGTGTTTCTTATCTTGGTTCAGATTAGTTGAAGTACAAAATGTAGGGTTTAATTTAGATCTGGATCACCGGTCTCATTCTTGTCCAGCTCCACTCATATCTAGACATGCAGAATTAATATATATTTTAATAAAATTAAAATGATGTGAAATTTTTGACTTATTAACGAACACTAAATAGTCCAAGATATGAAACAGAAACTTTGAAGGAAAAGATGATCTCGTTCCTTCTACCCTAGCTACACCTCTCCCCTATATGCTGGAGCAACAATATCCCACACAAAAATGGTGAACCTTTTTATTTATATATCATCTTCGGGATTATCCACGATGATGTAGGGAAGAACTCCAATAACAGTTATAGAAAATTCTGATGAAAAAGCAGTTGCTTGACCCTTCAACCATAATGACTGTAGCTAGTCTCCTTTATGCATCTTTGCCTAACTACCCACCAATAGATTAACTCTTTATACTTGGTTTCTTCTTATGACCATGTGAAGCAATAGTCTAATCTAATATAAAAGTAAGAATAAGTGAACAAAGAAATCGAGAGCGTTTTGACTTTTAAGTATGAAAATGTTTGCGATTCTTTCTTACCTTTGTTGTTCCGTGGAACTTCCATTACAACCGAACTGCTTCATAAATCTGAAGTTTAAGTCATACTTACCCACTAGTGTGGGAAAATAACTGAAATGAATTGAAATTGGAAGCTGAATAAAGTGATAGATTAACTTTGAATAAGGTTATATAAACCCATGTAACTCATTGGTTATCACATGCAGAGATCATAATTCATAGCTACAAAGTAATATTAAACATGCAGAAACACATGGATACTAAAGCCAAAGGAGTACTTGTGTTCCTTGTGATTGCAACTATGGCTTCAGGGAGGGAGAGCAAAACCATGTTGGTTGGAGACTCTGAAGGTTGGAGTGCTGGTACCAACTATACTCAATGGGCTATTCAAAATAAACCCTTCCACATAAATGACACACTAGGTCAGTATAAGCATGGATCCATAATTCACTAACTTCACAATGAGCATCACTATTATTATGGGCTTGGATCCTCCCGAGTCTAATACTTGAGTCTAGATTCTGATATGTGACATTAAAAAAAATCTAAGGATACATGTTATTTTTATTATTTTAGAGCTCGTATTATTTTTATTATTTTCGGCTCGTATTATTTTTATTATTTCTTCCTCACATTTCAGTATTTGAGGGTTCGAAGATGAACCATTCCCTCATATTATATATCAAGTAATTAACCATTATTATATTTTGGATATGTAATTTTTGGGTTGATTTACTGATGCATTATTTGTTATGGGACATGCACATGCAGTGTTCAAGTATCCTGCACCAGACAATTCCACAGCACCTATGAGTGTGTATTTACTACCAAACATGTGGAGCTACACAACATGCGAATTCAAGGAAGCAAAGCTATTAGGGAGCACTACTGAAGGGGCTGGTGAGGGGTTTAAGGTTAAGCTCAAACAAAGGAAACCTTACTACTTTGCTTCTGCTGAAGGAAACTCCTATGATTGCATTGCTGGACTCACCAAATTCATTGCTGTCCCTTCTCCACGTTCCCTTACCCATAACCATTTTTCACACAAACCCTCACTCCTCAACTAGCTAGGTAGTTCAATCATTTCCATTTCAGTGATTTAAATAAACAGATCTCATTCTCCTATCATACACACTCCTTTGTTTTTTCTTATTTATGGCTTTATAAATCATATATACATCTCATGTTGTATTGTTGTCTATGTTTTTAATAAACTTTGCATTTGTGATATCACACCAATATATAAAAAGTCACATGGGGATTTATATATCTCATATTGGATTTATTCACTGATTGTAATATTGATGTGAGATAAAAGTCTTAATAGTAACTCATAGTTATAATAATATTAGATTCCAAATTGGATAAAGAAATAAATTTAATCATGAAATTACCTTCTACAAATTCTCAACTCAAGATATGTGAATAAAGTAAAATTAATAATCTCTTGATTCAATAGTTCATTATCATTACCTACAATATAATCATTAAGTCTTGCTAATAGTTGGTGACAACTAGATGATGGTGCTGCTTGTCCATCTTATCCTACATAATTTGCAGAAGTCACCATTGGTTACTTTCATAGTTTTCATGATGAATCACATATTCCTGATTCATCAAGATAATCACCTTCCTTATTTCTAGATTATATAATTTGAATGCATATGAATTTGCATGGTACCTAACAAAAATATATATTTATATACCTTTCTCATCTAACTTCTTTATTAGATGGTCTTGTACATGGGTATTATGCTGCTCGAATAATTCAATTGTGTTGAAAGCCCATCAATATTTTCATGCGTTTGAGCGCTTCGGGCCATGTTATAAGCCAGTTTTTGTGTTTGGTCTAACAAGGCTTCCTTTCATTTTCATAAAAATGACCACAATAGTTGATAAAATAGGTAATGCAAATACCATGACCAGAAAGAACATGTTTATAAAAGAGGAGTTGTTAGTATCTAGCTTATTTTGCTATAGCTTGTTTTCTAAAATTAACTATTTGTTTAAATTAATTATGATGGTATGATTTCAAAGTATCCAACCGGTTTCATAAATTATATGATATTCTTAGCTCTTTCGCTCAAAGTAAAAAGTATTTTCTTCTCTTAGAATCGGCATGTCTCATTAACCTTAAAAGAGAAAAAATAAAAGACATCATACAATAAAAATAGAAAAGAATTGTCTTATAGTATTGTAGAGACAAATTCTTGTTTTCCATTTTATACATAAGGATAAAAATATCATCATATTACATTTAAAGGATAAAAATGTTATATCATATAATTTTTTCTTTTGCTTTTTAATATATTCTTATTCGGTAGGGAAGAAGATCTTGAGTCATAAAAAAGTGCAAACTATGTGCATTGTAATCTATGTGACTTGGTCAAAATTGTAAAGCTCAACTAAACATTAAAAAATCTATAATGAACAAGTTAAACTAGCGCGGCTCCTACCTCCACCTACCAGGTTGCTGCGTTTTAAATGCTTCTACAAAATTTTGTATTTTGGGTAGAATCATAAGGTCCATAATCAATAATAATATTTTTCGCTTGATACGATAGGAACATTATTACCAAATATGGATCACGTTGCACACATTTAACAAATGTATATTCATATATACCAATTCCAATTGCTTCATGAATAATTAATTGTGAAACATCAATGCCTCTCTCTACAAATAATTTCCCGTATCTGGTATCAAACATTTCTCTAATACCCTTTCAAACAATTCTCTTATTTTTGGCGTCTAATTTATAATTAATTTAACGACTTCAAGACTTGGCTGGCATGTCTCTAGTAATTAGCCAACATCCTAAATTGAACACCTCTGTGTCTCAAGTTTTTTAATTTTATTTTATGAAAACCTTAAAAGGTGGAAAGTTTGGGTATAGATATATTAAAAATGTAAGATATAACATAAGATGAATTTGAATTACTTGAATTTAAAGTTGTTAGTTTGATGAACCTAAGCTAGATATTATATTTTTAAATGATGGTAAAAAAATGAGAAAAAGAGTTTTAGGTTTTGCTACATTTTTTTTAAAGAAATATAATACTTACCATTACCATTCAAAATATTTTTAGTAATCATAATTATTTTTATTTTTATTTTTATATTTATATTGTTTATACGTATATATACATGTTTTGTATCATTGTTTGTATGAGGGGTGAACATAGGTTAGGTAAGACTTGTACTTTACCCGAACCTAAATGTTGATAGGGTTATTTTTTTTAAACCCTTTCACCGGGTTAGCCTTTGAACCCAAACTTATACCTGATTAAATATAATGCATACATCTTTTTGATAAAGTTGATATTCTCAACAATTTACTTATTATTATGGAAATATAATTTGACATATAAAATGATATATGTATATATATCGTTAATCATGTATATATGATATAAAAAAAGAAGATGAGTGAGCAATCATAGGATGGAGTCTGGTCGAATCATGTTTATCCTCTAATCGACTCTAAATATAGATTGGGTCTAATTTTTGAACTCAAACTCAACCATAAAATGTAAATTTAAAGATATATGACCATATTTGGATCTGAACATATAATAATCAACAAATTGAGTAAACAAATAAGGTAGGGTGTCTTATTCGTGCTTCAATGACAACGAATAACAAAAACTAAATGTATAGTACCTTCACAATCTTCTTAGAGAAATTCTATGTTGGCACATTTTAAAATGTAAATAATTGTTGATGGATACGAGGAACAACTGGATTGATCTCAAATAACCAGTAGATTACGACCTGGCCTATTCCATTGTCGTTAACTGAGTACAAATATAATATTATGGTTAAGGTGGTTGGTTCGCTATTTAATTTCTATCTGAATTAGTGACCCACAGTAAAATAACACATGCTAACAGCATCAATCAGAATATTATTTAAACTCAACGATCAATATATAATATAAATTCTAAAAACTGATAGCGTCATCTTCCTCATCACTTACCTTCTTCATCGTGTTCTATAAGGCTTTTGTTACATTATTGAGAACACTTCTTATAATATATATAGTGTGAGGAGACTAAATTTATTTAGGATATATAATCTACATCAATAATTAAGATTAAGAATTAATTAATAGTGAAAGTATCTCTGTCTTTGAATGTGAATTATAGTACATTACATTTATCTTTAAATTTAATTATTTTTATTTTTCTCACAATGATAATTTTGGCAACCATATAAAAATGGATTTGATATGTATATATTGATAATGTATATGTTTTTTACACTGTCAGCAAATCATCGGCATTTATATCTTAGTTACTATTGACTTTCAAATAAATGTATTATTATAAATGAATGATGAATGATTGTGTAAAAATTTATTGAAACAAAAATTGTTTTAAGATGTATTGTTTGGCTATTAAGTGGCATGGCTCTTTCACACGGAATTAATCAATTAAGGTAATTGACCAAATCAATAATAATCTTAAAAAAGTTCAACTTGGTAGTTGGTTTGCAGAATTCACAACCAAACATCTGAACATTGTAATAAAACCAAGGAAAAAAAGCCATTCAAATAAAATGTAGCTTTTTTGTTATATATGTATAGAAAGAATACACATAAAATAAAAAACTATTACAACCTCTTCATTCCTCAATGAAAACGTGAATTATTATCAGCAAAATTAGAAGATACGTATTCTCTAACTTCTCTAGCAATAACATCTCTCATCATATCCCAAAACCCCGACGGAACACCCTCCTCCGGCGACTGCCTCTCCTTCTCGACGGCGCCACCGTTATCAATACCCGGCGGAGCAAGAGTCAGCACCGTCATGGGATCCTCTGACGAAGAATTTCCTCTCTCTCCTAAAGTACTAGTTGTAGCAACAAATGAGCCACGTTTTTGATCCCTAGCTCTTCGTTTCAACGTTGAATTCCAATGATTCTTCACTGCATTATCGGTTCTACCAGGTAATAACCGCGCAATGGTTGCCCACCGGTTACCGTACTGGTCATGTGCGGCTATGATGGTGTCGTCTTCTTGGGCGGAGAAGGGACGGTGTTCCACGGCGGGGCTCAGCTGGTTGCACCACCGTAGCCTGCATGACTTACCGGACCTTCCTTTTATGTAGCGACTGATTAAAGACCAGTTTTTTGCCCCGTATCGTTCGACGAGTTGGGTTAGGATACGGTCTTCTTCAGCACTCCATGGACCTTTGATTCTTTCAGGCTTGTTTGGGTTTCTGGGGTGGTTGGATTCTGAAGAGGAAGAGTCTGAGGAAGAGGTAGCGTTGGATGAGCTTCTGTTCATTGTTTCCATGAAAGATTTCAAAGGATAGATTTGGTGAGTGATGGAAAGAATAAGAGAGAAAGTGTAACTGAAGAGGAAAGTGAATGAAAAGAGAGTGTTGTTTGGGTTTATATATGGTAATTTGGAGAAGGAGAGATCCACTCCATCTCTATTAATGAAGAAGAGACAAGTAATATACAATAACATATAGAAAGTAATCTATAATGATATTTTTATCTTTTTTATTTATAATAAATTACACTTTTACAATTAAAAATAACTACTTTCTCTTCATTAATGGTGACGATTATTGTTAGCCTATAGTATATTGGAATTAAATAATGGAGGGGAAAAGGCCAAAAAGGTACGACTCTGAGAGGGGAAAGGATATTTCCACGAAAAAGGGTTTGATATAGTTGTTTTTCATGGTTAGAGTTCATTAATAAAGAAAAAATAATCTAGGAGATATAGTTGTTGGTTGGTCTAGAGCGGTAATAGAGATTTATTGTCCAAAATCATGTATCGAATCAATAAAAATATATTATGTTAATTAAAAAATTCAGCTTTATTGGATAACATGTTTTTGTTAGTGGAGTTGAGGGTTTAACTAGAATGGACTCAAGATGCTATTTGATATCCCTTTGTCTTCCTTTGTTTCTTTAACTAATTTGTCATGTTTGAAATTTCCACAACACCTTCATTTCAGTCTAAAATTATTGTTGTTGTCAGCTCTATGTTTTGGTTTAATTGATTGCATGGTACATGTACTTTGTATCAATTTATGTGAATATGCTATCATCCATTATCACCCATCACAGTTTATTTGTTTGGAAGTTGTGATATTAATTACATTATGCCAAGATACATAATAGTATTTTTAAAAATTATTTACGAGTTGAATTTTAGAAGTGAGAATAAGGTTGATAAGTTATTAAATATATATGGAAGATAGTTTTAAAGTCATATCTTTCTATTCATTTTCTTATAAAACTTAATTGATAAGTAAACCCTAAGAATATAAGTTAGGGAAATTTAAAGAAATTTATATTAATAAATATTACAGTTAACATATATATTAGGAGATGTTGTACTATACTTGTTAATACAATCTTTTATATAATATATTGCAAAACTCTTACTATTTGGAAATCATTATAGATATCAACTAACCCTAGAGCCAAAACGTACACCTAAATGTGATGACAACTTTTTTGGTATTTTTTCTTCAAAGAAAAACTCAAATTCAGGGTTTTGCTGGAGGGAGAAATGAGCTTCTTACCCTTTATAGACAAACCTTGGTTAATTCAAAAAAAAAATCCCAATAAACATTTAAGATTTAAATGTTAAAGTTGTAATGTAAAAAGGATTTTATTCAATATTTATCACTCTAGTTAAGAAAGTTTACATGGCTTGACTAATTACTCCTAATACGGTTATTATTCCTTCATTTTCTGCTAACCACTTTAGTACCTTGTATTTAATTAAAGAGTTAGACAGATTTGGATTTACATGGATTAGAATAGAAATTAGACTCATCAAGTTCCCATTTATCCTTCCAAATAAATAAACCAAAAAAAGAGCATGGTATAGCATGTTGAGGTAGACACATGGTATAATATAGAGTAAATTATAAACATATCTACGAGGTTTAATGATTTTATACTCGGCATCTCTTTTCTTTAAAACAATACATTCCTACATTTAAGAAAGGTGAGTGTATTAACATTCACATCTCCTGTAAAAATACCTAATAAAATGAATATCATAAATTAAAGGAGAATTATCTTATATAAAAGAATGAATCGATAGTTTTTGAAATTTCATTGAACCTAGAAGGTAACAATATAATTAACTCTACAATAATATATGAGGTTTGTACGGGGAATAAGGTAGACATTAATATAGAAACAGAAGAAGGTATAAACTATAAAATCATTCTCGTACATAAGAAGTAGGGTATGGAAATTGAGATAGTAACTGGATATAATATTTGTAGGGGCAGAAGTAGTTAATAGACTTTTTTGTAGGGAGCTTTTAAAGCATGAGCTGTTTAACACAAAACAAACTTTTCAAAAATTCTTCCAATGTAGTAAAGTACACCAACAACAAAAAAAAGGAAGAGAGTCATAAGATGATCTGATGGTGAATAGGGTGGTCGTAAGGAATGAAGTACAAGAGGATGGGAGTTATAAGATAATTAGATGGTAGGGGGTAGGAGGTTAATGGTGAAATCTCATCCACAACAAAATACTAACAACTAATAATTGTCTATAAAAAAACAAGAAAAAAGGAAGCAAGTTGGTCGAAAGCCTTTTTGACTACTTTTCTTACTTTGTGATCGTACATACAGCTGTAATGTAAAAGTGAAATCTATCACCTCTAAACTCTATAATAAACAACGAATGATGAACCCAACTTATGTATGAAAAATTGGTTGCAAAAATATTTTAATGAAAATTGTAATTAAATATATTTTTCATCAACCATAACATATACAACATAGATGAAATGATAGACTCAATTTATTGTGTATCAGATTTACACCCTTATCAAAGGTAATGTAAACATTTTGAGGGCACTTATGTTATGTAAGTTTTATGCATGATGATGTATGAGAAAGATTTGTTGGAAAAATATGTATGTGAAAATAACCAATAAAACATTGTTAAGACATTCAAAACTTAGTTCTAATTAAAATTTAGTTACAATGATAACACTAAAAAGTATAAAGACACTTTTATCATATGATAGGTTTCTATACAAGTTTTTCACATATTCAAATATGTAACTCCGTTCATGTAAGTATACAGAATATTCTACTAGTATGTAATAAAAACACTTTGAAATCGATTATAATAGTGAAAGTAGGAGGTGAGAAGAAGAAAAAACAGAATCAAATATGACTTCAACGAAACACGTAAGAAGGCCCCACTCACAGGCTGTAAGAATCTCACGTGATTTCAAGTTCAATCCCTTTGACTTTTCTGGCACTAGGGTAACGTTAACCCGGCCCACACACTTTCACCATAAATTAATGTGACCGTAAAATGAGTATTAAAATAATAAAAAGGTATTAAAATGCATTAAACAACATTGTATATTAATATAAAATAAATGTGTAATTAGTATTATATTTTAAGTATTAACATATTTTTACTAACTTCCATCCAACTTGGAGTATCAAACAAAAGTTTCGGATATAAATACATATATTATTTTACTTTTCACACTTCAATTTGAAGCACAACTTATGTCATTTTATTATTTTTCATAGTGTGAAAAATAAAAATTAAATTATTCCCCTCCCCTTCACTGCTTAACTTCACTCCCATCGCCACTATTTATTCTCAGTTAGGAAACAAATCGATTTTCTTCACAAAGTTCTAGATAATCCATACATATAATCAAAGAGGCTGGTTTATGGAATTATGGGACATGTTTTAGATGGATGAAACAAATAGTACTATCAGCACTATAGTGGAATCAGAAATATCTCTCAGATTTCGCCCTAGGATAAATTTAATTCTTGGACCCTTTAGCCCTAGCACTGGGGAAGAAGTCCAATTCATTATAAGAAAAGACACATTGTATAGCATATTAAATGTTATTGATATAAATCAGAAAATTGTTACTAAATTTTAGAATATGATATCCTTTAATATAGTATAAACTTAAATACCCATGTGTTTGGTTTAACCTAAACCCCTTTTGATATTTTGATCATGTTAGAATATATGATTTATCTCCTCAACATATCTAGAGGATATTTGAAATATGGAGATAATTGAAGATTTTTTAGAAGTGATATTATTTTGTCTTTTATCTTTTGTTATATGTTTCCTTAATTTATTATTAGTTGAATATGAGTGATAGTTGAGTTCATTACATTACAATTAAATTAAAAAATCTACACAATGATTTAGTCTAGATTCATGCACATTAGAAGAAAGAATGGACAACAGCTCAGGATAATGAAGACCCTTCTTCACTATTTAGTTTTTTAGAATTTTGACCCGATTGGGATATTCAAGACTTGTTTTGTTCTATTAACTTGTCTACTTCTGAAGCTAATTTTGACAAATCCTAGAAATTAGATTTATCTTTTTCGGATTGGATTTGGGCTATTCTTCGAATAAAACTAACCAACCTTTTTTTATGTACAATCATAAGAATGATAAAACATTTTAAATTAATAACTATTTTTAATATGACAACATTAAACTTATTTAGGTAAGTATAAGGATTTTTTGATTTGTGGTAAGGAATTAATCTCTTTATCAAATCATCGACCTTAGAGATCCAGTAGAGTCTTACACTATTGTATCAACGTATTAAGTCCAAAAAGGATTTGATGCCTAACACAAATGTTGAGGGATGACAACTGTCGAAGTTGTTGAATTTTGATGGACACCATGCTCGTCTTCAAATCAAATCTAGACAGTGGTCCAGTGTTGTCATTTAAAAGCCATCCCCAGAATGAACCTCTGTTATGAAACACAACTCTGTCATTTAACGTGCGGTAGCAATTCAGTCGTAGAAATCTTGATTGCGACAAAACATATAACATGTCCAAGACACCAAAGTTATGAAATTTCGAATGAGTATGACAATGTTAGAATAGCTATTAACCTAAGAGAAGCTTCAGAGGCATGGGTAATAAAAAGTTTTTATAATCGAAAGTCAATACTCAAAGTGAAAGTTCGATTCCGGTAAACTATACTTGTTGGGAAGGGCAGCCACAAACACTTAAAAGAATGCTTTAACATTTACCTGTTATCGGTATAAAGATTTATACAATCATAGATCACATGTTATATTTATACAGCAAATCATGTTAAAAGTTTTAGGCACTTATATTTTGATTATGGTATCTTAATCTGACGTGTGTGTATGTGTACTTGAACATTGCGAAACACAGAAGCATTATTGTTTGAATTAAAAAAGAGTTTGTAACGTTATTGTTAAGGTTGTTCACTCATGGGTTCATACAGTAACCAGACTCCTGAAAAAGCTCATTGATGTTGTTTTGAAAGGAACTTCTCGATAAAAGGGTATGCACTTTACTCTCTAAAGATTCCACTTTTCTGATTTCCTTAGCCTTTCTTTTCGTCCTTTTATCGTTCCTCGAGGTTCTTCAACTCAAATAATAATTTCAATCATAATAATAATAATAAATAAATAATTTTAACTTAACCCTTCCCAGTTTTCACATCCTTCCATTTCAATTCCCTTCCCAAAGAACTCAAAACATATAAAAGAATGGAAAATTCTACAACTCCTTTTTCTATAACAACAGAAACGGAAAATGAGCATAAGCATGACCATAACATATTTCTTTATCTGCAATATAACCCTCTTCTGGATATGACATCCTTTGCAAAAAGAATTTCAGAATAAGAATGTTTCACAACCTCTAATGTTCCAACTTCAAGCATTCAAGTATGATATTCTTTTACAATCTACTTCTACAAAGAAAGTTCTTTTCTAATTCTATTGCTTCCTTAGAAGTTTTCATTGAGTAAGGCCCATTATTTAGTTTCTAACCATTTCTACATTATATTTATGTTCATCTGAGTTTGCTTTGGTTTCTGTATCAGGAAACAACAATCAATCAATTTTATCATTGTAGAAACACTGTTCACATTTAAGAGGGTCAGAGTTATTCATTCACAAAGATCAAAATGTCAATGCCAATGTACCAACAACCTCCTCTAGTCACAGTGTCACAGCAACATTCTTCATATGATAGAGCTTCAGAACATGATTCCATTGGTCCCTTGATTGGAGTTCTTATAGTGGTAATTTTGTTGGGTATAATTGCTGTTATGATTGGAAGGTTATGTTCAGGAAGAAGAATCATGGGGTATGGTCAATATGATATAGAAAGCTGGGCAGAGAGTAAATGTTCTACTTGTATTGATGGCAGAATTAACCTCTCATCACCACCCATCAGAACCACTGAACCCACCACCATTTCACTTCCTGCAACACCTACCCAAGAAACTAAGCAAGCTGAACCATCTTCTCATAACCAAACACCAAATTAACCTTTCATATTTCATTCTGCATTTTGTTCAAAATCATTGCTCATTTCAATGTTTTGTGGTCATGTTATTAGTTTTAACTTTCGTCTTATTAAATCATCCAACTTATCAAGTTATCAAAGTTTAGTTTTATTTATATTTTGTAGTTTGTTACACGTTCTTGTGCTCATTGATCACTATCGTACATTCATAATTGCAAGTGTATTACTTCACATTATGGTTTTGAAGTTGGTAATAGTATATGCAAAGTAAAATGAAAAAAAGATCATAGTGCTGCATGCTTAGTTGTTAATATTTGGTTAGTTGTTATAAATTAGCATAGAAAATAATTTACATAATGGAGTAAAGGATTCTTGATGATAAATTTATTTACTAAATAAATTATTAATCAAATTATCAAAAGGACATTCTCAAATGTTGTTATTTGAAAGACATAAATGAACTCCACTCATGATTGGGTTGGCAACCCCACCTCACTGAAGAACGAGTGAAAAAAACAGTCTCATGCCACCACCACTTCATTTTTATTTATTTTTAAAAGGTATATATACATTCAATTCTCCAATTTCAGTTATGATTTTGGCTCTGAACCATTAAGAGGTGGCTCCCAGAGTAAGTATAAGCTGCCATGTAATAATGTCAACATATTAGAAAGACCAATAAAATCAATCTTTGAGTGCAGAAAACAAACTTGGATAAGAGTGAAGCAAAAAAAGAAGAGAAAATGAAGTCCTCCTTTAAAAAAAAGTTGTACAAGTTTTGATATACAAACTTAGGAGAACAATATAATTAACATTGTTGTAACATTTTACTATCACACATTCAAAGTAGATTATTTTTTCCGAGCCTGCTGTTGAATTCTAATTTTCACCATGAAGTTGTGCATTCAATATTATTCTTAAAATAATATCAAAATCACAAACTCATAAAGCATCACACTAAAACTTTATTTTATAATTAATGTGTACGACAATTATTTTATAATCTTTTTTAATATTATATATACGATCTATTTTTTATACATTGAGTTCAGATTAGCTATAATGGTTAATTAAAAGGAAAGAATACGTGGTAGATCATTCATTTCACATTTGCGTATTAGTGAATATTGGAATGCAAGCAAGATAGGTAGCAGAAAGTTATTGGAAATTTGCAATACAAAAATGGAAACAGTATATCTAATCATTTTAACCATTTTCAGGAAATGGAAAATGGAAAGCAAATCATGTTTCACTGTAAAAGAAGCATGCAAGAGAAGAGAAAAAAAGACCCCATAATCTCCTTAATTGCTTTATGTTGTATATTGCAGAATATGTTCTCCTCTCAATCACCATTGCTAAGTACTTTCTGTCTCTTTAAGTGGTTCCTTGTCCTTAACTTGTCTCCTTCACTCATTTCTCTTTCCTTCCATGATGTGTTTTTAAGCTGTGTTGTCTAACTCACCATTTATCAAAGGTCCCAAATTCACTGCTAGAACTGTATAAAGTCCTGTGTGAATGTGATAGGAACCAAAAAGAGAAGCCAAATGATGTATAAACTCACCATTTAGCAGATTAGTTTTTTCAGTTTGGTTAAATTATATTCAACTATAATAAATGATGTATAGTAATAATAATAATAAAAATAAGATGAACTTAAAATATTTGATTATAAAGAACCAGAATGAATGAAAAATAAATATGTATATATATATAAGGATGAGTTAAAAGGAGGGTGAGTATAGGAATCAAAATGTGTTTAACCTTTGAATATTTTGTCCAACATAGTCTGCATGTATGTACAAGAGAATCATTGTCACTTATCACGTATAGACAGAGACATAAGAGAAGAGGTTAGGCATGGACATATAATGTTTTTGTCACAATCACAATTAGAGTTGGACCACACTTGTAAAGAGAAAAAGAAAGAAGAATCAAACCAAAAAGCCCATCTCTCACTTCACGAATCATATCAGATATTCGATTCCACACTGCATGTCACTGACATTGCCTTTTGGATTGGTCCTTTACCGCATCCTACCCCGCAAACAATCTTTTCACACCACGCTGATACTGTTTCAATACACTGCAAACATAACTTTGACACATTTTCTCCATAAAATAGCTTTTTAATCATTATATTGAATAACTAAAACAGAATAACAATGCCAATTAGGCCGAGTAGCAAAAACGTTTGTCTCAAATTCTAGTTCTGTGGATATGAAAAACAGATAAATAAGTGTTTCTTATCTTGGTTCAGATTAGTTGAAGTACAAAATGTAGGGTTTAATTTAGATCTGGATCACCGGTCTCATTCTTGTCCAGCTCCACTCATATCTAGACATGCAGAATTAATATATATTTTAATAAAATTAAAATGATGTGAAATTTTTGACTTATTAACGAACACTAAATAGTCCAAGATATGAAACAGAAACTTTGAAGGAAAAGATGATCTCGTTCCTTCTACCCTAGCTACACCTCTCCCCTATATGCTGGAGCAACAATATCCCACACAAAAATGGTGAACCTTTTTATTTATATATCATCTTCGGGATTATCCACGATGATGTAGGGAAGAACTCCAATAACAGTTATAGAAAATTCTGATGAAAAAGCAGTTGCTTGACCCTTCAACCATAATGACTGTAGCTAGTCTCCTTTATGCATCTTTGCCTAACTACCCACCAATAGATTAACTCTTTATACTTGGTTTCTTCTTATGACCATGTGAAGCAATAGTCTAATCTAATATAAAAGTAAGAATAAGTGAACAAAGAAATCGAGAGCGTTTTGACTTTTAAGTATGAAAATGTTTGCGATTCTTTCTTACCTTTGTTGTTCCGTGGAACTTCCATTACAACCGAACTGCTTCATAAATCTGAAGTTTAAGTCATACTTACCCACTAGTGTGGGAAAATAACTGAAATGAATTGAAATTGGAAGCTGAATAAAGTGATAGATTAACTTTGAATAAGGTTATATAAACCCATGTAACTCATTGGTTATCACATGCAGAGATCATAATTCATAGCTACAAAGTAATATTAAACATGCAGAAACACATGGATACTAAAGCCAAAGGAGTACTTGTGTTCCTTGTGATTGCAACTATGGCTTCAGGGAGGGAGAGCAAAACCATGTTGGTTGGAGACTCTGAAGGTTGGAGTGCTGGTACCAACTATACTCAATGGGCTATTCAAAATAAACCCTTCCACATAAATGACACACTAGGTCAGTATAAGCATGGATCCATAATTCACTAACTTCACAATGAGCATCACTATTATTATGGGCTTGGATCCTCCCGAGTCTAATACTTGAGTCTAGATTCTGATATGTGACATTAAAAAAAATCTAAGGATACATGTTATTTTTATTATTTTAGAGCTCGTATTATTTTTATTATTTTCGGCTCGTATTATTTTTATTATTTCTTCCTCACATTTCAGTATTTGAGGGTTCGAAGATGAACCATTCCCTCATATTATATATCAAGTAATTAACCATTATTATATTTTGGATATGTAATTTTTGGGTTGATTTACTGATGCATTATTTGTTATGGGACATGCACATGCAGTGTTCAAGTATCCTGCACCAGACAATTCCACAGCACCTATGAGTGTGTATTTACTACCAAACATGTGGAGCTACACAACATGCGAATTCAAGGAAGCAAAGCTATTAGGGAGCACTACTGAAGGGGCTGGTGAGGGGTTTAAGGTTAAGCTCAAACAAAGGAAACCTTACTACTTTGCTTCTGCTGAAGGAAACTCCTATGATTGCATTGCTGGACTCACCAAATTCATTGCTGTCCCTTCTCCACGTTCCCTTACCCATAACCATTTTTCACACAAACCCTCACTCCTCAACTAGCTAGGTAGTTCAATCATTTCCATTTCAGTGATTTAAATAAACAGATCTCATTCTCCTATCATACACACTCCTTTGTTTTTTCTTATTTATGGCTTTATAAATCATATATACATCTCATGTTGTATTGTTGTCTATGTTTTTAATAAACTTTGCATTTGTGATATCACACCAATATATAAAAAGTCACATGGGGATTTATATATCTCATATTGGATTTATTCACTGATTGTAATATTGATGTGAGATAAAAGTCTTAATAGTAACTCATAGTTATAATAATATTAGATTCCAAATTGGATAAAGAAATAAATTTAATCATGAAATTACCTTCTACAAATTCTCAACTCAAGATATGTGAATAAAGTAAAATTAATAATCTCTTGATTCAATAGTTCATTATCATTACCTACAATATAATCATTAAGTCTTGCTAATAGTTGGTGACAACTAGATGATGGTGCTGCTTGTCCATCTTATCCTACATAATTTGCAGAAGTCACCATTGGTTACTTTCATAGTTTTCATGATGAATCACATATTCCTGATTCATCAAGATAATCACCTTCCTTATTTCTAGATTATATAATTTGAATGCATATGAATTTGCATGGTACCTAACAAAAATATATATTTATATACCTTTCTCATCTAACTTCTTTATTAGATGGTCTTGTACATGGGTATTATGCTGCTCGAATAATTCAATTGTGTTGAAAGCCCATCAATATTTTCATGCGTTTGAGCGCTTCGGGCCATGTTATAAGCCAGTTTTTGTGTTTGGTCTAACAAGGCTTCCTTTCATTTTCATAAAAATGACCACAATAGTTGATAAAATAGGTAATGCAAATACCATGACCAGAAAGAACATGTTTATAAAAGAGGAGTTGTTAGTATCTAGCTTATTTTGCTATAGCTTGTTTTCTAAAATTAACTATTTGTTTAAATTAATTATGATGGTATGATTTCAAAGTATCCAACCGGTTTCATAAATTATATGATATTCTTAGCTCTTTCGCTCAAAGTAAAAAGTATTTTCTTCTCTTAGAATCGGCATGTCTCATTAACCTTAAAAGAGAAAAAATAAAAGACATCATACAATAAAAATAGAAAAGAATTGTCTTATAGTATTGTAGAGACAAATTCTTGTTTTCCATTTTATACATAAGGATAAAAATATCATCATATTACATTTAAAGGATAAAAATGTTATATCATATAATTTTTTCTTTTGCTTTTTAATATATTCTTATTCGGTAGGGAAGAAGATCTTGAGTCATAAAAAAGTGCAAACTATGTGCATTGTAATCTATGTGACTTGGTCAAAATTGTAAAGCTCAACTAAACATTAAAAAATCTATAATGAACAAGTTAAACTAGCGCGGCTCCTACCTCCACCTACCAGGTTGCTGCGTTTTAAATGCTTCTACAAAATTTTGTATTTTGGGTAGAATCATAAGGTCCATAATCAATAATAATATTTTTCGCTTGATACGATAGGAACATTATTACCAAATATGGATCACGTTGCACACATTTAACAAATGTATATTCATATATACCAATTCCAATTGCTTCATGAATAATTAATTGTGAAACATCAATGCCTCTCTCTACAAATAATTTCCCGTATCTGGTATCAAACATTTCTCTAATACCCTTTCAAACAATTCTCTTATTTTTGGCGTCTAATTTATAATTAATTTAACGACTTCAAGACTTGGCTGGCATGTCTCTAGTAATTAGCCAACATCCTAAATTGAACACCTCTGTGTCTCAAGTTTTTTAATTTTATTTTATGAAAACCTTAAAAGGTGGAAAGTTTGGGTATAGATATATTAAAAATGTAAGATATAACATAAGATGAATTTGAATTACTTGAATTTAAAGTTGTTAGTTTGATGAACCTAAGCTAGATATTATATTTTTAAATGATGGTAAAAAAATGAGAAAAAGAGTTTTAGGTTTTGCTACATTTTTTTTAAAGAAATATAATACTTACCATTACCATTCAAAATATTTTTAGTAATCATAATTATTTTTATTTTTATTTTTATATTTATATTGTTTATACGTATATATACATGTTTTGTATCATTGTTTGTATGAGGGGTGAACATAGGTTAGGTAAGACTTGTACTTTACCCGAACCTAAATGTTGATAGGGTTATTTTTTTTAAACCCTTTCACCGGGTTAGCCTTTGAACCCAAACTTATACCTGATTAAATATAATGCATACATCTTTTTGATAAAGTTGATATTCTCAACAATTTACTTATTATTATGGAAATATAATTTGACATATAAAATGATATATGTATATATATCGTTAATCATGTATATATGATATAAAAAAAGAAGATGAGTGAGCAATCATAGGATGGAGTCTGGTCGAATCATGTTTATCCTCTAATCGACTCTAAATATAGATTGGGTCTAATTTTTGAACTCAAACTCAACCATAAAATGTAAATTTAAAGATATATGACCATATTTGGATCTGAACATATAATAATCAACAAATTGAGTAAACAAATAAGGTAGGGTGTCTTATTCGTGCTTCAATGACAACGAATAACAAAAACTAAATGTATAGTACCTTCACAATCTTCTTAGAGAAATTCTATGTTGGCACATTTTAAAATGTAAATAATTGTTGATGGATACGAGGAACAACTGGATTGATCTCAAATAACCAGTAGATTACGACCTGGCCTATTCCATTGTCGTTAACTGAGTACAAATATAATATTATGGTTAAGGTGGTTGGTTCGCTATTTAATTTCTATCTGAATTAGTGACCCACAGTAAAATAACACATGCTAACAGCATCAATCAGAATATTATTTAAACTCAACGATCAATATATAATATAAATTCTAAAAACTGATAGCGTCATCTTCCTCATCACTTACCTTCTTCATCGTGTTCTATAAGGCTTTTGTTACATTATTGAGAACACTTCTTATAATATATATAGTGTGAGGAGACTAAATTTATTTAGGATATATAATCTACATCAATAATTAAGATTAAGAATTAATTAATAGTGAAAGTATCTCTGTCTTTGAATGTGAATTATAGTACATTACATTTATCTTTAAATTTAATTATTTTTATTTTTCTCACAATGATAATTTTGGCAACCATATAAAAATGGATTTGATATGTATATATTGATAATGTATATGTTTTTTACACTGTCAGCAAATCATCGGCATTTATATCTTAGTTACTATTGACTTTCAAATAAATGTATTATTATAAATGAATGATGAATGATTGTGTAAAAATTTATTGAAACAAAAATTGTTTTAAGATGTATTGTTTGGCTATTAAGTGGCATGGCTCTTTCACACGGAATTAATCAATTAAGGTAATTGACCAAATCAATAATAATCTTAAAAAAGTTCAACTTGGTAGTTGGTTTGCAGAATTCACAACCAAACATCTGAACATTGTAATAAAACCAAGGAAAAAAAGCCATTCAAATAAAATGTAGCTTTTTTGTTATATATGTATAGAAAGAATACACATAAAATAAAAAACTATTACAACCTCTTCATTCCTCAATGAAAACGTGAATTATTATCAGCAAAATTAGAAGATACGTATTCTCTAACTTCTCTAGCAATAACATCTCTCATCATATCCCAAAACCCCGACGGAACACCCTCCTCCGGCGACTGCCTCTCCTTCTCGACGGCGCCACCGTTATCAATACCCGGCGGAGCAAGAGTCAGCACCG
The DNA here is from genome assembly GCF_001865875.1 of Lupinus angustifolius. Lineage (NCBI taxonomy): Eukaryota > Viridiplantae > Streptophyta > Magnoliopsida > Fabales > Fabaceae > Lupinus > Lupinus angustifolius. The sequence goes on along the minus strand of NC_032011.1, from coordinate 24,469,299 downwards.
TCATGGGATCCTCTGACGAAGAATTTCCTCTCTCTCCTAAAGTACTAGTTGTAGCAACAAATGAGCCACGTTTTTGATCCCTAGCTCTTCGTTTCAACGTTGAATTCCAATGATTCTTCACTGCATTATCGGTTCTACCAGGTAATAACCGCGCAATGGTTGCCCACCGGTTACCGTACTGGTCATGTGCGGCTATGATGGTGTCGTCTTCTTGGGCGGAGAAGGGACGGTGTTCCACGGCGGGGCTCAGCTGGTTGCACCACCGTAGCCTGCATGACTTACCGGACCTTCCTTTTATGTAGCGACTGATTAAAGACCAGTTTTTTGCCCCGTATCGTTCGACGAGTTGGGTTAGGATACGGTCTTCTTCAGCACTCCATGGACCTTTGATTCTTTCAGGCTTGTTTGGGTTTCTGGGGTGGTTGGATTCTGAAGAGGAAGAGTCTGAGGAAGAGGTAGCGTTGGATGAGCTTCTGTTCATTGTTTCCATGAAAGATTTCAAAGGATAGATTTGGTGAGTGATGGAAAGAATAAGAGAGAAAGTGTAACTGAAGAGGAAAGTGAATGAAAAGAGAGTGTTGTTTGGGTTTATATATGGTAATTTGGAGAAGGAGAGATCCACTCCATCTCTATTAATGAAGAAGAGACAAGTAATATACAATAACATATAGAAAGTAATCTATAATGATATTTTTATCTTTTTTATTTATAATAAATTACACTTTTACAATTAAAAATAACTACTTTCTCTTCATTAATGGTGACGATTATTGTTAGCCTATAGTATATTGGAATTAAATAATGGAGGGGAAAAGGCCAAAAAGGTACGACTCTGAGAGGGGAAAGGATATTTCCACGAAAAAGGGTTTGATATAGTTGTTTTTCATGGTTAGAGTTCATTAATAAAGAAAAAATAATCTAGGAGATATAGTTGTTGGTTGGTCTAGAGCGGTAATAGAGATTTATTGTCCAAAATCATGTATCGAATCAATAAAAATATATTATGTTAATTAAAAAATTCAGCTTTATTGGATAACATGTTTTTGTTAGTGGAGTTGAGGGTTTAACTAGAATGGACTCAAGATGCTATTTGATATCCCTTTGTCTTCCTTTGTTTCTTTAACTAATTTGTCATGTTTGAAATTTCCACAACACCTTCATTTCAGTCTAAAATTATTGTTGTTGTCAGCTCTATGTTTTGGTTTAATTGATTGCATGGTACATGTACTTTGTATCAATTTATGTGAATATGCTATCATCCATTATCACCCATCACAGTTTATTTGTTTGGAAGTTGTGATATTAATTACATTATGCCAAGATACATAATAGTATTTTTAAAAATTATTTACGAGTTGAATTTTAGAAGTGAGAATAAGGTTGATAAGTTATTAAATATATATGGAAGATAGTTTTAAAGTCATATCTTTCTATTCATTTTCTTATAAAACTTAATTGATAAGTAAACCCTAAGAATATAAGTTAGGGAAATTTAAAGAAATTTATATTAATAAATATTACAGTTAACATATATATTAGGAGATGTTGTACTATACTTGTTAATACAATCTTTTATATAATATATTGCAAAACTCTTACTATTTGGAAATCATTATAGATATCAACTAACCCTAGAGCCAAAACGTACACCTAAATGTGATGACAACTTTTTTGGTATTTTTTCTTCAAAGAAAAACTCAAATTCAGGGTTTTGCTGGAGGGAGAAATGAGCTTCTTACCCTTTATAGACAAACCTTGGTTAATTCAAAAAAAAAATCCCAATAAACATTTAAGATTTAAATGTTAAAGTTGTAATGTAAAAAGGATTTTATTCAATATTTATCACTCTAGTTAAGAAAGTTTACATGGCTTGACTAATTACTCCTAATACGGTTATTATTCCTTCATTTTCTGCTAACCACTTTAGTACCTTGTATTTAATTAAAGAGTTAGACAGATTTGGATTTACATGGATTAGAATAGAAATTAGACTCATCAAGTTCCCATTTATCCTTCCAAATAAATAAACCAAAAAAAGAGCATGGTATAGCATGTTGAGGTAGACACATGGTATAATATAGAGTAAATTATAAACATATCTACGAGGTTTAATGATTTTATACTCGGCATCTCTTTTCTTTAAAACAATACATTCCTACATTTAAGAAAGGTGAGTGTATTAACATTCACATCTCCTGTAAAAATACCTAATAAAATGAATATCATAAATTAAAGGAGAATTATCTTATATAAAAGAATGAATCGATAGTTTTTGAAATTTCATTGAACCTAGAAGGTAACAATATAATTAACTCTACAATAATATATGAGGTTTGTACGGGGAATAAGGTAGACATTAATATAGAAACAGAAGAAGGTATAAACTATAAAATCATTCTCGTACATAAGAAGTAGGGTATGGAAATTGAGATAGTAACTGGATATAATATTTGTAGGGGCAGAAGTAGTTAATAGACTTTTTTGTAGGGAGCTTTTAAAGCATGAGCTGTTTAACACAAAACAAACTTTTCAAAAATTCTTCCAATGTAGTAAAGTACACCAACAACAAAAAAAAGGAAGAGAGTCATAAGATGATCTGATGGTGAATAGGGTGGTCGTAAGGAATGAAGTACAAGAGGATGGGAGTTATAAGATAATTAGATGGTAGGGGGTAGGAGGTTAATGGTGAAATCTCATCCACAACAAAATACTAACAACTAATAATTGTCTATAAAAAAACAAGAAAAAAGGAAGCAAGTTGGTCGAAAGCCTTTTTGACTACTTTTCTTACTTTGTGATCGTACATACAGCTGTAATGTAAAAGTGAAATCTATCACCTCTAAACTCTATAATAAACAACGAATGATGAACCCAACTTATGTATGAAAAATTGGTTGCAAAAATATTTTAATGAAAATTGTAATTAAATATATTTTTCATCAACCATAACATATACAACATAGATGAAATGATAGACTCAATTTATTGTGTATCAGATTTACACCCTTATCAAAGGTAATGTAAACATTTTGAGGGCACTTATGTTATGTAAGTTTTATGCATGATGATGTATGAGAAAGATTTGTTGGAAAAATATGTATGTGAAAATAACCAATAAAACATTGTTAAGACATTCAAAACTTAGTTCTAATTAAAATTTAGTTACAATGATAACACTAAAAAGTATAAAGACACTTTTATCATATGATAGGTTTCTATACAAGTTTTTCACATATTCAAATATGTAACTCCGTTCATGTAAGTATACAGAATATTCTACTAGTATGTAATAAAAACACTTTGAAATCGATTATAATAGTGAAAGTAGGAGGTGAGAAGAAGAAAAAACAGAATCAAATATGACTTCAACGAAACACGTAAGAAGGCCCCACTCACAGGCTGTAAGAATCTCACGTGATTTCAAGTTCAATCCCTTTGACTTTTCTGGCACTAGGGTAACGTTAACCCGGCCCACACACTTTCACCATAAATTAATGTGACCGTAAAATGAGTATTAAAATAATAAAAAGGTATTAAAATGCATTAAACAACATTGTATATTAATATAAAATAAATGTGTAATTAGTATTATATTTTAAGTATTAACATATTTTTACTAACTTCCATCCAACTTGGAGTATCAAACAAAAGTTTCGGATATAAATACATATATTATTTTACTTTTCACACTTCAATTTGAAGCACAACTTATGTCATTTTATTATTTTTCATAGTGTGAAAAATAAAAATTAAATTATTCCCCTCCCCTTCACTGCTTAACTTCACTCCCATCGCCACTATTTATTCTCAGTTAGGAAACAAATCGATTTTCTTCACAAAGTTCTAGATAATCCATACATATAATCAAAGAGGCTGGTTTATGGAATTATGGGACATGTTTTAGATGGATGAAACAAATAGTACTATCAGCACTATAGTGGAATCAGAAATATCTCTCAGATTTCGCCCTAGGATAAATTTAATTCTTGGACCCTTTAGCCCTAGCACTGGGGAAGAAGTCCAATTCATTATAAGAAAAGACACATTGTATAGCATATTAAATGTTATTGATATAAATCAGAAAATTGTTACTAAATTTTAGAATATGATATCCTTTAATATAGTATATTTTTTGGTTTCCCACATGTATCCTCACACTGGAGGCAATCCTGTCCGAGCCGGGAACATCCACAGGTAAGTGGGGCTAACTCTCCCAACGGACATTTTTTCCATCCACAAGACTCGAACCCAGATTCTTGCTTAAGGGGAATCAAGCATGTACCACTTGAACCAACGATTCGTTGGTCTTTAATACAGTATATGAGTAACCCCAAAGGTATTTATATCCAAACATTTGGGTGGACATCACTGAAATCCTCGGATTAATGTGGAAATAATAAAGAGGGAAAATACTTCAATGCTGTTGAAGTAGGAAAACCAAAGTTCTATGTCTGGTCCATGAATCCATCCTCGTAGTGATCCTAAAGATAGAGAAGCAGTTAAGTAGTTGATGTAAACAGCTGGCACCAAACTCTAACGCACCGACTTTTTATGTCTCCCAACTTGCAAGTATACTACTCATTTTAAATAAATTTACGGATTTAATATCTATACGTCGATAGTGTAAATATTTTTTATAGTATTAGTAAATTAATTATCATTGATTTATTTGTTATTATTGACTTCCAAACAAAAATAATACAAATTTTAAACTCTAAATTTATATATTACAAGACATTGTTTTTTGGTGAAAATATATAAATTATAATATTTATGTATTTTTAGTATAAATATTTATATACACCTTGTACCTCATTTACCATTTATTTATATCATTTTTAAAGAGGAAATGATAAATAATACTACAATATCAATATATAAAACTTGAATATTTTTAATGTATATATTTTTTCGTCTTGTATTTAAAGAATAGTAAATTTATCGTTTCAATCATCATATATTTTCATACTACTTTTAGACATAAAAAGATGTGAAATATACATCAACTTTCACTCATTTTGTAGACGGAAAGCAGCACACAGCAACACCATATTAATATTTAGAAAATAGAGTATATTATTATATCACACGATAATTTATTTCTTCCGGTCGTTTGACATGTTATTGTTTGATTTTATTTTAAAAATAATTTTATAAAAAATTATTAAATATAACATATAACATTGTTAAAGTAGATAACTTATTACCTTATTATTAGATATATCCTCCAGTATTAATCAATCTATGAGTGCTTATAATAAGAGACAATTGCAGAATGGTATGGTAACAACAAAGCTCTAGTAAATAAAGCAGGGTCGGATCCTGATAATTGAGGTACGGAGAGAGATGCAGTTGGAAAGGTGGGGCCAAGAATTAGAGCATAAATATTTGATGCAGATTTTAATTCGACTAAGGTGGTGTGTTAGGTTGCCATCAATATTTAATGTGGTCCCACAATGCCCCCTTCCAACCAAATTGCCGGTCGGGTTGGGCCCACTCCATTCCGCGTGTAATAACTACCCATACAACAATATAAAAAATAATAGATACTCTTATTCACAATAAAGTGATACATGTCACTTATAATCAATTATTAATAAATAAAATCAATCTTTATAACATATGTCATCTCTTAGTAGATATGGGATCAATAGAAGGATATAGTATGAAGATGTACCATTTTCCTAATAATAATGGTCAACATTTACATGTTTAAATGCTGCTTCCTTCATCGTTGCTTTGTTGGTTTGTGACTCCCTAACTTCTTTGTCTTATCCATGCTCCTCAGTCCACAATAGTCAATACTATGGCCTCTGCTTTCTTAATTATTCCTTTCTGTTTTTTTCTTAGATTTAGCATATAGTTTCTATTTTTTGTATTACATGTTTAATCCCATTTGAATTAGGTTGTTCCTGTATAAGCTTTGAGCTAAACACATATATAAACATGATACCAAAATTTTGACACAAAACTAACGACAGTAAAATTCAAAAATATTTAAAAACACGTAAACAAATAATGTAAATATTCAATAATGTAAGGATATTAGTATGATAACCTTATAAAAATTATGGGTGCTAGATGTTCTAATACTTATGTCATTCACATTTCTAGGACACTTAGGGATCTAAAAACCATGTCATGATATTGTTTCATTCATTGAGATTCAAGTTAAGGCTCTTAAGAATTTATATTCCAATTATAACTCAATCCACTTTATTTTATTCGTTTCAATTGTTTTAGTAACATACTATTTATAAAATTACTTACATTCAGTTAATATTTAAAAATTTAATTTTAAATTTTTTGTGCATTGTATTAATGTTTATGAAACACATTTTTAATATTTATTTTTAAATTTAACTATTATTTAAAAAATTTAGATTTCTTAATCAAATTATATATTCCACATAAAAAATAAAGAGGATAAAATATCTCATCATACTATAAGATAAATTATATCTTTTAGCCATTAAAATTATGACATTTGTCATGTTTAATCATGTTCTATAAAGATCTTTCTAAAAACTAGAAAAATATGATACATGTCATAATTTTACTGATTGAACGAGATAACTTATCTCTTGGTATGATGAGATACTTTATTGTAAATTTAAAATTTGACATCTATGCATGACTATTGGGCTAGTTCAAGTAGACCCAATGAGGGAGGTATTATCTATTGGGCCATGTAGAGTGGACTAGATCTTGTGATATGTGAGCTTTTCCATGAAAGTAGTTTTCTCCAAGAGTGTTGTTACATTGCTTTCAGACAAATGGACCTAAAACGATGAAATATCATCCACTAAGATGTGTAACTTGACCACACTTCATCTCGTTGCAACTTCATAGCCTAAACTATAACATATAAAAAGTAGTTGACTAAGAAAAAAGAGAGCAAGTGATGCAAATAAACTACATGTAGTTTCAATTTGCAGTCAAAGGCATTGGTGCTATATAGTGAAACTCAGAAGGCCACTTTCAGTGATAAAATGATCTTACAAATAGAAACAGCATGAACTGAAAGAAAACAATATGGATTTATCTTATACAAGGCTTCTGAATCCTTAGACCCAATCACCCTTTCAAATTGAAATTGGTATCAGTTTTCTATTTTCCTTAAGAACTGATCACTATTCCTTTGTTGTTAAACAATAATTAACTAGTAATTTATCACCCGAGTATTATTCTCAAAATGAATTCGGCATAATGTTATTACATGTAAGATAATTACATCAGGTCCCATTTGCATGCATACTTCTCTACCTAGCATCACATGTTATTATCTGAATAAATAATATAAACGTTGATGTACAAAGCATAAGAAATAGATGTAACAATAATTCAAATAAATAAAAAAACATTTGGAACAGAAACTGCCTTGAACTTCATTAATGTAATGCATTTGTATTTATAACCACTCAAAATTGTGCACCATGATTTCATTTACTCATATAAGTAAACTTATACTACATATCTAGAAAAGAAAAATGATTTTGTTTATAAGCACTGAAAAATTAATGGTTTTGTTTCATAGATATAAAACCACGATAACTATGATCATCTTGTGAATCCAGCCATTCTGCCCAAAATGCCTTGTTTATATGGTAAGAAGGTTTTCCTCTTCAAATCCTCAACTTCTGCTTTCTTCCTTGCATAGTGCAATTCATGTGCTGAAATAGGTTTCTTCTTTGAAGACAGTGATGGGTTTTCTATGGAACTAAAACGTGAACTTTTTCCTTCTTTATCCTTCCTAAAATACTTCATAAATGAGTCTTTACTGCTACTACTACCTTCAGATGTAGTTCGGAATAATAATAAATCCCTTAACCTCCATTTTCTTGAACTCTTCAAAGGGGTGGGTGAAAGTGAAGAATTTGTGACATTCTCTTTGTTACTACTCTCTTCTTTTGATTCTCTAAAAGGAGAGAGTGAACGTGACACTCTTTGACGACCCGAATTGGGAGAAACTATAATTGAAGGTGTCTTGTTTCTGCTCCTTGTTACTTCACTTTCTCTATTGATGCTACTAATGTTATGAGACTCATTTTTCTTTCTACGTGAGAAATCTTCATGAATAACCTTATTCTCTTGTTCTATTGTAGTAGATATACTAGGATGTTTTGGAGACACAAATGGGCTTTTAGTATATTCCAATAAATTGTTGTCTTTGTCTTCTATCAAAGGCTTAATAGCTGAACTAGGAGATTTATTTGATTCCTCTACAAAAAAAGTGAAACCATCGTGATCAGTATTTGAGGTTGGAAGGGTAATTGAAAAGTAATCAAATTCGGTATAAAACTCTGAAATTTTAGATGGGCTTGTGGGAGCACTAATGTATATTTCTCCAAATCGCTTTGGTGTAGAAGGAGAAGTAAGATAAGGTAAGATCCTAGAATCATAATTGAAATCGAAATAATCAATAGGGGGACTACCCATAACTTCCATTTTTCCTTAGATCTAAATTTGTTTAGATCTTAAGGTTAGTGGCAATATATAAATATAATAATTATACGGGGCAGGGAAGCTTTATCTCATTATAAACATGCAGCGATAAAAAGAAAATTATAAAAATATAAATTAAAAAGGAAATTATAAATTAATATTTTTATGCGTGAACATAATCATTGAGATACAAGATCTATTTTTTAAGAGAAAATATATATACCAATTGTAAAAAAATTTACACAGTTAGTATATTATCACTATTATTCAATTTCAATCCATAGAAACAATGATAAATGATAAATTATTTATATATAAATCTTTATATTATTAATACATATATATTATACCATTTTTTATAACGTCAAGCTTGGTTTATTTTTTCTAATAAAAATCTTGTGTTTAAGCGAGACATCGGACTAAAATGGAAGGTCGCATTAATTATTGATTCTTTAATTATTGAATATGGTTGATTTTCTAATGTTTTTTAACAATAATAATAAAATATATAAAAAGGAAATGTTGGAATTTTTTTAAGATTCGATGAGAGAAACTTTATATTCAAAAGTGGAGTATCTTAAATAATGAATATCTTAAAAACAATGCTTTTCAATGAATTTATTTAATGTTTAATAATACTTGAATATAAAAATAAGAATGTAATATTTATATGCTGATGATGTAAATATTTATATACACTTTGTGTATTTTCTAATATTGTATATGAATGATGGATGATACACTAATATTATATTAAATTCTTACATGTTTGATGCATTATCTAAAAATAAAGTTATCAAAAAACAAAATTATCAATTCTTAATCTAACAAATATAACAATTTTATCCCTCTCTCTATATATATATATATATATTAATTTGATCATTTTTAATTCTTTAGCTATGATATTCAGGATATTAGTTAGCACTTTTTTATTGGTTAATATAGTTGTCTCTACATGAGTCTTGTTCTTTTCTTCATAATATTAATTAACATTATTTTTAATTAATTTATTTGACTGCTTTTAAATGAGTTTTTAGCTTTTATAGGTATTAATAAACATTACTTTTAATTAATTAATTTGGTCATTTTAGATGAGTTTGATACAATACTATGAATATAGTATCGACTATTAAAACAACTAAGATAATAATATCATACTAAAACGATTCAACTAATACGTTTTTTTAAGGATATAATAAGATTAGGATGTGATATATAATATAAATTATTAGTAAAGATAAAATAGGACATTCAATATTGTGGTCCAAAAGAATTTTTAAAATTTTAAATTTGTTTTTTAATCAGTACAATTATTATTAAAAAAATTATTTTATATTGTATTGGTCATCGGGCCCTATCAAATGGAATGAGAAAGGTTTTATTGTTTGGAAGAGTCCAACTACATAAAGTAGAAAGTGAATCATTCTCTAGTTTTCAATAAAGGAAATGGTTGATACTTGATAGGGTTGCCCCTTCTCCCATAAGAAACGAGACTAAGACCACTCAAATTCAATCATGTTCATTCACCCTTAGTTTTGTTTGTTTTTCTTCACTTTGAGAGCAAAAACAAAGTTTATATCCCATCCGTATAATATTATTCTTTTGTCTTTATTATAAGATAAGATACATTATTAACATGTTTTGTTATATTTTCCATAAGCTACTTTACATTTTTTATGCATCAAAATAGTTTATTGAACCCAATCATATTTATCCACTGTTTTAGTTGTTTCAATATTATTATATCTATAATATTTCAGCTACAAAAACTTATTTTCACTATTAACATCCATAAATTGGAGTCATAGACTTGTAGGTAACAGAAATATAGCTAACACTCGAGTATGAAATGAATAGGATTTTATCATGTGTTTGGAAAATGCATTGACACTTTGAGAACCAATTTTCATCAAGTTCCCCCATTTTATAGGCAATAAACTAGTGAGATATGTGATTGTTTTTCTGACAAATGTTTCTCTTAAACGATTGAACCTGGTCTTTAACATGCTTAACTTGACCAACATATAACAAATGGTCATTAGAAAATAAAATATTGAGTTACTTCAAAACGGCCTATATATATTTAGAATATACATATCGAAAGAGATAACTTACGTAAAAAGAGAGCTTTTGGTGACCATCTTTATCAAGAGAGAAATTGTTACATGTCCCAAGACCAATAAACCTAACAAAATTCTCATTATGATGACATAATAATTGCTCAAAATTAAATTAGTTTATTCTATATGAATAATAGAATATAGTTGGGACTGCAGCAATTAATTGTGGCAGGTATATTAATTGCATGGGCTTCTTATGCAACACCAAAAATGACATGCCATGAGATGGACCACAATTAGTCCTAACTGTCTATGCTAATAACTAGAGAATTCCAATATCAGAAAAATGACATGACATGAATGTTGGACAATGTATGTAATTACACCAGTACTTACAATATTAATGATCTTTAGTGCATACTATGAACATGTGAACGCACACCGTTTAAACTTTAAAGTCAAACATGTACAACTAATACTAATGTACTTTCATTACTTTCTTTGTTCATATTGTCACTTGTTAGAGTTAAGACTGATTTTAGAATAATGATATTTCATTCTTTATATGCATGATATAAAGCTGTATACAAATTGTATCCCCAATGGAAGTAAAACCATATACAGAAAGAGAGAAAAAAGCAAAACTATGTGCATAGCAAGTATCTAAATGTGAAATCATATGGCATAATTTGTACAAATTGTGAAAGAGGCTCTGGCTTTCTTTTTTCAAGTAACTTAATAGCTTCTTTCCCTAGTTCACTTGGTAATTGAAGGCATATCCAATCCACCAATGATTCCAAGTCTTTTGCTAAATCAAGTAAATGCCAATCTAATAGCTTAGGGACAATAAACTTTGATGTTGAAATTCCAACTGCAGCCTGTAAGTATTCTCTTTTAGCAACTTCCAGTTCATTCTCGACCTCGGACGCCGTGTAAATCCTCACCTGCATTTGGCATAGTTCATGAATTTATAACTAGTTGTAGGAGAATAAAAATTCAATTGAAACTAAGCATATACTTACAGTAGGAGAGGACCAAGTTCCACAAGAGAGAGCAAATATCACTAGTGCTTCTGATAATTCCAGCCCATATAAGCTTCTTAATGTCATTTCATAATTTTTCACTTCCTTTGGTAATGTTAGTTTTGAATTTAGCTGCAAGAAGCTTATCAATTTGCTTGTAAATTGCCTACATATTCCAATTCAGAGATAGTGCATAGAACTTACCAATTTCCAGTGATAAGGAAGTCTTAAAATGCAATGTTCTATGGTTGGTGCACTTAGCATGTGTCCACCCACATTTATTGTTGCCTGAGTAACAAAAAAATCGGAAAAACTCTTGAGTGCAATAGTACTATTTTGCTTAACTTCTATCAAGCCTTTAACACACTATATGGGTCGGTTACATAGATAGAGCGACACCCTACTGTTTTATCATAAATCATTGACAAAACATTGATCAACTACATTTTTAAAAGGTATGTTCTGTCATAAATCATGTGCTCAACTTGCGGAACATACAAAATGTATTATAATTCTTGTTGAGAAGAACGTCCCACATTTTTTACTTCATTCTTTTAGACATGAGTTAAATACTTGTTGGACTACTCCTCTCGTCACCAATTGTTTGGAACCTTAACATGGTTTTAGAACTGAAATACAAGTTTTCTCTGATTGTCATGAGTCAAAAAGATGTCTTTTAATCATGGATCAAAGATAACATTTCGGCTGGTCCAACAATTTCTTAGGCACAAATGGGAAGAAACAAAACTTAATAGTTAGAGCATACCTTGTGCATCAGCGCAACAACCATGTCAGGACTCTCTGGTATGCCATTTTCTATGAATGCCTGAAGCAAAGCAGCACTTCAATAAATAAGCTATTACTTACATTAAAGATGAAAGTAACACACGCAACTTTCAAAATTCAGATGAATATAAGATGTTATTCTAATGAACATTATTGACATACATTCATCATACACGAGTTATATATGTTGATCCAGAATGCTAGCTTCTCCTGATGGTTGAGATTCTCTAAGTTGACACCAGCTAGTTTTCTCAAAAGAAGTCTGCAAATGTCAGGAAAATAAATTACTGTAACATGTAATTGATACTAATGTTAAATTTCGCGGAAAAGAAAAGAAAATGTATTCTAGTTTGGATAGAATATAACATACTTCAACAGATGCAGCAAGAACAAAGAATTTGCCGTTCGTTTCGGATTGAAAGATTTAGCTTCAACGGCGTGTAATTGCTTGTATCGACCAATATCCCTCTTTCCAGATTCCAAACAGATACCATAAGGATCCCAAAACTCTCTTCCTTCAATACAGTTTCGAGGTTTTAGATCCCACGAGGGCGATACTGATATATCAACTGCAGAACCTGGATTTTTCGCTCCACTCATTCTCAACAGAATGCTTGATAAACACTTCAGAATATTTTCAGAGATTATATTCGGGCTTTCGTCTCCTGATGGTTTTTCATGTGGGCTAAGATTTCTAACTTCAGCAATTGGGAGGTTGCTTGGCCGTAGTTCTTGCTGCACAACGAAAAAGCTCTCATTCATTGACTTAACAAAAAAATCACTTCACTTTGCCACAATGCTACCTACTAGACCCTATCACACAACGGAAAACTATTTTCGCATACCTGCCTTTTTGGAATATCACAACTTTTCTGCAGTGATTTATTGTCAATGGGTAGTTTCTTAGTTGGATTCTTTGTTGCTTGCCCTGTATAAGTTGATTGCTTGCTTCTCTTGGAAGGATTAGAACATGATTCATCCTCTTTTCCTTGTCTATCCACTGGTACAACAAATACAAGGTATAAACCACATTAAGTATTACATTCTAGAGTCTACTCTAGAGCAAACTAAATGCATGCTCTAATTTAAAGTTAATGTTAGAGATGAATCCTAGAGCATGTATTTGCTCTGTTATATGAGCATGCAATAATTTCGTCATTTTCATGAAATGCTAGCTCAATTGTGAACAGCTTAACCTCAATTAATGACATAATATACAGTTCCTCACCTGGAAGTGTTGTTGTAGTCCTAGTTGCAGATGTTGCAGCTTTACCCATTGTTTGTGAAAGTGACTTCAATTTACCGTGTTTTCGACTATTAGACGGGCTTGCATTATCGAGTTTCATCTTGGAGGATGAGATGTATACAGTTTCCTGGTACAAATTCTGCCTGAAATGCATCACCTGTTCTTCAAGCCTTACAATTTCTTCCTCCAATACTGCCACCTCAGCCACAAGTCCTAGTGTCTACATTTTTACAAGATTAAAAATTGAACACTCAAATATTCAAGTTTCTGTTATATAAAAACCCCATCATCAAAATTATACCAAAGTAAATTCATATACCCTCTATATATAACTTGTATCATGCTTCTTTTCCACACTTAACAATAGGAACTAGTTTCCTTACAAAAACAGTATCTATCACTAATACTAGTGGAAAAAAAGGACTAAACAAAATAGTGATATACTAACATTGGGAGGGAGATAAGAAGGAAGACGAGGTAGTGCACCCAAAGGTCTATTGAAAGCTCTCTTCAATGCCCTGTGAATATTCTCCTCGTGCCTAAGCTTCTTCTTCAACCTCTCCACCTGCAAAATCAGAATCCTCAGCTCAATTTCCGGTTCGAGATAATAAAACAAGAAACCTGATTCCAAATAAGGAAATCTAATTAGAGAAGAATCAGTGCTATTATTACATCTTGTTGCAAAGCCAATTTTCTGTCTCTACTCAATGTTTTTCCACCTTCAGTTGCATTCTTTGTGCCCTCTACCACTCTTCCCTGCATCTCTACCTTTTCATTCAAGGCCAAAGAAGTTAGAATCAGATCAAGTATCAATAACTTAGAATAAGATAAAGCTATGCAGAATTCACAAACAAAACAGAAAATTTGAGAGCTTGAGATTTAGAAAAGCCAACCCAATCATGAATTATGACCAAAGATCTCTTTTTTGTTCTTTATAATGTATAGTATTTGTTATGTTATGAAAAGAGAAGCCGAATTATGAGAAATTCTGGGATCTTTTGGTCAATGAAACAGAAGGCATAGTTTGTGTCATAAATGATAAGAATTGAAAACTGTTATTATGGTATCAAACTATCAATCATAAAATTGAATATAGGTAAATAAATAATGATGAGGTTCATTATATTCACTGTACCAACCGTTTTTTAAAAAACACTCATTTGACATAAATGTAACATCTGTTCTGTCTAATTAATAATTACTTTTTCATGTGACATTGGAGCTTGCACCCTTGTCCTCATTCTTGTGTCCATTTTTTCCAGTTCTACTAAATCTGTAATAACTGCAACTAATTGCAAAACCAACATCAAATGCTAAGAGTAAACAGAAAAGAGTGAAGGAGGATGAAAGTATATAAGAAATGAAGGATATTGGTATATGCTAAGGTAAAGAGAAGAAGACAATGGAATTTCCACCGCTTGCAATGAAAAGAAGAATATTTAAAGGACAGGGTAGAGTAGAATAGAATAGTGTGGGTAAGTGTAAGAGAGAGAAAGAGAAAGAGAAAAATGGGTGGTTTTGCTAAAAATAGATAAAGATGCTCATTTAAGCTAAGATAGAAAGAAACAAGTAGAGGGACCAAACGTAAGCAAAACAACAACACCACACCTAAGACGTGGAAGCATCTAATCATATTTACTTCATGTTCTCGTTCAATTACAAAATTTTATTTTATTTAAAAATAAAATTTATAATAATAAAAATTAATATTTATACATTATTTTTGAAGTTTAATTGATTTTGTAAATAAGAATAAAATTTTCTTCAAAAAGAGAGGGTCTTTCTCATATTTAGAAGGTGAAGATGTTATTAACTTTTATTTAAAATTTATACGGGATCTTCTAAGGTAGGATTAAAGAGTTTAAAATATATGTATTGATAGTGTAAAAAATTTATACTGTCAGTACTTCATACACTATTGATTTGTATTATAGTGTAAAAAATTTAGATAATTTGCTGACAGTAAAAAAAAATTACAATGTCAGTATATACATATTAAATCATTAAAATAATGAGTAAAATGATAGTGGTTAGAATACCACATTATTTATATTGGGAAATCAAACACGAATGCTTGATGCAATAAATATTTTTATATTTTTTCATAATGGCATATACCAATATGTCATTTGAATAACTCAGTTAATAATTTATTTCAACCTACTTACTTACCCAAAAAAATTATTGAATAAATCTATATAATTCTAATCAAAATTTCTTAAAACTCCTCATAACCATTAAACCGGGGAGGTTTTGATTGTTTTTATATTCTCAAGATAATTTAACATTTATTCCTTATTTAGAACTACCTTACGAGGATTGTTAGGATTTATGAGAATGTAAAAATATTTTTAAAGACTCAAATAGTCAAGCTCCTTTTTCTTAGATAAATAATTAATATACTTTTTTGAAGTAGATCATTTATTTAAGAATTTCTCCCATCAAAAGGGATTGTAAACGGTATATCATTATGAACCAACGTGCGTTTTCCATTTGAGTTCCATTATACTATTTGAATTAATTTTACGTTCCCCTTTTTCTTGTCTTGCCTTTTTACTACTTTCTTCTTATCCTCATATATTTTGTTCTTTTATTCTGCTTTTAAATTCAAAATTCTAATGAAAGTGAAATTTTTGATGGGGTTTGGTAGATTTTGCCAGTGAATTATGCACTGGACATGCATGAAATAAAAAGGTTTAGTGTAATGTCAAGGCAAAAGCTGCTTCAGTCACATGCTTTGCCACCTAAAACCATTGTATTTTATCTTTTCCGGATAAATTAAGAAAAAATATATGTATTAAATGGCATTCCAATCCTATAATATAGTAATTTCAGTTTAAAGAAAAAAATTATTGGTATAAATTATGTAAAAGGTGAAAATAATAAAATATGTGTATTTTTAAAACCCACGTCATTTGCAATGCCTGGCAAATGACAACCTTGTAGAATGGTGACAAGTCTTTAGTCCATTGTCACTAGTGGTTACCACTTGCCACACACGTATTAAATGTTTATTTGATAAGAATTGAAGTACTAAACAAAAACTTAGCTGAAATATTATATTATAGATTATTATTAAAAATGTTGGATTCAGAAAGCAATTGAAAATAGCAGCTGAAACGGCAAGGTGATCGCGATGGCTAGTTATATGTGCATCAAAAATTGTATTTTTATATATGAATGATGACATAATATTGTATATTTTATATTTATTTTTAAAAATGTTCGGCTTAATTGGGTTTTTGGTCTTTGTAAATAAGTCAATTCTGAAATTGGCCCTTAAACTTTTTTTTTATGGTATGAGCCCTTGTAATGTTTCCAATTTTGCCTTGCCCTACCGATCAATCGTTCATATTTAGGAATGAGTTAATATTTTGAAAGAATGTAATATATATATATATATATTGGTAGTATAAATATTTATACACAATCAAAACATTATCTATCATTAATTTATTTTACTTTTATTCAATAGTCAATCATGATTGAAAATAAATTATATATAATATAATAACAGTGTAAAAAACTCTTATATTATCAGTGTATATATTTTTTCTCTATTTTCAAATGTTGAGTCAGTAAGTAAATATTTACCCGTGAATGCTCTTAGTCTGTTGGATTCTATTAATTTTTTAATTTAATATTATATATCGAATGTGTAAGAATTTTTACACATCAATAGTGAATGATATACTGACAGTGTATAAATTTTAAACTCTTAATTTTTTTTGGGTTATGTTGCTTTTTTTAACCATGTTTTTGCTATTTAAGATTTTGTGTTTCTATCTTTTTATCATTTTTCTTACGTTTTTCATAATTATTTTAATTATAAATAGATATATGTTAAGGTGACTTATATCACATTGTTTTTATTTAGAAAATACCATATTTCATGCTTGTACTAGATATAATATTGTACCATACTGGTGCAACACCTCATAAAACCAGGCCGCAAGTTCAATAGGAGCAGGCCCAACGTTTGAATTGCTTAATGAAGTTCCCCTTTGATCTACGATTTACCACTACAACTTCACGTATTCTTCCCATTATGGCATCATCAACCATTAATACATGATGGCTTTAATAGAGTTATAACGTCTAAGAATAATTATGTTGGTTGGGTGGACGAAGATAAAAGAAAGATAAGAAGATGTATATACTGATAATGTAAGAGTTTTTTTACACTATTATTGTATTATCTATCATTCATTTTTAATCATCCTTGACTTTTTCAACAAAAAATATACACTCAATGTATAGATATTATTACACTCTAAAAGAAATAAGATATGATAATTAACTTGCTATAACTAGAGGTTGATGAGCTAGGGAGATAAGATAGAGTAGTATGTTGTTCTATCCTTTCGTATTCCACTAGGGTACATTTTCAATTCCGGAAGAGAATTATTATGTTATTATACATGAGCAAATAAGATAATCTTGTTTGTGTACCCAAAAAATAAGATAATCTTGTTTTCCTCCAATATTCTTTTGAATATTATCTAGTGTACGAAAGACGGTTAGAAGAATAGTTTATCTTGCTTATATTTTATCCTTATTACCTAAAACATTCAATGTAGTGCAACCTATTTTTCGTTCTTAAATGGGTCTCATTGGTTATTTTATATTTCATTACCCATTTCAACAACTTAAGTCAAAATCATTTTCAATTATGTAACTTTGTTTCCATTCTTAAATGGATCCCATAAACCTACCTCATATTTATCTTCTTCTTCACTTTTACTTTACTTTATTTGATATTCATTTATTCTCTCTCTTCATTTTCTAATATTGTCTCAACTATAAAAACAATGTCAATTTTGTTCATTGTTGCGAAATAAGCATAAAAATGGTTCTTCTCCGATAGTGAAATTGGAAGAAGAACATTCTTATTTGACTATAAACTTAGTTTTTCACCATTGTGGGTGCTCTTTGCCTCAGATGTATCTCATATGTAATTAATTAATATACCCCAATCACCAAATAGGTTCATAAAGTCATGTCAATTGAACATATATGTAGCATTGATTTTATACATTCATATGGCTTAAGTTAGTATTTTTTATTAATGAATATGATAAACTATGCAATTCGATAAAATCATGGAATTTTATGCCCCAATTAACAAGGTCCAAACAAACTTAGAAGATATGATTCGGATTCACATGATATGTTGGAACTGATGTAGAAGGATAAAATCACATAATATACTTGATCCAACTCAAATCACTGCATATTTTAGCAGAAATAGATAGAAGTACATCATTGTACTATTTGTTAGTTGAGTAAAATCCAATGGTTCTAATTTTAATTTATTTTTTAATAAAATAAATTCAAAAGTTAATAATGTTTTTGTTATATTTTAGTACTTGATTCTCTATAAACGAAAATCTCAACACAACATCATTTGAGAATAAATTTTTGGAAGTAAAAAAACAGATGACATGCTATAACCCTTACGGATTAAGTACTTTGATTATGGAAATAAAAAAGTATTCCCATGCCATGATCGATGTTTTGTTTTTTTTCCCAATTTCTGAAGATATATAACTTGTTAGGTGAAGAGAATAAAACTTTTCTTAATATGCATTAGTCTGATCAATAATCATAGATTTTTTACCCCTTGGGTTTTTCCCTTCATTCATGTTTTCTTCACCTTTGAGTGTCTTCTTCTTTTATGTCCCCACACTCTCACGTTGCAATTAAAAGATGCACGTTCAACCATGTTAATGTTTTCCAAATTAACCATTTCAATCTCTCATGTGCTATCATTCATTTCTATATTTGAATAAACACATTTGACTCTGAAATTTTATATAATTGTATTTGGCATACCGTATACATCTTGCCAATTCCTCATTAATTTATTTCCAAAATAGATGGGTACTTTATAATAACATTTTGTACTCCTTTTATGTTAGTATTATTTTGTGGACATATATGTAAGTTTATCCTTATTCCTTAGGACAAATTTTAAAGAGTAATATTTTTCCATTAGCTTTATAGGTTTTTATTAACATACTATAGAGGGTGTCGTCCCATTTTGGAGGAAATAAATTAGAACATTAGATTTCATTTGTGTTAAGTTTGTAATTGACTAATCATTTAATAAATATTCTTGTTTGACCAATTATAATGACAATGAATGAATAAGCATGAATGTACACTTTATTATTATTCCAGCTAGCAGATCCTTCTTATAGCCAATGAATTATCAACCTCAAGAATCATGAGTCAAGACTAATAACATGACAAAAATAGAAATGAAAATGGTCAAAACTTAATAATAAATATTTGTCTTTCTTCCTCATTTTCATAATAAAAAATTCTTAGCTAGGGGCTAGTTTTTGCAGTGGATTTGAGCTGTGTACGTACCCCTTGACCCTTTCAATAAGGCATAAGATACCTGGGTGAAAATATGACATTTGTGTACTTTATTATATAGTGTTGCTAATTACTCATGGTACGATTAGGATATAGATCACTTGTATAAAGTAATATCTTATTTTCTATTCCGAATTAATTAGAATATTACCTTTTATTTTTAAAAAAATTATTTTATTCATGTAGGAATATGTGACTAGTCCAGAATGAAATTCTCCCATTAACCGGTGTTGCCCCATTATTTATTACAAGTGAAAAGGGCCTTGTAACTAATAATGATATCAAAATGTTGAGTGCAGGAGTACAAGATTTCATAAAAAATATTTGTAAATATATGATAGACCATGACCTAAGCCTATGTCATCTTGTGCTTAAAGAAAATTTCTTTATACAGCAAAATACTATTCATGAAGTTCTCTCTCATTCTTTTAACAGTTGAGATGAAATAGGCATGTTGTTTTTCTCTGCTAGATCAATGACATTCACCAATTTTGGCTGAGCCATTACTTTTTTCTTCTTCTTTGTACCTCTAGAAAAGACCTATTCACTAGCTATGACTATGACACAATCACGTGGATTATGCTCAAAAGATCCCCTTTAAACCCATATTTGTTCTTATACATCATAAGTCATAACATAAATAATTTTTACAATGTATTGGTCTAGTGGTATAAGACATGTTAGATCTTTGGGATGTTCAAAATGTCAATAGTTTGATTCCTTAGAGTGGTATTTATTGGGAGAGACAACCACAAACTCCGAAAAAGTTTAGTTTCTTACACAAAAATTACAATGTTTTATAAATTAAATTTAAGACCAGTAATTCAGATATATAGTTAGTTATTATGCATTATTCTTGTACTCAAATATATTAGTTTTATATATTATTACTTTTAAATAAAATTGAAATTACTCACTTTAAACATATTTGTACATCAACTAGATTCCCAAAGATGAAATAATGTCTAATTTTGTTGAAACAATAATTCGTGGTAATCCAATCTTTCTAAAATTCATTTCACGTTACTATTAACTTTATTTTGTTTTGGATTATAAGTCTCAACAATGAGATTTCTTCATCATGGGCTAAATTATTCTTGTTATTCTTATTAACAAAGGGTGTGAAATCTTCATTGTAAAGTATTTTTTCCACATGCCATGTAAAAGAAGCAAATAACTGAATAAGTAAAATGATTTTACTTATAGTGTTTAAAACTTTTCAGTGAAGCGTGTGGTACTATGTTTGGACATTAGAAACTTGTTACCTCACCCAGACCCACTTGGTGTAGTACATGTACATTGCCATGGGTTTGTGGAGTATTACTTTAGAATGCCGCGAGGCTGATAATATAAACTTTTCTGAAACCACCGACAAAAGTTGAAAAGCATCTACTCTCTACAAACGGGTTCCTCTAAAATGATTGGTAGAAGTACTATAGAATCTCCATTTGGTTGTTTTTAACTCATTCTTATCAAAACAAGAACATTCGTATTATATTTTTAAATGTGGCATTTTTATTTCATGTATTATGTTCCTAAAAATTAAGGACAGAGATAAGATTAATGAGGAAAAACAAAAAATATAAATGTTTGGTTAATAATAAAATAAGTTAGAAGGCTTAAATAAGAATAAGAATAAGAATGATGTTTGGTATTATGGAAAAATGTAAATATTAAAGGATGACCCGATCGCTATTTAGGGTCGGGTTAGCTTCGGGTCTAGGGTTCAAAAAAGTGGTCCGACCAATATTTAGAGCCGAGTAAGGACAAGTTTTAACTCGTCCCAACCCGCTCATGCTCACCCCTACTATAATATGATATTGGTTCTGACTTCTGGGATGGAGATCTCCTGTTTCTATTGGTGTCTCCAATCATGTCCCAAACCAATCAAAATGCATCATTTAATTGGAAAAAAAATTAATTAATATTTTATATTATTTTGTGGAATATTATTGAATAGGAAAATGAAAACAACAACTTTCTATGACAGAGTATCCTGTCTCTTAAGTCTGACCTATACTCACAACATTTGTACAAGTACTTTAAAGCTCTGCTAGAAACCATATATCCTTTAGTATTCTTACTTTTGCTTTGGTGATGCAATAAACTTTGTCATGTCCCCTGTTATTTCCATTACTGTTACTGTGGCAATACTTGGTGATAAAGGAATTATATAGTGTTGCACTAAAAACGAGACTAAATAGCATACTAGCAAGCACTAAGTTGGAAATCAAGTTTGTGATGTAATCATAAGACATGACTTTGTTTTAAGGTAGTTAAATGGGAGTAAGACACATTTCTATTACTGAAGAGATAAGTTATATAAAAACACTAAAAAATTAAAAACAATTATATTTTTAATTTTTAATTTTCATTGAAATTATAATTTTAACCTCAAAAACATACTACAAAATATAATATATCTCTCCATTAATAGAGAGGAGTTTAACTCGTTAAATGGAATTCAATCATGAAGCAAACATTAGAATAGAATAGGACATGTTTCCTTCCTCTCTTGCAATAGAAGCAAAACCAGGGTAGAATTTCATTTCATCCAAAAAAACAAATGAGTAGAGATCATCTTCATTACTAAAAAGAGCAATCTTCATTTTATTCTTACATGACAAAAATGACTTTACAAATATAAATAAAATAATCTCACGGTACATCCATCTAAAGAAGTCGACTAAAAAAAAGAAGTAAAATTGATTAGTAGAAAAAGAGTGGACCCGCATTCTTTTGGTGCAAAATAGGTTGAGCAGGGTGCCTAATTTTCTAGGTAAGGTGACAAATGAAAGCCACTCATGTTGGGTAGTAAACCTACCATTCTTCTGATAAAGATAAACTCAACAAATGCATAACCACCGAATGTACCATAGATAGATAATATTTATAATTAGGGTTATTTTTCTTGTTTTTGGTCTGCATTGCAAATTGAAATCATAACGATGCTCATTAATGATATCAATCCAAATAGCTGAGGTACAAACTTTTAATGAGACCAGAGATAAGTCCCAGAGATAAGTCCCACAACGAGTGTCATACAATGTGTCATAACCTTATAATTTGCTAAAATATATATATTTAAATTAAAATTTAATTTTTAAATATTTTAAAAATATCATAAGATCATAGTAAATGGAGTGACATTCATTATGGGACAACAGATATGCAACCGAAAACAAGAACAACCATCGATGGTTTGAGTGGATAGCTACCGATACATAATGCTTGTTAGAGTGATTATTTTAGATGTTGCCTTCAAGACCATTCTATGACTTCAGTTCAGTGTACTATCTTTAGCCTGACCCTTTTTGTTAAAGTCTCATGTCATAGGCCCTAAAGCAAATTCTAGCATGTAGCCTACAGTCAGAGCCCATCTTACAGAAACTAAAATGAATTTGGGCTGACAAGACCTCAATGCAAGGTACAATTTCATAAAAATATAACAATAACAATCAAATTCTAACCCGTCAGGGAAGTCGGCTACATAGATTAAATGATGTCATTTTGCTTTATTATAAAGTATAAACCGTGTTAACATACTTAAGATAATTACTTTCAGTAAACAAGCTTAAGTTCCTCATTACTCCTACAAAAGTCTAACGAATGATTAATTGAATCCTATAGTGCTACCTCTCAAAACTCAACTCCACTTCACAATTAGGATGGCTTCTTAGAAATTCAGCAGATCAAGCAAGTTACAAGGTAGAGAAGTTAATTGTTCATCTAAACCTTATGCTGTTGTGAGAACAACTCATGCAGTGCACTTAATTCAGCTTACTTGTTGTTGTTGGCCTCCATAAATAGGGTAAGTCCCATAGGTAGCAGCATATATACTTGGGTCATGAGTAGCTGACATAGCATATCCATAACCATCATAAATAGAGGCCCCATAATATGCCCCATAATATGCTCCATTCCAGGGACTACCGAAATCCACTCTAAACTGTTACATAAATTTATTCCAAGTGAGATACAATGATGCATATGCAATTTAATGATAGACAGCATAAAGACAATGTGATGCAAGCTATTTTAATTGACTACAAAAACAATGATTTTATTACTCTTTTTAATCTACTTTCAGTGTAACATGTGCTATATATGTTTTGCAAAAATGTTGTGTGCAATCAATTTTGTACAACAAGTTTGACTATATCGTCTTGAAAGAGAAAATGTGAGACATTTTTTCTTGTTTCTAAAAAAATGTTGTCAAACCTTGTCTTACAAAGTTGGTTGTATATCACTATATCTTGTGGTTGTGGCCATGCTATTAGAAGATGGAGTAGTTACTAGTCCTACACAAAATACAGATTAGAAAATTTCATTTGCTGTGAATCATTGAATAGAACCATTTTCTTTGTGTGCACAATAACTTTCAGGTTTACTGCACAAAGTACAAATACTATGTGCTATAAACCTCTACTTTGTTGCCAGAAACGCGATCTGTTAGCTTTGAAATCGTTATTCGTGTGTGTGAAAGAGAGATTACTTGTTTATTTGCCGGATTGCGGCCCCAAGAAAGACGAATAGTTTGCTTGCCAATGGTTGTTCCATCCAGCTTCTGCAAAGCATCTTCTGCATTATTTCTGGAAGGTTGTTCATAATGTTAGTAGTAATCATATTTGAGATTAAAAACTATGACATCTATGAATTTGCATAGACTTGAAAAGGCCAAAACTTTTTACCTGTTGGCAAATTGTACAAAACCACATCCTTTTCCAACAGGTATCTTAACAGAAAATATCTCACCATACTGAGAGAAGGGGTGCCTAAGATCCTCTGCTGTAACACTAGGGTCGAGTCCTCCAACAAATATCTAGAATTAACAATCCATAGAAAAACAGTGTCAAATCACTAAGAAAAATTTAAATCGAACTTACCAAATATATTAAAGATTTACAGTTGTGTTGGTAGAATCAGCTTCAGATTGGCCTGATGTGCTATTTCCCTGTCCTACTATATAAAGAAACAGACATAATCAATACCCTGCTAGTAGAGATATTTCAGACTCTTGAAGCAGCATGTAGTAAAAAAACTGAACATATTATATTTTGCAATAAAAACTCACCATTTTGCAATAATAAGTGTCATTTTAAGCAACATGTTCATAAAGACATGGAAATACCTTTTTTTAATAATCAAAATGAAATAATCATTCTAACCATAAGACCTCATATAAGTAGTTCAATGTTAGACTGAAGTGTCTTGAAATATTTTATTTGAATGGAATGTACAATATCCATTTCTTGTATTTTCTTTAGAGAGTAAAGTTTGAAGATGATAATCATGTGATTTGCCATACCTTGTTGATAGCCAGAGGATTTCCTAGGAGTTGCAGCACCAATGCGCATAGGCCTGGTAGAACAGTAAACACCATTCATTTCAGTCATAGCCTGAGACCTCTCATTATCATCACCGAATCGGACGAAACCATAACCCTTTGAACGCCCATTATTGGCATCAAAAACAACCTTTGCAGCTTTAACAGAAGGATATTTACTAGAAAAAGTTTCATGCAATAAGCTATCTGTGACATCTGCAGCTAAATCTCCTACAAAAATCGAAAGATGTGGAACATTATCGGATCGCTTGTCCCCTGCGCTAAATGTTGCCCAGTTCAGGCGAAAAAGTTGGTCGGCGTTGGGCATCAAAATTCCAGCATAATTCTCTAGAACCTTCTTAGCTGTGCTGTGTGAATAGAATTCAACAAATCCATATCCCTCTGATAGACCAGTCTGTTTATTGCGAATAACCTTAATGGAAGAAATCTGCAAACAAAATTAAGATAGTAAGATGCAACAGTTGTTCTGTTTTTAACAAAATGTGAAGCAGAGGAATGATAACAAGTTAAGCCTTCAAACTTTAGATTATCTTTTTCATAAAACTTTAATAGCAACAGTTATTGTCACCTTTTGGTTTCAACTAGGTACCAGCAACAATTTTACCTGGAACCTTCACCACTCAAATCCAAGTCACAAGAGCATAGACCAATCTTATCTCAACAAAAACTATTCAGTCTTTACTTCCAACATATTAATCCAATAAAAAGGAAAAAACAACCCCCTTCTAATTATTGAGGTTGATACAGAAGCCTAAATCAATCATGCAAGTTATTCCTTGAAAGTTTCTTAACAGTAGATATAGATTTTAACATAAGATTATTAAAAAAAATCAATCCTTAAATTATAATAGAAGAACAATGTTTTAAAAGTTTTCTTGAATCATATTGTAAGCATGATAAAATGCTAATATTTTGTCTAATTGTTGTGACATTTTTATCTAATACAAATAATCAAAAGTAGTAAAACAAGTAGGAGTGTCAAAGAAGGTGTCAATAAAGATAATTATTTTGAACTTTCTCTTCTTCTTAGGTTATACCACATTTAGAACATTAAAAAAACAACTTCACTATAAAAAAAAATCAAAATTATGCGTTTACAACATGGAGAGAGAGCTTCACTCTGAGCTTTTCATAAGGTTGATAACTCACAGTCTCATACACTAGATTGAACTACGCAGAAAGTGCACACACAAAAACAAGAACAGTTTTTACGTTCGTGAAACAAACTAAAAAAACAATCAGCAAAAACGCACTAATATATGCAGTGTGTTTGAACGTGTTCTATAACAGACGAAAAAGAAAGATTATAATATAACAGAAAGAGAAAATAAAAAAACCTCGGTGGTGGAAGCGAAACAACGGTGGAGATAATTTTCATCCATCCAATGATGCAAATCACCGATCCATATGGTCTTGTTCTCTGCACTTGAACTATGACGATTGTAATGGTGAGGCACGTGCGCCGGAGAAACCTGGTTTTGGTAATGATGGTGGTAAGGCACGTAGGGCGAGGGTGGCGCCGCCGCGTAATGTTGAGCCGGTAACATAGGGTGGTGCATTACCATCGCCGCAGCAGGGTATTGCATCGGCACCCAGTGATGTGGCACTGCCACTGCCTGAGGCTGCGGCTGCGGCGGCGTTTGCCGTTGTTGTTGATTCTGCTCCGTCGCTTGTGAATCAGAGCCGTTGGATTGCATCACTTTCTCTTATTGTTTTGTTTATAGTATTGAAATGAATATGGGAGATTCAGATATTAAAGAGTGAAAAAAGAAAGAATAAAAAGGGAAGTGAAGAGGTATAAGAAAGAAGATGAATTATGATGTTGATTGTCGTTTTCACCCTTGGATTAGGTTATGGGCTTCAATATTATCTTTTATCTTTCTTTTTGTTTATTTAATTTATTTATTTTACTTTATTTATTCAATCATGAGTACTTTTTCACAGTTTCAGTGATAGTGGGATAAGTTAATGGCAGTGAAAATTGACGTAAGAGGAAATTTGCCTAGGAATCAGATCTGTATCACTCTCTATGTACTAGGAAACTCAACATCAATACGTGCAATTTTGTTTTTGGTGCATAAGCATTTATAAACATTAATGCTAATGAGTGATTACTATTATGAGAATAAATCCAATAATCCATAAATTCGTCACGTGTTTAAGTATTTTTGGGTGATCCTGGTAGCAGAAGGGTTAGAAAAATCAAAGATAATACTAGTGGTAAATTATACTATTTTTTATAAAACAGGACAAATTTATTGTTAAATAAATAGAAGTTCTTGTGGTCTACTCCTTGTATCAAGGTATATTAGTTGAACAAGAAAATAAAATGATAAAACACAAAGTCAACCTATGTAACATGATAAAAGACTAAATAAAATGATATCTCAAATATCTTTAATATGTTGAGTAAAAATGAGAAGATTATTAAATATTAATCGGTGAAGGAGTAGACTATAGTTGTAATGTGTGAAAGACAAATTAATTTGTCATTGATTGTTAGTAAAAATACTTGCAGTTAGTATAATTTGTATTTGTTCTGTTTCACAAAAATAAAAAATTGATATCCAAAGAATAACATCATATTTACCCAAGCACCATCATCATTATTATAATCATACATATATATGTTTACATAGATTCAATAGAAGATATAAAAACAAAAGAAAATGAGATGAACCAACAGCTGATTTTTTACAAGCTTCTTAACTAAGTCTAAGATGAAGAAGGAGAGCATAAAGTATATACATTCAACAACCATGGTTATCTATGCATATGATATTAATCCCTCGACTAAATATATAAAATAGAATGACAAACTAGCAACTATAACCGCAAATTACTATATATGTACATATTTTAAATTGCGGTGATTACAGTCGTAACACAATTATGGAATGTAGTTGCAACACAATTGTGGAATATACCATCATAAAACCAAACATGCATGATATATATCTAAGGCTTTTGGAACTACATTGTAGTTTGGGGAGGAATGTCCAGCACCAGGACTATGCCCTGGATCCGTTGGTCGGAAGTCATCGCCTCCGAGTTCTAAGATGTGGCGGCCGGACCGCACAATATTTTGTACCACTGTAGCCATTTCTTGGACACTGTTTCCATAGGTTGACACTAAATGCTCCTTGTTCTCAATTTTCAGTGGCCTTCCTATAGTTGGAATTATAAATTCATTAAAAATCATGGAGGCAAGAAGAATATAAATGACAATGTATACTAGCTTCGAATTAGCCATTATATAGAGTGTAAGAGGCTTCGTGGGAAGACTTTTGATGTGTGAGTATATGAAATTATTAAGTTATGTGTGAAGAGAGTGCTTGCAAAATATTGTATATGAGAGGGGTATATATATGCAGGTCACTAGAGAACAGGCTCAACATAAATTTCCAATGCAATATTAATCAACACGTGGAAATTAATGTTAATTGTAATTGTGAACTTTTCCATTATTATGCTACCTTAAGAAGATTGGACGGGGAATGAATGCGAATCTTCTCAAATATCGGAGAGGAGTTGAACTTCTAAGAGATTCCTAGATGCACACTAAAACAAAGGAATTTCTATAATAAGAAATTTGTAATAGTGGTACCCCATTAACATACTGAAACAAATAAGTTTTATGGAAAAATTAAATATATCACATACAAAATTCTAAATAAACAATTTCAAAATAACAATTTACTTTAATTTCATAAATATCTCATGTGACTGGGGTAAGAATCTAAACATGATTCTCAATGCTTACCTAAATAAACACTATAAAACCCAATTGCAAGTACAATGAGTAATGGTTTCCAATTCTAAACCCCACGTAGATTCCGGTGGACCCTTGAAATTGCTGCAAGTTGTACCAATACAAGAACCAAGTCAAATGAATTTGATGGTTTCAAAATTTCAACTTTTGCATTATTTGCATTATGGGAATATTTGATAGGTTCTTGAAAACTAGTGGTTGGATTCTCAAGCTGGGGAAGTTCGTGACCATCAAATGATGAAATAATCTGGGTCCCACCAAAAAGCATTATAGTGTGAGAGTCATGTCATCTTTTATTCTCTGCCGAAAGAAACACAATGTTAGTCTTATAGATTAATATTGTTAACAATAATTATAATCGACTATTAAATACATTTTGTTTGTATTTCTTTATTTTTAACTTGTTTATATAAAGAAGATAAAATATAAAAGATAAAAATAAATCTATATTGTGTTAGAATAATAGATTTACCCAAAACTTATGTCAAAATAATACAACTCTACAAACAGTTTAGTGGACAAAATAAATCTATTAAATGCATTCTTAATTTTTCCTGCTGTTGGAACAAAACAAAAAGAGAATTAAGGAGGAATTGATTTAGTGGTATAAAGTCTCGCTAGATCCTAGTATGATCAAAAAATTAGTGGTTCAATTTTTTAGAACGACACTTGATGGGAGGAACAACTATACACCTCAAAAAATATTAGTTCTTTACCAATAGGATGAGAAGATATCATTGGAAGTGCTAGAAAAACAAAAGGAGAAGAAAGAAGGTGTTGCATTTCACGTGACAATTGGCAACTATTGGGCCTTTCTGATTTGATGTGAGTTCTCCATGTTTGAGGTCCATCAGTGATGCTCTTAGGAGAATTTGTGGCCCAAAGCATTGAGCTTCTGAAGTAAATTGATAAATGAAATGCATGTTGAATTTAACAAATATTTTTAAATAGAATAATTTTAGAAGAAAATAAACTATTCTCCAAGATTTTTTTCCACATATATCATCTACCATTAATTTTTAATTATCACTTAAAAAATAACATTAACATACATAAATGATAGACGATATAATAATTGAATAGAGTTTTTTATAATAACAATACATAAACCTTAAAATCATAATTTTAACCCCTTTTTTGTGCATAGTGTTAGGATTAGGGTAAAACGGTTATATTGGCATTTTTTTTACTAGCACAATTTCTAAATAGTTATACTTGGGTCAAATACTTGATTTATATATGATAAAAAATATTGTTAAAGAGATGCTACTAAATTCACAAGTTTCACTTCAATAACCATTAATCTTCAATTATCTATTGGTGAACACTCTTGTGAAAAAACATGATTTATTTTCTTAAAAAAATCTTTAAAACTAAATTATGACTCCACGAGTTAAAGTAGTGAGACAATACTCTATTGTCAGCTCCAACAAAGCATCATGTAGACGACATTATCAATTTTGTAATTATCTGTTGTCATATGATAATATTAGCTAGTATTATATAATATAGGCTAAGTTCCATGCCTAGTGCTGGGTAGCAAAATAAAAACCTTACACATATATAACATTCATAACCTAACATCCTTTTCCTAGCATTTAATCTTATGCATTGTTGTGCAAAACTTAATTCCAATCTAAAGGTAATGAATATGGACCACACAATCCTAGTGAGACAATTGTCATCCTATATATATGGGTTAGAACAAATATCTATTGCTCCATATGACATTTGACACCAATTATAATTGAGCAAAAACAATATTAATGATAAATTTTAAATTTTTTAATTAACATGACATACTTTTATTGTGTATGTAATAACTTCTAATATATGATTCGAGATAACAAATTTTTATTCTGGAGTTTGAGGCTATAATTAGTTAGAACTATCTATTTCCTTTTCTTAATTAAGTGCTTTACCTATCCCACTTTACTTGGGAAAGATTATTATTTGGTGGTTGAATTCAAACACACCAACCAAATTGGGAAAGCCTATTATTGTAGGGGAACTATTCATGTTCTCGTGGTCAATTATATTTTCATTGAACAAATCAGCCACCACTTATTCAGAACTTTATCCCATTCGATTTGGCTTTGTTAATTACTAGGCACGTGGATAAATGTTACTAATTTCTCACGCAAAAGACCTATTACCTCTGGGAAATGCTTTGTGCCAAACCTGTGGTAGAAAACTTACAAATGGTTCCATACTGGATGTAACTGAACTATGCAGTTCTATTTATTTAAAGTCCTCTATTTAATTGTTATATGTTACGTGATGAACAACCTTATGCTATGACCCATTCGTTAATGGACAACTTTTGAAGAAATCATTTCCTATATATAAAATGGATCCAAACTCCTCTCCACACGAAATGGAAGTATTGTGTAAAATAAGACAAAAACTAGAATGAAGTAATAATTATATTATATTTATATTGCCAATAACATTTTTATCCTTAAAACTAGTGTAACAGTGTACTTCTCTCTAGTAATGGAGAATATCCTACTATATAAAATGATGTCATGGAGCAATAGTTTTTCTTCTTCTTTCCCCATTTTTCATTAGCTATATTTTTGTTGGGACACATCATCTTCACATAGGAAGACTGATTGTGTATATTGAAGACAAAGTCGTTCGTAGGAAATGATCGATAGGATTTGCGTAAGTTTGACATCCAATGTTAGAATGATAATTATTATACTTTTTTGGGCAAGGAATTGGACCAACAAACACAAATCATCGAGTTGCTGTGAGGTATAAGCTTTTTAGGCCATTTGAATCCGTTTCAGGCCCAATAACGTCATTTTAATAATTTTAGCAAGTTTTATTTCTTTTTTTTGGATAATTTTGCATTAGGCTTTCCTTTAACTATTTAATCACTTTTGGGACGTGGCCATCTAGTTTTATCTTATCCTTAAATAAAAGTTCAAGAGTTTTCTCTTTCTGGTAGAATTTAGAGTTTTATCTGTCAGGTTTAATGCTTGCGAACTTGTGATTTCGTTCTAGGTTTGGCACTTATCAACCCTTTGTGTTTCGGACTGCATCGCATCTGCCTCTCCTTTTTGAATTGTTTAAATATATATTGAGCTATTACTCTTATTGTGAATTGATTTTGAGATGAAATATTTTTTTATAGACAAAAATGTTAGTATGTTAGTATTTTATGGTATGTGAGATTTGAACCATTAACATCATTATCACTTCACTCTCTAAGCCCTCCACTCTTGTCATTTGACCACCATATGACTCTCAAATGAAAGATTAACATATTATCAGAGTCAAATGTAACTCTATTCACTTGGTTTGACATACTTCTGCATAATGAACATGTTGAGAAGTAAATTTCATATTATATGGCTCATTCTTTTAGACTTTTAAATATTTGTTGATCTACTCCTCACACTCCCTAGTCCAATCTTACCAATACTATTAAAACATTAATTTTCCCTCTTTGTCTAATTATTATTATTTAAAGGCCATTTTTGGACATATTAAGAATATTCAACGCTAGGCCATGATGAGTATACAAAACTTTCACCAAGCCATTACTCTACAAAGCAATCTAAAACCCCTATAAATAGGGCATCAAGGAGAGCTATCTAAATAACAAACACATAACTTGAATCAAGCTATATTTCTTGAGCATTATTATTCTATATAGCAAATTCTAGCATTCCATTTTCCAACTGCAAACAAATCATAAGCTTTCAGTTTTTCTTTTTTCTTTGCTTGCAACAAGAAGCACACACAAAACCTTCCAAAATTTTCAAATATTTAGTATTTTTGTGATCAATATATTATGGAGAGAACAAAATCATCCCTTCTACAAATTCAGCCTCCAACCTATGGAAACCTAATCACTATTCTCAGCATTGATGGAGGTGGTATTAGGGGCATTATCCCCGCAACCATTCTTGCTTTCCTTGAATCTAAACTTCAGGTATATATTATATACCATTAATTACATTAACGTGTAAGAATGTATTTATACTCATTTATATAAGATAACGATGCCTATTAAACATGGATGATGCATTGCATTGTCTTGTGGTTTTAATTAAGTGTAGAAAGTGTATATTAATAAGTGCAGGAATTGGATGGTGAGGATGCAAGACTTGCAGATTACTTTGATGTAATCACTGGAACAAGCACAGGTGGTCTTGTAACTGCTATGTTAAGTGCTCCAAATGAAGAAAAACGACCACTTTTTGCAGCCAAGGATATCAAACCCTTTTATTTGGAACATGGCCCAGATATTTTCCCACAACAAAAGTACCAATTATTCATCTATCTATTTATTTTATAGTAATTTAGATTCACGTCTCCTTAGTTTTAATAAAATTATATATATTATCCTCCATTTTTTAAATGTACATAAACCATTATAATTATATACATATATTCTACTGAGTACCATTTAAGAGCGATAAGTGTCATTTCTCAAACAAATAAAATAGTAACAAATGTAATTAAGTTAAACAAAATATGGTATATTGTTACAATAAGTTCAAGTAGTATAAGCTTAGAGTCAATATATATTCATTATTTTTTGTTCGTTACAAAATGCATCAATAATTCTAAGGAGATGTTTAAATTACTCTTATATTATATTGTAACTAGTCAAAATAATGAATAGACATCAACTTTTATACTATTTGGATTTGTGTTTACAATATATCATATTTTGTTTAACTTCACTACACTCGTTATCAATTTTTGTGTAAGAAATTACATTTATCTCTTCTACGGGAGTAATTATCAGCGTAATATATTAATGCATGTATATAATTAGGAGTGATTTATGTATATTTATAAAAAGAATAAATGATTTATATAATTTTACTAAAACTCAGTAGTATTTTATTTCTTATTTTAATCCTAGATGTATATATAATTAACTTGCATGAATTGAACACATGGGCTTATGGGGGTCAAGAGTAGGAAAGTTAATAGAATCATTAAGAGGACCAAAATATAATGGGAAATACCTACATGGGGAGGTAAAAGAGAAGCTGAGAGAAACTCGTGTGCATGAGACACTCACCAACGTTGTGATTCCTACCTTTGACATCAAGACATTGCAACCAACCATTTTCTCTTCTTATCAGATCAAGAGATCCCCTTATATGAATGCTCAACTCTCTGATATATGCATTAGTACCTCTGCTGCACCTACTTATCTTCCTGCTTACTACTTCAAGAACCAAGATCCTGAAGGGAAGATACACGAATTCAACCTTATTGATGGTGGTGTTTGTGCAAATAACCCGGTATGTGTACATTAAACACTATTCTTTTGACTTATTATTATTATAGGGTTTTTTTTAATGGGGTATAAAAAAGTAATATTTTGTATGAGTTATCATTTTTAACTGTTTATCCGTACTCTTAGGTTAAGAAAGCTAATATTATTATTATATATTGTTTTGCAAACATCACTAATTTGTTTTTTGGACACTTATGATACAGACTTTAGTTGCAATGAATGAAGTAATGAAGCAGATTATTAATGATAATCCAGATTTCTTTCCGATCAAGGGATTGGACTATGGTCGATTCCTCATAATTTCATTAGGAACAGGGACACCCAAGAATGAACATAAATTCAATGCAAACATGGCTGCTAAATGGGGTGTTTTGGATTGGTTAAATCACAGTGGTTGTAGTCCCTTAATTGATGCGTTTTCTCAATCCAGTTCAGATCTTGTTGATATTCATCTTTCAACTGTCACTCGAGCATTCCATTCAGAAGATAATTATCTCCTAATACAGGCATGTTACATTATAAATAATTGGTTAAGTTAAATATAGATCATAAGTGATTAAATAATTAGTTAATTATATTTGAGCTAACCATGTTGTGAAATTCAAACGATAACATGCAGGATGATACATTGACTGGTACAGATTCTTCGGTAGATATTTGCACTCAAAAAATAATTTGGAGAAACTATGCCAAATTGGTGAAAGGTTATTGAAGAAACCAGTATCTAGGGTCAACTTAGAGAGTGGTCTTTCTGAGCCAATGGAAAATACGGGTAGCAATGAAGATGCTCTAACAAGGTGAGATTAAAAACTACATGTATATTATAATTAATAATGGGATAAAAAATACGTACGCCTATTATATTGCATTTCAGTTATATATATATATATATATATATATATATATATATATATATATATATATATATATATATATATATATATATATATATATATATATATATATATATATATATATATATATATATATATATATATATATATATATATATATATATATATATATATATATATATATATATATATATATATATATATATATATATATATATATATATATATATATATATATATATATATATATATATATATATATATATATATATATATATATATATATATATATATATATATATATATATATATATATATATATATATATATATATATATATATATATATATATATATATATATATATATATATATATATATATATATATATATATATATATATATATATATATATATATATATATATATATATATATATATATATATATATATATATATATATATATATATATATATATATATATATATATATATATATATATATATATATATATATATATATATATATATATATATATATATATATATATATATATATATATATATATATATATATATATATATATATATATATATATATATATATATATATATATATATATATATATATATATATATATATATATATATATATATATATATATATATATATATATATATATATATATATATATATATATATATATATATATATATATATATATATATATATATATATATATATATATATATATATATATATATATATATATATATATATATATATATATATATATATATATATATATATATATATATATATATATATATATATATATATATATATATATATATATATATATATATATATATATATATATATATATATATATATATATATATATATATATATATATATATATATATATATATATATATATATATATATATATATATATATATATATATATATATATATATATATATATATATATATATATATATATATATATATATATATATATATATATATATATATATATATATATATATATATATATATATATATATATATATATATATATATATATATATATATATATATATATATATATATATATATATATATATATATATATATATATATATATATATATATATATATATATATATATATATATATATATATATATATATATATATATATATATATATATATATATATATATATATATATATATATATATATATATATATATATATATATATATATATATATATATATATATATATATATATATATATATATATATATATATATATATATATATATATATATATATATATATATATATATATATATATATATATATATATATATATATATATATATATATATATATATATATATATATATATATATATATATATATATATATATATATATATATATATATATATATATATATATATATATATATATATATATATATATATATATATATATATATATATATATATATATATATATATATATATATATATATATATATATATATATATATATATATATATATATATATATATATATATATATATATATATATATATATATATATATATATATATATATATATATATATATATATATATATATATATATATATATATATATATATATATATATATATATATATATATATATATATATATATATATATATATATATATATATATATATATATATATATATATATATATATATATATATATATATATATATATATATATATATATATATATATATATATATATATATATATATATATATATATATATATATATATATATATATATATATATATATATATATATATATATATATATATATATATATATATATATATATATATATATATATATATATATATATATATATATATATATATATATATATATATATATATATATATATATATATATATATATATATATATATATATATATATATATATATATATATATATATATATATATATATATATATATATATATATATATATATATATATATATATATATATATATATATATATATATATATATATATATATATATATATATATATATATATATATATATATATATATATATATATATATATATATATATATATATATATATATATATATATATATATATATATATATATATATATATATATATATATATATATATATATATATATATATATATATATATATATATATATATATATATATATATATATATATATATATATATATATATATATATATATATATATATATATATATATATATATATATATATATATATATATATATATATATATATATATATATATATATATATATATATATATATATATATATATATATATATATATATATATATATATATATATATATATATATATATATATATATATATATATATATATATATATATATATATATATATATATATATATATATATATATATATATATATATATATATATATATATATATATATATATATATATATATATATATATATATATATATATATATATATATATATATATATATATATATATATATATATATATATATATATATATATATATATATATATATATATATATATATAT
Source organism: Lupinus angustifolius (assembly GCF_001865875.1). Taxonomy (NCBI): domain Eukaryota; kingdom Viridiplantae; phylum Streptophyta; class Magnoliopsida; order Fabales; family Fabaceae; genus Lupinus; species Lupinus angustifolius. The sequence goes on along the minus strand of NC_032011.1, from coordinate 24,431,436 downwards.
ATATATATATATATATATATATATATATATATATATATATATATATATATATATATATATATATATATATATATATATATATATATATATATATATATATATATATATATATATATATATATATATATATATATATATATATATATATATATATATATATATATATATATATATATATATATATATATATATATATATATATATATATATATATATATATATATATATATATATATATATATATATATATATATATATATATATATATATATATATATATATATATATATATATATATATATATATATATATATATATATATATATATATATATATATATATATATATATATATATATATATATATATATATATATATATATATATATATATATATATATATATATATATATATATATATATATATATATATATATATATATATATATATATATATATATATATATATATATATATATATATATATATATATATATATATATATATATATATATATATATATATATATATATATATATATATATATATATATATATATATATATATATATATATATATATATATATATATATATATATATATATATATATATATATATATATATATATATATATATATATATATATATATATATATATATATATATATATATATATATATATATATATATATATATATATATATATATATATATATATATATATATATATATATATATATATATATATATATATATATATATATATATATATATATATATATATATATATATATATATATATATATATATATATATATATATATATATATATATATATATATATATATATATATATATATATATATATATATATATATATATATATATATATATATATATATATATATATATATATATATATATATATATATATATATATATATATATATATATATATATATATATATATATATATATATATATATATATATATATATATATATATATATATATATATATATATATATATATATATATATATATATATATATATATATATATATATATATATATATATATATATATATATATATATATATATATATATATATATATATATATATATATATATATATATATATATATATATATATATATATATATATATATATATATATATATATATATATATATATATATATATATATATATATATATATATATATATATATATATATATATATATATATATATATATATATATATATATATATATATATATATATATATATATATATATATATATATATATATATATATATATATATATATATATATATATATATATATATATATATATATATATATATATATATATATATATATATATATATATATATATATATATATATATATATATATATATATATATATATATATATATATATATATATATATATATATATATATATATATATATATATATATATATATATATATATATATATATATATATATATATATATATATATATATATATATATATATATATATATATATATATATATATATATATATATATATATATATATATATATATATATATATATATATATATATATATATATATATATATATATATATATATATATATATATATATATATATATATATATATATATATATATATATATATATATATATATATATATATATATATATATATATATATATATATATATATATATATATATATATATATATATATATATATATATATATATATATATATATATATATATATATATATATATATATATATATATATATATATATATATATATATATATATATATATATATATATATATATATATATATATATATATATATATATATATATATATATATATATATATATATATATATATATATATATATATATATATATATATATATATATATATATATATATATATATATATATATATATATATATATATATATATATATATATATATATATATATATATATATATATATATATATATATATATATATATATATATATATATATATATATATATATATATATATATATATATATATATATATATATATATATATATATATATATATATATATATATATATATATATATATATATATATATATATATATATATATATATATATATATATATATATATATATATATATATATATATATATATATATATATATATATATATATATATATATATATATATATATATATATATATATATATATATATATATATATATATATATATATATATATATATATATATATATATATATATATATATATATATATATATATATATATATATATATATATATATATATATATATATATATTATTTATATGTATTAGTCAATTATACATTAGATTTAACATTGGTTTAATCTTGTAGGTTTGCAAAAATACTTTCACTAGAGAGGAGGTTCCGAGAAATGAAATCCCCTCACACTAAGATGCCATTTATTGAATGAAACGTTCGTTCGTTGTTTATGAATCATAAGTTCATGTGTTCAAGCTATTTTTGGGACTCATTCTATCTAATGTTGTTCAATAAAAATTGTCAATGTCATTTATTCATTTTTTCCCCTTTTCATTTTAATGCTTCTATTGTGGATTTGGGAATGCGTTCTAATCGTGTAAAATGTAAATTAAAAGTGAATTATTTATATGCATTTTATTGTTAAGACTGTAATAAAAGCGAATTATATTTTGCCAAGGTCTGATTGATTTTATATTCAATCTTTTAATTTTCGCGGGGAAACCAAAATCAACTCTTCCTAATTCTTATCCTTTTAATTTCCTTATGTCATAATTTATTATTTAGTTATTAAGTCGATTACTCATCCTATTCTATTGCTTCGATAAAGAAATTGTTAAATTGAAGCAGTATATATCTCACATATGTATATGTGCTTCATTCTTAGGTTCTTAGTTTGGAATTTTTGTTATTGTGATTATTAATATATATCTATCTCTATGTATTTTAAAGCATCTTCTCCCCAATTGGTTTATTTTTTATTTCTTTTAAATTACACTTTTACTTTATAATTTTGTTTACGGGGGCATGTTTTTAGATAGCATTCCTGCCCAGATATAAATTTGCTGCATTTTTTAATGTTGGAATTCATCTTAATGAAAATAAATAATGTTATTTTGACAATCATGTCACAATTTTTTGTTTTCAGTTGGTTTTAGAAATAAAAGATAAAAACAAGTGAGAAATAAAAATAATTTAATTTGTTATCTCCAACATTCTGGGAATCATCTTCTTCTTCATCATGACAACTAACTTCATACCGTGGGGCTTCCTGGGTGACATGAATAATGGGATTCAGGAGGATCAAATGGTCCACAAAAATGCCCCAGCATCACCAAAGAAAATGTCTTTTGCTCAAGCTTTAAAAGCTTCATGTGACATAACTGCTTCACAACTTCCTCAACCCTGCATAAAGGGGGACGCCATTGCCATCAAAATCCCTGAAGATGAATATCAATCAGGGCTACGAAGATGCAAAAACCATCTTCATGGACGACTCATCTTGTCAAAAGGAGATTCTCCTATGAAGTTCACAGATCTGAAAAATAAGCTCCAAGCTTTGTGGAGCAACATTGGGAAGTGGACTATGATTTCACTAGGTAAGGGCTTTTATGATTTCGCATTCTCCTCAATGGAGGATATGAGGAATGTGTGTGCAGTGGGATCTTGGAGCTTGAAACCTGGATTCCTTAGGCTCTTTCTTTGGTCTCCTGATTTTAACCCAAACCTGCAAAAATTGTCACATTCTCAATGCTGGATAAAGATTCACAATCTTCCTCAAGAGTACTGGAGCCCGAAAATTCTTTTCTCTATAGCAGGAGGTATAGGGACTCCAATCTCGTTAGATGATGCAACTCACACAAGATCATTTGGCCATTTTGCCAGAGTCTTGGTGGAAATCAACTTAAAGACAAACCTGCCTGAGCAAATCCTTGTTGAAAGGGAAGGATTTGCTTTCTTTGTTTCCATCGAATATGAGAACTTGCCAAACTTCTGTCAAGAATGTCAAACCATAGGCCACATGGTTGCGCAATGTCGCGGGAACATTCAAAATCAGGATGCAGAGGGGGCTATAAAGAATAGGAGCAAAAAGACAAAGGTAGAGGTGGTAGCTCCAAAGGGGAATGAAATCAATGATCTAATCATTAATTTGGAAATTGAGAAAGAAGTGGAGGATAATTATAAAGATATGGAAAGACTGGTAATCTCACCAAAATCTAGGGGGAACTTTGATAGCCATGATGATAATGAATTGGATACAACAAGAGTGGAAAACTCAGTTGAAGATGTGGAATCAGATTCCCAGAGTGGAAATATTATAGTGCAAGAGTCAGAGGATTTTCAAAATGTTGCAGCCACTGATAGTCGAATAGTGGGGAAGTTGTGGGCGGATGAGGAAAGT